>NC_057402.1:37851813-38172736 GCF_019320065.1 Cervus canadensis
TCTGCATATCTGAGGTTATTGATATTTCTCCCGGCAATCTTGATTCCAGCTTGTGCTTCCTCCAGCCCAGCGTTTCTCATGATGTACTCTGCATATGTTAAATAAGCAGGGTGACAATATACAGCCTTGACATACTCCTTTTCCTATTTGGAACCAGTCTGTTGTTCCATGTCCAGTTCTAACTTTTGCTTCCTGACCTGAATACAGGTTTCTCAGTTGACATTATTACTTGCTTAACATTGTACCATGCTTGTTAGTTTTCTTCCTTTCTTTCCTTTTGTCTTTCTTCTGTTTTATTTGGATAGTTTCTGTTCCACTGTCATCACATTCAGTAACCTTTCCTTCTGTGGTGTCACATCTGCTATGAATCCCATCAAGTATATTTTCACCGTAGACATCATAGTTTTATCTCTAGATTTTTAAAAATTGAAGTGTAACTGATTTACGATGTTGTGTTTCAGGTGTATAGTGAAGTGTTTTAGTTATACTTTTTTGAGTTTCTTTTCTATTATAGGTTATTATAAGATATTGAATATAGTTCTATGTGCTATACAGTCAGTCCTTGTTTATTCTATATACAGTAGTGTGTATATGTTAATCCCAAACTCCTAATTTATCCCTTCCCACCTCCTTCCCCCTTTGATAACTGTAAGTTTGCTTTCTATGCCTGTGGGTCTGTTTCTGTTTTATAGATAAGTTCATTTGTGTTAGTTTCTTCAATTCCACATATAAGTGATATCATATGATATTTGTTTTTCTCTGTCTGACTTAACTTCACTTAGTATGATAAACTTTTAAGTTCAAACATGTTGCTGCAAGTGACAGTATTTTTTTTTGAGGTTGAGTAATATTCCATTGTGTGTGTGTGTGTGTGTGTGTGTATGTGTATGTGTGTGCTAAGTGGCTTCAGTTGTGTCTGACTGTTTGCAACCCTATGGACTGTAGCCCACCAGGTCCTCTGTCTTTGGGATTCTCCGGGCAAGAATACTGGAGTGGGTTGCCATGCTGTCTTCCAGGGGATCTTCCTGACTCAGGGATCAAACCCACATCTCCTGCGGCTCTTATGTTACAGGTGGATTCTTTACCACTGAGCCACCGGGGAAGCCCCGTTTGTGTGTGTGTGTGTGTGTGTGTGTGTGTGTGTGTGTGTGTGTATGTATGTTTACACAGCACATCTTCATTATCCATTCATCTATTGAAAGGCATTTAGTAGGTTGCTTCCATGTCTTGGTTATTGTTAATAGTGCTGCAGTGAACATTGGGGTACATGTATCTTTTGAATTAGAGTTTTCATGTTTTCTAGATATATGTCCAGGAATGGGATTGCCGGATCATATGGTCACTTTAGTTTTAGTGTTTGAAGGAACTTGCATACTGTTTCCCATAGTAGCTGCACCAAATTACATTCCTATCAACAGTGGAGGAAGGTTCCTTTTTCTCTATACCCTCTCTGGCATTTGTTATCTATAGACTTTTTGTTGATGGCCATTCTGACTGGTGTCAGGTGATACACCTCATTGTGGTTTTGATTTGTATTTCTCTAATAATTAGCAGTGTTGAGCATCTTTTCATGTGCCCGTTGGCCATCTGTATGCCTTCTTTGGAGAAATGTCTTATTTAGGTCTTCTGCCCATTTTTCTGTTTGTGTTGTTGTTTTTAAAAATACTGAGATGTATGAACTGTAAGCTGTTTATATATTTTGGAAATTAATCTCTTGGTCAGTTTCATTCTTTGCAAATATTTTCTCCCATTCTGTAAGTTATCTTTTTATTTTGTGTATGGTTTCCTTTGCTGTGCAAAGTCTTTTAAGTTTAATTATGTTCCATTTGTTTATTTTTGCTTTTGTTACCATTACTCTAGGAAGTGGACCTAAAAAAATGTGGCTGCAATTTATGTCACAGATTGTTCTGCTTATGTTTTCCTCTATCTCCAGAAGTTTTGATTTGAGTTTTGTAAACATCTTTCATATCTCTATTTAACATGTTTAACTTTTCTTCTGGCTTCTCAAACATGGGGAAACAGTTTTAATAACTTTTGAAATTCTTTTCTACTAATTTTATTACTTGTCATTTCTGAGTCTGTTTATTGATTTTTCTCCTTAAAATGAGTTCTATTTTCCTACTTCTTTGCAGGCCTGATAATTTTTTTTTTTATTGAGTGTCAATATTATGAGTTTTACCTGAGTGCTAGATTTTTTTGTGTACGTGTTCCTACATACATGTATCTTTTGTTTATTTATTTAGTTTTGGCTGTGCTGGGTCTTCGCTGTTGTGTGTGGGCTTTCTCTAGTTGCAGCGAGTGGGGCCGCTGTCTAGCTGTGGTGCCCAGGCTTCTCGCGGTGGCTTCTCTTGCTGCAAAGCACAGGCTCTAGGCTCTTGGGCTCAGTAGTTGTGGCGCACAGGCTTTGTTGCCCCTTGGCATGTGCGATCTTCCCAGACCAGGGATCGCACCCATGTCCCCTGCATTGGCAGGTGGATTCTTAGCCGCTGGACCACCAGGTAAGTCCTACATATATTCTTAAGCTTTGTTCTGGAATGTAGCTTAATTATTCAGAAACAGTTTAAAACTTCTGAAGTTCATGTTCAAGCTCTTTAGGTAATATAAGAACAGCCTTTAGTCCAGGGACAACGTCAGTAACCTTTTTCTGAGTACTCTACCTGATGCCGCAGGAGATCCCACTCTGGCTGGTGGGGCTTTGCAGTATTCCTGGCCCTGTATGAGCCTCAGGGATAGTTCCCTCTGCTCCTGTAGGGAGTTCTTTCCCCAGTCACAGGTGACTTTCTTACACACAAGCCTGATACTACTCAGCTGGAGACTTAGGAACCCTCTGACGTTTCTGTAGCCCTCTGTACAGCCTTCTCTCCAGTGCTATGCCCTCTGAACTCCACCTGTCTTGGGAGTCCCATCTCTGTCTTATCAATTCATGGCAGAGCGCCCCTGGATTCCCACTGCCAGCACTATGGCCCGGAAGTCTCTAGGCACTGTCCTTGGTCAGGGGAAGGGCTCGCCTTGTTCGTGTTCCACTGCCCCTTGCAGCCTGATGTCTGAGTGTCTGAGAATCATTGTTTCCTCTGTTTTGTTCGGTTTGTCAGTTATTTCAGATGACTATAAATCTAGTTCCTCTTAGTCCATCTTTACTTGAAGTAGAAATCCCAACCTAGTTTTTAGAAGTTTTAATGAAATAATTTTATCATACAGGCAAGTGTAGATTGTAGTGAGTTGACTACCTGGGTAGCCACTACCAAACTATGTAACATTGTCATATTTCTGCTGCACTTTTAAAAGCACAAATTAAAACATTACAGATACAGCTCAAATCATTCTCTTGCCTTTCATGGAAGTAACCAGTATTCTGTATTTGATAATTATCATTCTTATGTGGATTTTTAAAGTTTTGCTATGTATGTATGTATCTATAAATGATGTCTATTAGTAGTATTATCTTGAAATTTAAAAAGTAACGTGAATCATGCCATTCTGTTTTTTTTCTTTTCTCGTTCAGCATTTAAAGAATATTTGTCCATATGCTTCATGTAATCTTAGATAGAATGTACATTCCACAAGGACCAGAATATTTGTTCACTAGCAAATCCCAAACACTTAGTGCCTGGCACATAGTAGGCACTTAATTAATATTTGTTGAATGAACAAATTCACTTTATGATGTATAGTATTTGGTTGTATGAATATGCTACAGTTTATTTATCCTCTTGTCAGTAGATGTTTAGGTTGTTTGGGATTTTTGCTAATATGAACAGTGCTGCAGTGGATGTTCTTGCTTGTGTCTCCTTGACACATGTTGAAGAATTTCCTGCTGAGTTGTTGGGCCTTAGGGTAAAACCTCTGCAATTTATCTGTATGTTGCTGAATTGTTCTCCCTGGTAATAGTTCCAATTTATATGTTCCGCCAGCGGTGTATGAGAGTTCTCGTTTCTCCATGTCCTCACCAACATTTGCTATAATCAGATTTTAGTTTTTGCCTGTCGTATATATGTGATATTTGTTGTTGCTGTTGTTCAGTCACTAAGTCGTGTCTGACTCTTTGCGACGCCTTGGACTATAGCATGTCAGGCTTCCGTCCTTCAGTATCTCCTGGAGTTTGCTCAAATTCATGTCCATATATGACATTGCATTTTGCTTTGCCGTTTTTTAAAAAGTTAAACATTTTGTTTGTCCCAATAGAAATTCAATGTCTTCTTTCCGTCCTGGGAGAGGGCATAATGATAGTCGGAGGAGTGTGTTTTACACCAATGAAGAGTGGGAGCTTCTAGAGCCAAGCCCTAAGGAACTGGAGGAGTCCATGGTGCAGGAAGAAAGGAAGAAGCAGGTTCCTGAAGGCAACAAAGGTATGGATGTGGTCCCTGTTGTCTGTCGCTCTCGCCTCTGCCATCTGTTAACCCCTCATGCTGTGGGAGACCCTTTGGTCACAGGTATCACTAGGAGCATGAGGCCCAGTGGGAGTTCTGTTCTCTCTGTGGGAAGCAAAACATAACAGCTTAAAAATGAGATGTCACAAGAAATAAATAAATGTCCTGTCCTATGGTTCTGAGACTTTTTCAGGAAATGGGAAATCCAGAAGTCGTGGTGCTCTTTACAGAAATTCTGTTTTTTTTTTTATAAAAAGAAAACTTTCTATTTATAGAAATGTGTTAATGCACACAAAAGTAGAAAATGTAGTGTCATATTCCACAGCTTTGGCTTCTTTCTTCTCTGAGCTCCTGCCCCTCCTGGCATCTATCAGCTGGGTTATTTTAAAGTAAATTCTAGATATTAATCCATTGCATCTGTAAACATTTTAGTGTGTATATCTAGGAGATGACTTTTTAAAAGAACCATAGCTTCAGCGTTAAACCTAAATACAGCTACAGTAAATCCTACTTGTCTTCTTCTCCAGTTGTTCTGTAATTGCTTGCAGTTGGCTTGAGCAAATGAGGTGCTAACAGGGCCCCAAGTTTGTTTAGTTGTGTGTCTTTTTAGGTCTCTTTCAGGCTGAACAGCTCTCTGTTTTCTTTTTGTCTTCCATCTACCTTGCTCTGCTTATTGAAGAAATAGAGTCTTCATGCTGAGGAATTGCCCACATTCTGGATTTTGCTGATTGTATTTCTGTAAGGTCATGTAACAGGCTCCTCCATCCCTGTATTTGCTCATACACTGTTTACACTGTACACAATATTTCCTGTATACACTATACACAGTATTTCCTGTATATACTGTACATAGTATTTCCTGTATACACTGGTCCCTAGAACAGAGACCTGCACAGATTCAGGGTTGACTTTTAATTATGACTAGAGTATATTTTGGGGTGGAGTAGGGGCTGAGGGTTTTGTTTATTTCTTGTTGAATTACATCTGGAAGATGTAATATCTGGTTTTCCCTCTTTCTGTGATACTAAGGTCCATCAGGATTTAAGGTGTCAGCCTGACTCATTCATACATTTCTCCATCAGCATTTTGTTAAACATCCTTTTATGGTCCCACAGCCATGGATCCATTGAGGGAATATCAATGTTTTAAGTGTAAAATAGCAATACATAATTTTGATATTCTTCCTTGTGCTCGCTTCTGGCACGGGCTGGCAGAAATAGGAGGCAGAGTTTTAGGAAATCTTTACTGAGAGCACGTGTTCACTAAAGGAAATATTTTTCTGTCCCCTGGGAAAGGACCACCATGACTTGCTTTGGGGGAAGTTCACTTGTGATCTGCAGGATGATCACATGGAAGCCTATGGTCCAGTGTAACGTAGTGAAGATATGGCCAAGCTGAGCATGCCTTGTGACCCAGTGTGTGGCACAGCTCGGGGCGGGGGCGGGGGGCATCCCATAGAGGGGCTCCTTGTGAACTGGGAAAGCCTCCTGGAGGTACAGGGATTGAGGCTGGGGATTTGGATTGTTCAAAGTAAATATTGTTGGTTCTGATTTCCCCTAGAGACCCTAGGGATGAACTGGAAGGGTGCACAGTAGCAAGACTGGAAAGGAAGAATCAGTGAGGCTTAGTGACTTGATCAAGGCATGAACTGCCAGCACTGCTGGAGGGCAGGGCCTTCTTAGTCCTGCTCAGCCCCTGGCCCTTTGAGAGGGAGCCCATGTAAAAGACACAGAGAGACAAAGATGTCTCTGATTTGTATCTTGTTGATTCATGGATATTTCCTGTGAATCAGGAATCAGCCCACAGCTTCTTGTCCATGTTATTCATGGGAAGTAAACTAATCTCCATGGGCTTCCCTGGTGGCTCAGCGGTAAAGAATCTGCCTATAATGCCGGAGATGCGGGTTTGATCCCTGGGTCAGGAAGATACCCTGGTGAAGGAAATGACAGCCCACTCCAGTATTCTTGCCTGTGAAATCCCAAGGACAGAGGAGCCTGACGGGCTACAGTCAGTGGTGTCCCAAAGAGTTGGAAGCAACTTAATGACTGAACAACAACAACAGCAACAAGCTAATCTTTGTACATGCAGAAAAGCCCTCTAGTCAGAAATGCGTAGCTTGATGGATTTTCACAAAGTGAACATATCCATGTAGCCAGCACTTACTTGAAGAAACAGGAGAGTGCCAGGGGCCAGCCCCCGTCCCCAGACCCCCTTCGAGTGACTGCATCACCTCCCACTCCCTCCACCCCACAATCACCATCCTGACTCCTAACATCGTAGATTTTGTTTTGCCTGCAAATGGAATCTGTATAGTATGTACTCTTGTGTCTCCTCTTTACATTTTTAATATATATTCAAATCCATCTACATTAAAATTTATTTGGCTATCTCAGTATTTAAGAAAGAGAATAAAATGTATTTATAATTAAGAAAACATAAACTTGGGTTTTTTGTGGGATTTTTTTGTTTTTTCTTTTTTAGTAAATACAGATGAGCAGAAAGCAAGCAGCCAGGGATCCCTAGTGTATCTCTAAGTCCTGCCTGCTAACCTTGTAGATGCAGGCCCTGCCCTCACTGAGGTGCCCAGGGGAAGGGGTACTTTGTGCTCAGGATGCTGATGCTGTAGGAACTTGGAGCAACCGTGTTTTTCCCTGGTCTGTGTCTCTGTTCTCTTTGGTCCTCAAAGTACCTGAAATTGGAAAATGGTGATGTGAACATATAGGCTTCGAACGGATCTTTGGAGAAACAAACTTAACATTACAAAAGAATCTTGAGAGAGGTATAGTACAGTTTTGTCATAAATTCCTCATTAGTACTGATGTACAGTCTAACTTTTTTTTCACCTGTCTTAATGCAAAAATTGAGCATTAAACATTAAACCTCCCCTGTGGTCTAGTGGTTAGAGTTCAGTGCTTTCACCACCGTGGCCCAGGTTCAGTTCCTAGTCAGGGAAAACGTTCTTGGCTTCCCTTGGTGGCTCAGTTGGTAAAAAGTCTGTCTGCAATGCAGGAAACCCAGGTTCGATCCCTGGGTAGGGAAGATCTCCTGAAGAAGGAAATGGCAACCCCCAGTCCAGTATTCTGGCCTGGAGAATTCCATGGACAGAGGAACCCGGTGGGCTATAGTCCATGGGGTCACAAAGAGGCACAAAGAGTCAGACACGACTGAGTGACTGACACTTTCAATGCAAAAATTGAGCCATCAAATAGAGAAAGTTTTCCTTAAAAGTGATCACGTGAAAGATCATCTTTGGTTCTAAGTTTGGTTGTCATCAGGAATGAGGTAGGAGCACAGTGATACACGCAGAACTCCTTAGACGATGATATTAATGTATTTTAATGTATTTTACTGGAATTTCCGAAAGGAAGATCGGGGCTGAACTTAAACAAGCTTTTATTTTTATGTAGGAATAACTGGCTCAGGATTTCCCTTTGATTTTGGACGTATTCCCTATAAAGGAAAGCGCCCTTTGAAAGAAATGATTGGATCATACAAAAATCGCCACAGTATTGGTGACCCTTCACCCGAGGTGCCATCAGGCAGTGGCAGCGCCAGCAAGCCGGCCTCTGAGATGCAGCTGCTTGTCCAGAACCAGCAGGAAGAGCTAGAAAGGTTAAGAAAAGACTTAGCCAGTCAGAAGGTAATTCTCCTTCTTCAACGTTTGTGTCGTATTTCACATCAGTAGGCCAGGGACCGGAGGAGAAAAACCCGGCTCTCTTATTTCTCTGACTCTGTTATTTCCCAGAAGGTGCTTTTCCCCTAAGAGTTATGTATTGCCATGGCCACTGATGTAGGCACTACTGCTCTGCTTGGTCGTTTACTCACAGATACTTGAAATTCTGAGGAGCGTGAGACCCTCAGCGTGAACTGGGGAGCGTGTTGTCCGCACCTCGCCCACTCTCTGAGCGTAATTCCAGCCCAAGCCCTGTGAACAGTTTTTTTTTTAAGAGTTTCCACATCCTGTTAAATAGCAGCTTTTTTTGAGCTGATCACACCTAATTATACTTAATTCCTCAGCAGATCAGTGAACTTAGAGCTGAGATGTTTTAATATGGATGAATGTTCACTGGGAACCATTGCTAATTGCAGTCTGCCTGTCCACCATTTCCTGCTTCCTATCATTGTTCTCTGCAGACAGCCTTTATGGAACAAATATTTTTCCTTCTCTATTTTTTGAGATCCTTCAAGAGGAAGTTGGATATTAAAGTATTTCCATTAAATTTCTGCATTTGCTCAAACTCTAATGGTTGCTCTGTGTAGACTTGTCGTGACCTCTGCTTTTCCTCCCATCCCTGCTCCCTGATCCGTCTTCCCTGGCTCCCAGGAGCTCGTGCGGCTGCTGCAGCAGACGGTGCGGTCCTCCCAGTACGACAAGTACTTCACAAGCAGCCGCCTCTGTGACGGGGTCCCGCAGGACACACTGGGGCTTCTGCACCAGAAGGACGACCAGATTCTGGGCCTCACCAACCAGCTGGAGAGGTTCAACCAGGAGAAGGACAGTCTTCAGCAGGAAGTGAAGATGCTGAAGAGCAAAGTGGGTGAGCTCAGCGAGCGGCTGGGGATGCTGATGGAGACCATCCAGGCCAAGGACGAGGTCATCATGAAGCTCTCCCGGCAGCTCAGCGAGTGCGAGGGCAGCGCGTCCTCCCCGACCTGTGTGCCTGGCTCTCCCGCGGCCGCCCCCGCGGGCAGGGACCAGCTGGAACTGGACTGGCTGAAAGTAAGAGCAGGGCCTGGGTGCCTGTTATGGGAAAAGAAACCCCAGATCCGCTGACAGTCTGTCCATTGATGTCACTCTAGAGCACCTGGCCTCGGTGAGCTAGTTTGGCGTGACAGCAAAGCAGCTGTGCCCTTTTAAAAAAAAAAAAAAACTGTCACAAGACTCCTGGTCAGATAACTATTAGTTTCCTAAGAAGCTTCCATGGAAAATGAAAGTCTGAGTCCATCGATGTCGCCATAGCTCAGAACAGTTTCAGATCTTTCCCCTCCCTTGCAGCTGTGACTTCTCTATTTATACACCCTTAGAACTTCTTTATTCCATGTAACCTCTGGTGGCTGTTTTTTGCCTCCTCTGTGCATGGACCGTCACCAGCACAGCCGCCTTGGCAAACCGTGGAGGCCAGGTGAGGGAGCATCGTTCCTGACCGCTGGCGTGGGCTCAGGTGGAGAAGTGGACCCTGGCTCCCAGCATACTTGGGAGAAGGGCCTTCACAGAGTCAGTTGCCCCCATGCCTAAGGCAGGGGTGTCCTGACGCCCAGCAGGGAGGGCAGAGTCTCCTCCTCGTGTGCCTCTCTGGGCTGCCCCTGAGGACAGAGGCTGGTTCCTGACCAGAGGTGGCTCTCCCTGTCACACCTGGGGTGGTGACCAGCAGATGAGCACAGAGAACGCTGTGAGGCAGGGGGCAGGTGACTGTCCTGTGGAGAAACCTACCTGGCCCCAGGGGAGAGCTGAAAAGCATTGGGACACTGTCAGCCAGGCCACTGAGAGGGCCCCCAAAGTTTTTCTGCCATCAGTTCTCGATTTGGAGAAGTTTCAGATGGAGATGTGTCCCCTAGGATAGAGGCATTTGGTATAACCCAGACCCGAGCTGTCCCCACACAGATCTGCAACTATCCGTCCCAGCTGGCCCCAAAGTCTTCCTCAGCTGGCTGCAGTTAATGTGGCACCGAGGATATTTTGTCCAAATGCGGTTTATCGTTGAAGGGCAAAGGCTTGCCACTTTTGAGATCGTTACTGAGCCTGCTTCATGCCTAGCAGTCCCTGTCATGCAGTGTCAATGGACTGGATGACTGTTAGTCATACCTGGACCTTAAAGATAACTCTTAAATGGAAAGTAAAACTCTGGAATAATAGGCGACTTTGTTGAAATGTTTGTGGCCTCCTGTGGTCACCACTTCTTAGGGACAGCACCCAGTAGAAATGTGAGGCCAGAAGGATTTATTGGTGAGAAAAACCAAAAGGGCAACAGCAGCACCAAAGCCCTCAATCTCTTTACTTTATAATTATAACTGCTACAAAAATAGCCGTGTTAAAAAAAAAAAAAAAGGTCTTGGTTAGTGTTGCCAGTAAAAGTTGGTTTTGTGTATACATGCAAGCTAGAGTGTACCCAACCTTAAATATACATCCCTTTCGTACAGTTTTTTTTAGAGTCCCTTTTAATAGTCTTTTTTTACATCCCTTTTTACAGTCTGATATTTAAGGTCGGCTGAATTTTTTTATTATTCATTATTTGTATTTATTTGGATGTGTCAGGCCTTAGTTGTGGCACATGGGCTCTTCAGCCTTCATTGCAGCACATGGGGTTTTTAGTCGCCTTCTGTGACCTCTGAATTGCAGCCTGTGGGACCTGGTTCCCTGACCAGGGATTGAACCCAGGCCCTCTGCATTGCGAGTGCGGGGTCTTAATCACTGGACCACCAGGGAAGTCCCTCAACTGAATTTTATGTTTTGCAAGCATATCTGTCTTTGGTAGTATTTAGAGAGAAGCACCAGGGTGTTTGGTTTCCAGGCTGCAGTGAGTGGTGCTCTGCAGGGGAGCACGTTTTACCAGTGAGTGGAACCACGGTGTGTGTCGGGGCGTGCGGGGGGTATTCCACATTATCCACCTTTTGATTCTGTCATCATTATTTAATCAGCCTCTCTCTTCTTTCCTGTGATTTGCTGTTACATGAATAACTTCATACATACAGCTTTTCCTGCTTAGTACTCATTCATTCAGCCAGCCGGCCATGGGGTAGGCTTTGTACTCTGCACAAAGCAGACAGTCTCTGTCTTCCTGGAGCTCAGAGTTTAGTTTAGAAAGCATGAAAATGAAAAAAGCAGAATCACAACTGTAATAAACACCAATGAGGAAGGGGATGTGGCCCAGTATGGTGAGGTGGTTTAGATTGAGCCTGGGCTCTGAAGCCAAACTTGGTTATATTCAAATCCAGCCTTACCACTAATGACCTCTGACCTGAGGCAGGCTGGTTCACCTCATCTGAGAAATGGCACTCACCTCATAGAGTCTTGTAAGGGTTTAAAGAGGTAGTCCATGTAAAGCCTTCACAGAACACCTGGTATCCCACAGAGTTTTGTTTTAATCATTATTTTTTTGGCTGCATCAGGTTGTAATTGCAACGTGTGAGACCTTTCATTGCAGCTCGTGGCTCCAGAGCGTGGGCTCAGTAGCTGTGGCATGTGGGCCTAGTTGCCCCACTGCATGTGGGATCTTAGGTCGTTGACCGGGGTGGGACCCTGGTCCTCTGGGTTGGAAGGCAGATTCCTAACCACTGGACCACCAGGGAAGTCCCCCTGCTAGAGTCTTAAGTGAAGACTGTGATTGTCGTTCTAGAGAAAGAATCCTTGAGGTGCACTGTCAGGACTTCCTTAGACTCAAGCACGAAGTCTAACTCAAAGACATGTGTCCTGCTCCCCCGACCCACCTTGTACTGCCCAGTCTGTGCCCGTCACGGTCCAGTGTATTCTTCAGTTGCCCTCTAGCTCACCTTCCTTCAGTCAGCCTGCCGTTTGGTGATGTTTGCTCATTGTTTCCAAATACGAGCGCTTCCAGACACCAGAAGAAAGGAGAACGTCATGATTTAGATCAGAAAAGGAAGTCTGTGGACCTCCTTCAGGGTCTGACAGTGGCTGTCTCCAGTCCTTTTCATGACATGTGGTCTTGCTGAGACTGAGAATGTGTGATGCAGATCAGAGCTCAGGTGGGAGTTGGAGGCCAAGCACCCTGGCCAGGGGCCCAGCAGGCCTGCCTCCCAGACCCACACTTAGTCATCGCATGGCCTGCCTGTGACAGCTCTTCAGTTAGGAAACAGAGATGATGAGCAGTTGCCAAAGAGTAGGGTTGTGAGGTTTAAGTGAGATTGAGGGTCTCTCCCATGCTTAGCTGCTCTGTAAGTGTTAGCGATTATAGGGACTGTGGGAACATTTTCATTCTTCTGTGTTTTCAAGGGAAATTGTATGCCGCCTCGTTGGTTCCCAGTTTGGAGATGTGGGCATCTCTGGACACATCTCTGGGGAGGGGCCGCAGTCTCTGTCCTGGGACAGCACAAAGGTCAGGGCCTTTCTTGACTGCCTTGGCCTTGGACCAAGGTGGTCGTTGACCACCCTTGGAACTATCGTGAATAGTTCCTCCTGAGGTTGAGGGATCAGCGATTCCTCGGGAACTTCACACAGAGTAGGGGACAAACACATTTGTAAAAGACTGGATTTGGTAGGGAGCATGTAGAGATCACTGCCAGAATTGTCTCAAAGATCACCTTTCCCTTCCTTTGCTCAGAGTTTCAAGGGCTGAAGCTAACACACAGCATCTGCTTCTGCCAGATCTGAACTTTGAGTTGGACCTGGTGAACTTGTCACTAGCTTGTGACGTTCTCTCCTTTTTCTTCTTTATTTCTTTATTTTTGACTGTGCTGGGTCTCCTTGGCTGCACGTAGGCTTTCTCTAGTTGTGGTGCGCGGGCTTCTCATTGTGGTGGCTTCTCCTGTTGTGGCACACGGGCTCTGGAGCGTGTAGGCTCAGTAGTTGTGGCTCATGGGCTTAGTTGCTCTGTGGCATGTGGAATCTTCCCGGACCAGGGCTTAAACCTGTGTCCCCTGTTTTGGCAGGCAGATTCTTAACCACTGGACCACCAGGAAAGTCCTTATGATGTTCTCTTAAAACATAAAGCAAACGTGTCAAGAGTTAACCACTGGAAAATTTAGGTGAAGGGTATATTGTGTTTATTGTACTTTTCTTCCAACTTTTCCATAAGTTTGAAATCTTTTTAATGTAAAAAAAATTGAGGAACATAATCTCTTAAGTGCCTTATACATTGTAGGCTATAGGTATTCATTATTAAGTGTAATTCTTAAGAACATTGTATATATGTATAGCCTTTTCTACATAAACTGGATAAGTAAAAATGAGAATGGACAGAAAGTTTGTTCAATTTCTCTAGTTAAAAAACAAGATGAATATAAGGCATTACCTTTTGTACCACCTCAGTGTATGTGGGTAGATAAAATATTTGCATAGATTTAGGGCATAAGTCCTACTTATTTCTTCTAAGGTCAGTTGAGAAAAATCACCACCATCAAGTAAATTTATTTCCCGATCTCCTTCATTATGCAGTGGTGCCTACTTTCCTTCCCCTGCCAAGGGTGGCCATAAAGCTTAATCAGAAAGTGCCTAATAATCATTTTCAGTTCCTTAGAACTTGCTCTAACTTAGAAAGGGCTAGCCGCAGCGTCCCCTTTGGGCTTCCATGGTAGCTCAGCTAGTAAAGAATCCACCTGCAATGTAGGAGACCCTGGTTCGATTTTCGGGTTGGAAAGACCCCCTGGAGAAGGGAACGGCTACCCACTCCAGTATTCTGGCCTGGAGAATTCCATGGACTGTATAGTCCATGGGGTCGCAAAGAGTCAGACACAATTGAGCAACTTTCACTTTCAGAAAGGGCTATTTGATTGGTAAGGCAGCAAAATATTAATTATAAAGGATAATCAACATTCAACCAGTGTGAGTCGATGAACTTTTTTTTTTCCAACAGGATAATCTACAGGGGTACAAAACCCAAAATAAATTTCTAAATAAGGAAATCTTGGAACTTGCAGCTCTACGGAGAAATGCAGAAAGAAGAGAGAGGGATCTGATGGCAAAGGTAGGTCAGGGTGCGTACATTCTGTCCTCAGGTGGGAGATGATGTGATTCAGAAACTATTCAAAAATGAACATGCTTTCAAATCAGTTCAACCCCCATGCTTGAAGGGATATGATTACTGATACCAAAATGTATTTAAAATGTATATAGTGATAGCACTGTTTAATTTCACTTTGTGATGAAGACAGTAGAAATGCCCTGAGATGTGGGTTTTATTCACAGGTGTAATGAACTTTATAGAAAAAAAAGACACAGTTCTGAGGTCCCCCAAATTAAGGTTGTTTGGATTTTTTGATTTATGCTTTTGAGTTGTGTGAGTCAGTTCCGTGTCTGTAAGTGGGGGTGGTGAGCATGATGCCGTCTCTGAATCTGATAGGGTTGTTGTGAGAGTCAGATGTGACTATGCTGATAACTCAGTTGGTAAAGAATCCGCCTGCAATGCAGGAGACCCCAGTTCAATTCCTGGGCCAGGAAGATCTGCTGGAGAAGGGATAGGCTACCCACTCCAGTATTCTTGGGCTTTCCTTGTGGCTCAGCTGGTAAAGAATCCACCTGCAATGCGGGTTTGATGTAAATCTGAGTTTGATCCCTGGGTTGGAAAGATCTCCTGGAGAAGGGAAAGGCTACCCACTGCAGTATTCTGGCCTGGAGAATTCCATGCACTGTATAGGCCATGGAGTTGCAGAGAGTTGGACATGACTGAGCAACTTTCCCTTTCATTTCTCTTTCAAAGAGGGCTTTGCGAAGTGTACAGACATCATAGATATTCCAGTGATAATCAAATGAAATTCAGTGACACTGTGTCGGCAGCTATTAAATGCCTCATATACCTTTTGAACAGTCCCCAGAGCATCTTCCCAGGCCTTGTTCCTGCATGTTTTTGAGGGATGTGTTGATTTGTCTGATAAGGTAGCAGATGGGAGCTGGTGCTGGGTCATAGCATCCTAGGAAAGTATTGAAATACCATAAGGTGGCTGCTTGGGGCCTGTGTGCCAAGTCGTGCTCAGCTTGACCTCAGTAATGAGTGTGTGGCCTGGTTTCTGCTGTTCACCTCAACGCTGTCCAGAACTCATGTGTTGACATGCAAAAGCCTTATTACCAGTACTTCTGTGCTTATTACTTTATTACCAGTACTTCCCCCAGAGGGAAGAGGGGGCTCAGTGGACCATTTAGATAAGACAAGTGGCCTGTGGCATAAATTCATCTCTTGCCTGGGATATAGTCTCTCTCTGGCTCACTTCCTAGTGGTTCTGGGCTTGTCATTCATTGATTGCTTGAGGTACTTGAGGATTGCTCTTCCTGTGTGTCTGTCTGGAAGGAGGTAACTCCCACATTCTCTGCAGTATTCTAGCCTGGAAGCCAAGCTCTGCCAGATAGAAAGCAAATACTTGATACTGCTCCAAGAAATGAAGACCCCAGTTTGCTCAGAAGAACAGGGGCCTGCTCGGGATGTCATAGCCCAGCTGCTGGAGGACGCTCTGCAGGTTGAGAGTCCAGAGCATCCAGAGCAAGCGTTCATTAAACCTCATCTTGTCAGGTAAAGATGCTCGTGACTCCTGGGGGTGGTGGGACCCATTTCTCAAGCCCTGCTTTAAGCACAGTAGCCACTTACCAAGAACTTTACACAGTTCTCCGTGTCTCCTTCGATACTCATGACAATGACTGTCAGTCATTAGAATAGGTAATCTCATCAATCTTGCTGTCATAATCAAGTAACAGAGCTGGGATTCAGCCCAGGTCTTTTGATTTCAAGACTTTTCTTGCATGTACCGTGCCACCGTGGATGCTAGCCAGTCTTGCTATAAGAGGAGCCAGTCCTCCGAGGAGTAGAATCTTCTCCAGAGACCCATGGGTACAACTGCACTCATGGGGAGTTTGAAAGCAAAGGAGCCCCTAAGTGGGTAACTGGGCCTTCTCTGTAAGGGAAGCACACTTCGGTAACCTGATCCAGTGGTTCAGAACTCACTGAGGGTCTGATTCAAGCCATGGAGACACTTGGCCCCAAAATGCGGTTGGACATACACACAGTATTGCATATGTTTTTCAGAAAATCACGGAGTCTGGCAGCCTGTGATGTATCTTGGATTAAGAACCTTCATATCCTAGTTTCTAAAAAATGAGTTTCATGAAATATTGGCAGGAGAAGTCTGTGAATGCACTTAGTCCAGTCTCCTCCTGTTTCCACCCCCACTCTGCCTGGCTTCTCCTGCCCCACCCTGGTCCCAGGGGAAGCCCTGCCTCAGCCCGACCTGCTCTTTCCCTTCTCTGTGCTTACAGCACTGGCCTGCCTTGTCCATGCTACTCAGATGACAGGTAAAAAATATGCTGTTGGAATGCAACCAATGCCATTGTCACAAAACTACTGAGGTCTGTGTGCCAGGAGCTGTGCCACTGCTCATGTTTAACACTTAGTGAGGAGGGTGTTTTTATCCTCAGCAAATGCTGAAGCTGGGGTCAGGGAGGTGATGTAACTTGCCCAGGTCACACAGCCAGGGAGTGGCCAGGACAGGACCCCAGTCTGGGCAGCCAGGCTCCCCACGCTGTGCTCTCCTGCTGTGTTTTGGGAGTGGGGTTTGGGGACTGACTCCCATGAGGACAGAGCCCAGCTATCTGCCCATCTGTTGTATGTTTTCACACTTTCTGTATAAGTAGAATAATAACTGTGTATACTGAGTTACTTTTAAGTTTTCATTATGGAATTTCAAAGTAGTAGCATCATATGACACCCCCATATGTAGCTGTTACCCAATAATTTAACAATTATTAACATTTTGCCAATCTTGTTTCTTCTTATCCTCTCCCTCTGAAATTTTTTTTCTGATATATTTTAAAGCAAGGACCAGACATGTCATTTCTGCTTTCAGCACTTCAATGTGTACCTCTAATTGAAGACACTTTTTAATATGCTAATCCTACCATATTCATACCTTTTTGTGACTTATTTCTTTAAACATGGTTTTCTGAAATTATACAGATGGGTTTATGTAGCCCCTGAGCAGTTTTTTTATCTGCCTTACACAGCTTCATTGTATATCACTTTTTTATTCCTTTGTCTCATGGTAGACACTTAGAGTAGTTCTGTTTTTTCTTTTTACAAACTGTGATGCACTAGACATCAGTGGCATGTGTATCCATGTGTCCATGTGTTGGCGTGAGAGTTTCTCCAGTGCTGGATGTGCTTATCTTCAGCTCTGCTGGATCCGGTTTTCAGAGTGCTCCTACAGGTTTACGGACTCAGCAGCAGTGTGTGAGAGGCCTCCTTTTGGTTTCCTGTGACTGCCATCACCATCATTGTGTTAAGTTGCTAAGTTTGTGATACATATTTACTGTGTAACGGTTCTGTAGGTCAGCAGTCCAGCATGGTCTTGCTGGATGAAATCAGGGTATCAGCAGGGCTGTGTTCCTTCCTGGAGGTTCTAGGAGATAGTTTGTGTCCTTGCTTACTCAAGTTGTTGGAAGGATACACTTCCTTCTGGTTGTAGGGCTAGGTCTCTGTTTTCTTGCTGGTCATCAGGTGTGGCCATTTCCAGCTCCTCGAGGTCACCTGTTTTCCTTGGCTTGTGGCTGCCTTCTTCCATCTTCAGAGCCAGCAACCATGGGTCCAAGCCCTGTCCCACTTCACATCCCTCTGACTCTTCTTCCTTTGTCACATCTCTCTGGCCCACTCTCCTACTTTCCTCTTCGACTTTAAGGGCTCCTGTGATTACTGTGGTCCCACCTGGGACATCCAGGATAACCTCGCTGTCTTAAGGGCCATAGCTGTAATTCCACACACGGTGTACCTCTTGCCACTAAATGTGACATATTCGCAGATTCCAGGGAAGTCTTTGGGGGCCATTATTCTGCCTACCATAGCTTTAATTCTTTTTCATCCCTAGTATCTTACTAATGTAATGTTTTCTCCCTTGTCTTTTTACTTTTTAAAATGGTATTTTTTGAGCATAAGTGTTATGCATGTGTATATGTATGCTATATAAACATACATGCACATGTATTAATATATTAATGTAGCCAAATTTATCAGCCTTGTGTTTGCAGTCTTGCTTGTATTTTCTGTGCTTTTTACATTGAGTGCTTCGACCATCTAGAGTTGATTTTTTTTTGCCTGTGTAGTATCAAGAAGGGATCTAAAGCAGTTTTTTCCATACAGATAGCCAGTTATTCTCACCAGTTATTTATTGAGAAGTTAATTATTTCCTCACTGAATTGAAATGCCTGGTCATATATCACAGTGCCGTTTAGATATGAGTAGATTTCTAGGTTCTTTTTCATGTTTCACTGACCTTTTTGCCAGATTGCATCATTTAACTTTTCGTTTTTTTCCTCAACAGTGAATATGACATTTATGGGTTTAAGACTGTCCCAGAGGATGACGAGGAAGAGAAGTTGGTCGCCAAAGTCCGGGCATTGGACCTGAAGACCCTCTACCTCACAGAAAACCAGGAGGTCTCCACTGGGGTCAAGTGGGAAAACTACTTTGCGAGCACAGTGAACAGGGAGATGACGTGTTCCCCAGAATTAAAGAACCTGGTCCGTGCGGGCATCCCACACGAGCACCGTTCCAAGGTGTGGAAGTGGTGTGTAGACCGTCACATCAAGAAGTTCAAGGACAGCACTCAGCCCGGTTACTTCCAGACTTTGCTTCAGAAGGCGCTGGAGAAACAGAACCCAGCCTCCAAGCAGATCGAGCTGGACCTGCTGCGGACTCTGCCCAACAACAAGCATTACTCATGCCCCACCTCGGAAGGCATTCAGAAGCTGCGCAACGTCCTGCTCGCCTTCTCCTGGCGGAATCCAGACATCGGCTACTGCCAGGGTCTCAACAGGTAGGTCCCCAGCCCACGGAGGGCTCCTCTTTGTTCTTAAGATAACTTATAGCTCCAGGGACTGCCTGATAGCCCCCTTCCCTTCCTGGTAAGCCAAGAAAAGCCAATCTTTTAAGGGAAAGAAGTACTAATAGCTGCAGTAAGCTAATTTGAATTATGCACCATCCCCAATTCTAGAATAATTGAGAAAAACAAGCATGCTTTCGAAGTCTTAAGAACACCAAACTATTTGAAACAACTAGGTTTCTCATTTATTAGATTTCCTTGCTGTTGTCCTCACACTCAGGTTTTGATCTGCTGTTTGCGTTCATTCATTTAAAATGCATGATGTGACAACAAGGGCACTCCCTGTTTATACAGGATCTTCGTCAGTCATGAGGTTGCCCCAGACAGTTTTTCAGCTGGTCAAAACCTAGCCCTTGAAGAGCCCAAACATGTTTTCTTTTGGACTAGGGTCTTCTGCAGGTCTGGCATGCTTCCCTGCTTCCATAGGCAAAGGACACTGAAAAGCCTCTCACCTTCTCTTAACAATCCAGGCTCCTTATTCTGAGCTGAGCTGCACCGGCATGAGGCCACGGGAGGTACTGAGGTCTGTTCTCTGTGAAGCTGCTCGCTGTCATTGGACTTTGAGTGCTAGTGGCTGATTTTTACCTCTGTCTGTCTCTTACCTGTGCACTCCTGCCGCTTCTACTCACTGCTGTCATTAGAGTCCATTTATATCCCTCCCAAAGTAGATAATCCAGCTTGCTAGAAATACGAACAAAGAATGAAGAAGCTTCATGTGTGATCTTTAGCAGTTCTCCTGTAAGTCAAGTGCATGCATTGAGTTTTGAATGCTGACATTTATTCTAGCAGCTCTTGGGCCTTTTTTAATCCTCATCCATGCTGGATACAGACCTCTGGATCTGGACTGTCTTTTGCATCTGAAATGAGAGCATTGCAGGAAGAAGAGCTTAAGCTGGAATGTTAGTTGGTTAAGACCTGAAACCAGTGGTTTCTAGGAAGTCATTGTCTCTGTGGTGGTCAGGCCAGGGTCCCCTCTCTGTGCCCTGAAAGTAAGAGGGACTTCGACTGCTCCTCAATGGTCCCCTTTAAAAAAAAAAAAAAAAAAAAGGCTATAAATAAGATATTGCCTAACAAAGCAGCCTTGTTTTGCTTAAATGGACAGTTCACACTGCATACTCAGTCTAAAAATTCCTGAAAGCTAAAACCTTCTGAAACTTCAGGCATCTTGGTGAGGACTTGAGCATGCCTGTTAGGGGTGCAGTAGCACCCCATTTATCTGACACTGATATAGAATCAGCTCTTCCCCACATTAGGACACTTTCCAGCTTTAATTTAGACTTTCTGTGCATAATCACCGTTGGGACCTCTAAACTTTAACCATTTTACTGGATTTTTTTCCATGCACATTATTTTGTACACACATTCTGAGAACCCAGAACTTTAGCAGAACGCTAGCTTTTCTAACAGAGAAGGCAACGGCACCCCACTCCAGTACTCTTGCCTGGAAAATCCCAGGAACGGAGGAGCCTGGTAGGCTGCAGTCCATGGGGTCGCTAAGAGTCAGATACGACTGAGCGACTTCACTTTCACTTTTCACTTTCATGCATTGGAGAAGGAAATGGTAACCCACTCCAGTGTTCTTGCCTGGAGAATCCCAGGGACAGGGGAGCCTGGTGGGCTGCCGTCTATGGGGTCGCACAGAGTCGGACACAAGTGAAGTGACTTAGCAGCAGCAGCAGCAACAGCATCCTTTTCTAAGTGATTCATGCCTATCATCATGAACATCAGTTAACTTAAAGTGATGTCTTTGAAGGCTCTGCGGATCTCAGTCTCTCTGCCCCTTCTTGTGGCGTCCTCAGGTGCTGTACACATCCTGTTTCTCCCTCCTTACCCATCTCTACTCTTTGTAACCTTTCTACTCTCCATCCCATTCATGCCGACTCAAGGCGTCCCCTTCCCAGTTTTTTTTTTTAACCTCTTAATTTGAGATTTCATTATAATTTTGTCCAAGGAAGAAAGCAAAAACAAATTCTGAGAAGTGACTTCAGGTCTCTCCCATAAGTGATGCACAAGCAGAAGTTCTCAGGTGTGTAGAGAGGGGCTTTTCTATTGTGTTTTCCTTCCCATCTTTCTGTCCCAAATGCCTGCTCAGAGCCAGACCTGATGAAGTTACTGGGTGAGTAACTTCTCGGTGGTGACAATGTCAAATATAGCCGGTCCCAGGTTTCCATTGTGAATGACCAAACAGCTGATACAAAGGCTTTCTTCCCCACCCCACGTGCATGCCATGGATGCAGTGTTTTGAGAAAGCCCCCATGATGGTTCATTTGCGTGAAGCCCCATTTCAAGTAGATTGGTATCAAGAAAGTTGTTTTTAAACCATCGTTGTGTTCTTTCTCCCTTGTATTCAAATTCACCCCTTGATTTTTTGTGCATAAAAGGATTAGTTGGAACTTAAAAAACTCAAATTAGCTGCATTAGCAAAATCTTATCATGAAAAAAATTTTTTAAATGAGGCCGACTGGATCATTGGGAAATAATTTCATCATCTTTAAACAAAAAAGAAACGAAAGGGAGGGTGAATGTAGCTTTGCTTTTCAAACTAGGAAATGCTTCCCTTGCCACAAAATACTTACTTGGTGTTATTTCTTGGAGAGTGGAAGTCGCCATGGAGGCGTCTGTGAAGATGGGCTGTGCTGCCTGGGTCTGGGCCAGGGGGCTGGCGCTCACATTGTCCTTTGTTTGCTTGTAGATTGGTGGCCGTGGCCCTCCTGTACCTGGAACAAGAAGATGCCTTCTGGTGTCTAGTCACCATAGTGGAAGTTTTCATGCCTCGAGACTATTACACAAAGACTCTTTTAGGATCCCAGGTACTCTAAAAATATTGTGCTTCAGTCAGCAACTTGTAGAATTAGAGCTGAAATGTGACCTGAATTAAGCGTTGATTGGGGGGATGCTCCATGGGCATGACAAGGTGCACACGGAGGCCGCCCCATCCGCCCGCCCCCGCTTCCCCCAGCTTGGGTCGGGCTGCTCACAAGCCAGTGGGTGCCCGGTCGGTCTCACTCAGTGCCCTGGAAGCCAGCAGACCTGCTCTGTGGTCACTGCTCAGCACTGTCTCCCCTGGACTCTGCCTGGCTGGCTAAGACACAGTTCAGGGGAGCCTGGGGAGCCTGGGTATGTTCGCTCTGGTTCTCCAAGAGGCAGAGGCCAAGGCAGAAGCAGACATGCCAGAGACTATTGAGGGGAAAACCCATGAAGGATCAAGGGGAGGGATTGGGGAAAGCCAGGAGAACCCCCAGACCAGCGAAAGGAGGGAGGTTTGGGTGGTGGGGAAGACCCCAACCTGCTGTGCAGTTCTCAGAAAGTTTTGGTCAGGCCAGTGTGGAGTCCTTGAGCCAAGGTCACCTGTTAAAGTGCACACGAGACCCGCCTGCGTCTGTGCCCCTGCCCGGCTCGCTCACTGGCTGGAAACAGCAGGGACGACACGACTCCTGTGAACAATGTTGTAACAGATCCGGAGGGACAGAGCTGCGGTCTCCAGCACCGCCCGCAGCAAGAGGTCTGAACAGCACAGTTCCTGCCCACCGCTCCTGGAGTCTGAAGCCAGGGGCCGGTAGGATGATGTGGGCTGGGAGGGCCCAGGGGTTCTGGCTCCACTGGTGACTTCCCACCTCAGGACCAGACCCTTGGCCCTTGCAGCCCAGGGCATCTCTTCCCGCGCTGAACTGGGGCTTCTGCTGTCGTTGGCTTCCAGATGGACTTTGCCTGCTCCCCGACTGGCAGCCCTCCTCCTCCTGTGTCTGACCTGTGTCCATGCCTCCTCCCCGAGAGCCCTGTGACTCCTGACTGCAGCTGGGCCTGTGTCCTGCCCTTCCCTGCTCTTCTCTGTTCCCTACAGCTGGATCTGCAGGCCCCGGGCCATCTCCCAGCCCGTGCGTGGCCAGCAGAGGCACTGTGGGGAGCCTGGAGGAGGGCAGGGAGCTGAGGGCCATTCTCCCCTCTCTGCCTCGGGCACTTCCTGCCAGTGACTCTGTCTCCTCTGTGGCACCAGCTCCTGTCTGTGCCACTGGGGGCCCCCCTGCTCCAGCCTAGGGGTGGCTTCCTGCCCTGGCCTCTGGGCTACCTCACCATCAACTGCTTGACTTCTCGGCCTCCCTGTCACCAATGTGACCACTGCCCTGGGAAAATCCCTGTTGTAAATGTTTCGTGTGGTTTCTGTTGGCCTAGTTGGGCCCTGTGTTTTATTTGCATTTCTGTCTTTGGAGGGAACCCCCTTGTTGCCTTCTGTTAGCACCTGCACTGCCCTGTCACCCATAGTCCCCATGCCAGGAATTGGGTCAGCCCACGCTCCCCCTTCCGGTCCCTCTGTGCCTCTGGAGTTGCTGTTTCTGATCACTGCCACCCGCCAGGTGGCTCAGATCTGTTCCCTTGTCCTCTCACCACTGTTAGGTCACCGTCCCCTCTCCTGCATCATTGAAGGTGCCTCTTCTTCTCTCTTTCTGCCTTTACCCACTCATCCTTCCCTCCATCTCACTCACAGATGCAGCCACAACCTCCCTGCGCTGGGCCCAGGCCTCTCACAGCCTTCCTCAAACTCTTTACTATCTGAGCCACCAGGGAAGCCCAATAGATATACTCACTGAAGTTAGCTAATACAGAAATGCATCAGTTCAGTTCAGTTCAGTTGCTCAGTTGTGTCCGACTCTTTGTGACCCCATGAACTGCAGCACGCCAGGCCTCCCTGTCCATCACCAACTCCTGGAGTCCACCCAAACCCATGTCCATCTAGTCAGTGATGCCACCCAACCATCTCATTCTCTGTTGTCCCCTTCTCCTCCTGCCCTCAATCTTTCCCAGCATCAGGGTCTTTTCCAGTGAGTCCATGCTTCTCATCAGGTGGCCAAAGTATTGGAGTTTCAGCTTCAACATCAGTCCTTCCAGTGAACACCTAGGACTGATCTCCTTTAGGATGAACTGGTTGGATCTCCTTGCAGTTCAAGGGACTCTCAAGAGTCTTCTCCAACACCACAATTCAAAAGCATCAATTCTTCGGTGCTCAGCTTTCTTTATAGTCCAACTCTCACATCCATACATGACTGCTGGAAAAACCACAGCCTTAACTAGACGGACCTTTGTTGGCAAAGTAATGTCTCTGCTTTTTAATATGCTGTCTAGGTTGGTCATAACTTTCCTTCTAAGGAGGAAGCGTCTTTTAATTTCATGGCTACAATCATCATCTGCAGTGATTTGGAAGCCCAGAAAATAAAGTCAGCCACTGTTTCTACTGTTTCCCCATCTATTTGCCATGAAGTGATGGGACCAGATGCCATGATCTTAGTTTTCTGAATGTTGAGCTTTAAGCCAGCTTTTTCACTCTCCTCTTTCACTCTCATCAAGAGGCTCTTTAGTTCCTCTTCACTTTCTGCCATAAGGGTGGTGTCATCTGCATATCTTGTTTGATATTTCTCCCAGCAATCTGGATTCCAGCTTGGGCTTCCTCCAGTGCAGCCTTTCTCATGATGTACTCTGCATATAAGTTAAATAAGCAGGGTGACAATATACAGCCTTGACATACTCCTTTTCCTATTTGGAACCAGTCTGTTGTTCCATGTCCAGTTCTAACTGTTGCTTCCTGACCTGCATACAGATTTCTCAGGAGGCAGGTCAGGTGGTCTGGTATTCCCATCTCTTTAAGAAATGCATATTAAGAGGGAAATGAAAAGTCACCTGTTACCCTACCAACTTGAGAACCATAGTTAGCATTTTGATATATTTCGTTTTGACTTTTCCCCAATACATTTAAGTATCCAGATTCAGAGCCGATTATCCTGGCTTGTTCACATTCACATGACAGCACGAACATTTTCTCATAATGTTATCTCATTTTCAATGTCATATTTGGTAATATTCCATCGGTTGATTGGACATGAGGTGTTTAACCGGTTTTCTGTAACAGATGTTGTGTAAGGCCACTCTTCAAATGGGGATAGCTGTGTGTGTATGGTCAGCCCCAGCGCCATGCCTTGCAGATTGCCGTCAGCTGCTTCCTGCCGGAGCTGAGCACTGAGCCCCTTCACGCTGCACTGTCGTCCAGACACTCAGCAGCTTCTCCGTCTGTCCCCTCGGCTGAGTGTACATTGTGTGCCAGGACCTCACTAGACGCCGGGGACACAGAGATGAATATAGTCATTCCACATCCTCTTGAGCTCAGAGAGCTGAACAGAGGCCTGAGCAGGCGTCCCCTGGCAGCCTTCCCCACACCAACCCTCTGCCAAGCCCCAGGCAGCCTCAAGAACAGGGCACCATCTGCCACCTACCTGGCAAGAAAGGCGTGTGCCTGGGTCTTCTCCCACTTCAAGGCCAGCTGACTGGTCCCTTCTTCTCAGGCACTTTCAGCCCAAGTCCTTCTAGGCAGAGGGCATCATATCGCCATCACTTGGCTCAATAGTCAGCTGTTGTCTCCCTTGGCTGTTTACAGCCTCTTAAAGCCAGTGTGCATGCATGCTAATGGCGTTAGTGGTAAAGAACCCACCTGCCAATGCAGGAGATGTAAGATACGCAGGTTTGATCCCTGGGTCAGGAAGCTCCCCTGGAGGGGGGCACTGCAACCCACGCCCATATTCTTGCCCAGAGAATCCCAAGGACAGAGGAGCCTGGCGGGCTATAGTCCATGGTGTCACAGTCAGACACAACTGAGCGACTTAGTATGCATGCAAAGGCAGCACCTGCTCCTGTTGTTTCTCGTCCCCAGCACTGGCCAGTGCCAAGTGTGAAGTGTGTGCAAGTGGGTAGTTGTTGTTTATCTGCTGAGGGATGGAATAGCACCAGCAGAAGTACCATCACTAGTGAGTGATGCTGACCTTCCCTGTAGGAGGGTCTGGGCTTCCAGGGAAACTGACCAAAGAGGATGCCCAGGTATGGCTTGTCATGGCTACTGCGCATGCACCCATAAGATGTTTTGACAACTTGCCTTTCAGTAACTGGTCCACCTATCAGAATCCTACAGCACTGGGGAATAGATGTGGGTGAGAAGGTGAGAGGGTGATACTTTTTGCACACCATGAGATGGTTTTATAGCTTCTTATGTGCTTTTGTTTAAGTCTTCTAAGAAAAATTAATTATAATTCATTTCGGCTAATTTAGGTCTTTGAAATTTTGTCTCTTCTAGCCAGAAAGCAAACTGGACAAAAATGTATGTTTCTAACCATGATTCCTGCATTTTATCCTTTGTGTACCCTAAGGTGACTTTACAATGCTTTAGAATCATTTCTGTGGAAATTAATGTTTTATAACTTACTTTGCCTTTTAAATCTTTACATTTCAACCAGTTGTACTTGAACCTGTGTAACATTCTTTTTAAAAATATATATATATTTTTTACTATAGTGGCTTCTATATTTAAAAAAAAAAAACAACCTTTCCCGTAAGGGTAAACAATTGAGTTTTTCAAAGTTTTAGATTCTCCTTAAAAAAGGACATTTTAAAATGTCACTTTAACATTTATCTAGATTGTTTCTAGTTGTTGTAGTATCTCAGTCATCCCAAGAATTCACACACCTTCCACCATAACTTGACTGATAACGCTGGTGAAAGTTTGGCGGGTTTCTCGGGATCCAGTCCTGGGAGCAGGCTTGCTGCAGGGTGTCTTCCTGTCTCCTGGGCGTTGCCGGATTGCTCTCCCAGGTGGTTGCACCAGTTCTCGCTCCCATCTCAGTATGCCGTTCAGGGCACGCTAATGCGGCCGGCATGTCCTGCGCAGCTGCCCCTGTTCCCGGACAGCCTGGTGGCCCGCTGTGCATGGTGGCTTGCTCTCTTCTGTGGGTCTCTTTCTTCTTTGATGCTTCACTGCTCACTGGTGGAGTGGTGACCTCACTGCACCCGGGCCGTGGAGCCTCGGCCCGGGTCTCTGGTGAGCTGCAACTGTCCTGCTCCAGTTGCCCCCAGGCACCAGTATGTCTCACTCTCCCCAGCCCTCATTCCTGTGATCCGGCCTCAGGGGACCACACTCTGCCCTCTCCAGCCCCTCTGGAGGCCTGTGTATTCCAGGCACCCCTCCTCCTTACCTCTGATGGCTCAGGGTCTGCATGGTTTACAGACCTTACCTCCATGTAGTTCCGATCTAGGTGCTCCTATCCTCCTACCAGCTACCCTTGGCTCTGATTTTCATCCCCTCTGCTCTGGGTGTGGGGGGCCTCCATGGGCCTCCCCTTTAGCTCGGCCCCTGTTGCAGGGAGAGAGACAGATCTAAAGCACAAATCCAGCCCCATCACTCTCCTACCCAAAGCCTCTTGATGCTTCTCCTTCATTGCCTGCTGCATTTTTCAAACATGAGTAGAGAAATCAGTATAGGGGGTTGGCAGTAGCGTTTTTCATCACATTAAGTTGAATAGACTAGAATTGAGGCATCAAAGTGTGTCCTCCTGTGTGAAGTTAAGTAATGCTCAGGAAAGATTTGTTTCTGTTCGATGCAGACTGGGTGATGTTGACGTATGTTGTCTTGTGGGTCACAGACAAAGGCTGGAAAAGCCCCTGGCCTGTAGATGAAGTCTGACCCTCAGGGGCATGGTGCCTCTGCCAGGCCGGGCTGCCTCCCTCACACCCCTTCTGCCCACAGTCCTGTGCCCTCTGCTGCAGGGCTGTTCTCCCCCAGACTTGGCTGGGACCCGTCCGGGGCTCTGTAATTCTCTGCAAACACATCTTTACCAAGCCCTGGCACAGCTGGTGTAACAGCCCATACATCTCCTTCCCCACTCATCTTTTAGCTCCTAGAGGTCAGGACTGAACGCGAGTCAAGCCTCTGCCCAGCACTGGCCCCTGCCTGACATAGAACATGGAGAGATAACAGCCACCTATGTTGATAGGTATTTACCTGAGTCTCTTGTAGTCTTCACAGAAGCCCTGGGAGAAGGAGACTGTTACTGCTTTCCAGATGAGGAGCAGAGCTCTCCAGAATACAGTGTGTCCAAGGCCACTGTGGAGTCAGTAGTAGAGCTGAGACCCAAGCTCAAGTGCAGCTGACTCTGGAGTCCTGGCTCCCTCACTGCCCCACCCAGCTAGCAAATACTTGGTGAATGGATGTGGTGATACCACACTTCCTCTTGGGCCAGGGACTCAGGTTGCGGCCCTGTGTAGCAGCACCCTCTGTATTTCCATACAGATTAGCAAGGTTGACTACTCCACCAGCTCTGCAGCAGCTGTTTTCATGGGGCATTTTGAGTGCAGGCGTGGCCTCAGGCCGTCGCACCCAGCCCCCCGCCCTGTGGAAAGGATGACAGTCAGCGGGTACTCGGTGAGCGCCTGCTGTGTGTGGTCAACTGCTTCTGGGGCACAGAGCCCTCCTCTCTGGGGTGAGCCCTCCACACATTTGGAACAGCTACACCGCGGTGCACTGTGATGGGCCTGCAGCCCCCTGGGGCCCTGGATGACCCGCTCTGTGCCATGGCAGCCCCCACACACTTCTCCCCTTTGCTCCCTCTCCAGGTGGACCAGCGTGTGTTCAGAGACCTCATGAGCGAGAAGCTGCCTCGACTGCACGCCCACTTTGAACAGTACAAAGTCGACTACACCCTCATCACATTCAACTGGTTCCTGGTGGTGTTTGTGGATAGCGTCGTCAGCGACATCCTCTTTAAAATATGGGACTCTTTCCTTTATGAGGGACCAAAGGTGGGTCTGCTCACTGGATGATTCCATGGGCAGTGGCAGAGGCATCCCAGCTTAACTGGAATGTGCGACGGTTACCAAGGGGCAGAGTGATCCAGCCCTGGGGGCCACTAGAGGGGTCACAGGAAACTGCAGTCAGTTGCTGGTTCATCAGAAGCGAGTCTGTGCCAAACCCCGTGCCCGGCACAGGGGCTTTGATGGTTTGCAGTCTGAGCCTCAGCCTCTGTCAAACAGCTGGCAGTATTAGCCCATTGTATGGATGAGGAGTTAGAGGCCCAGAGTGAGCAGATGACTGGGGCAGACTCGGGGGCCCAGCTTCAGAGCCCTACTGCTCACAGGACTCCCACCCAGTCTGTGTATGCTTTAAAAAAAATCAGTTTGTGAGTAAGTAATACATGATAAACTCAAATCATATAACTAAGAGTGTGCAGTTGAAAGGAGATTCCCAGTCTCCTAACTGTTCTTCTCAATGTACTGTATCTCTTTTTCAAGGTATTTGATGTATATCTAAAATATGATTTTTCAGTTTATTATTTATTGGAGATTGTTCCATATCAGGGTATATAGATCTGGCTCTTTTTTTTTTTTTTTTTAAAAACTCTGGTAATATCCCCTTCTCCAGATAAACCAGAAATTTACCAAATAGTCCCCTGATAATGGACATTCACATTGTTTCCAGTCTCTTGCTGTTTCAAACTGTGCTGCAGTGACTCATTATAACTGTCTTTCTATAGGTACAAGTACATCCATAGGTTTAGTCCTAGAAGTGGATGTGCTGGGTCCAGGGTAAATCCAGAATCAAAAGACCCTGTAGTTTTCATTGAGAATGCCAAATTGCCTGCAGAAGGGCCTTACCAATTTCTGCTCCCACCAGCAAAGTTTGACTGTGTATATTAATCCCATAATGTGTCCAACATAGTACATCATCACCTTTTAAATTCAGTCTGTCATTATTAAGAGTTCTCAACCAGGGCTTAAACAGTGTTTCCCACTGGGTCACAGGTAGGGATGCTAAGAGAAGGATCACCTATTTTAACTCTGTAAGTATTGTTTTCTGAATAAGAGAAAATTCACATTGTTGCAGACCAGCCAACACCCTTAGATGTGGGTGAAGTAATTTGTTCCAGAGCTGCTAAAACTTGCAGGAGCAGCCGGAGTCCATGTCCTCTGGCCTCAGCACAGTGACCCAGAGACAAATCCGAAAAAAAAGCTTGTTTTTCAAATTTTCTTTCCCCATATTCAGAAGTCAATAATTCAGACCCTAATTTTAGTAGGTGAGATAAAAACTACCTCCGGAGGTAGAGCTTTCTAAGAGTTTCAGAATAAGAGGACCCTGGTTTTGATTAATTTAACATTTATCTCTAGTCCTGTATAGCTTATGGACTAGAAATGTGAGCTGAATGTGGAGGAGTCCACAAAGATTCTACTTCTTAAGGAAATTTTTGGTTTGGGCTGAAGTGTTGCTGAACACCACCAGAGAGTTGAAAACGTTTTTCTATTGAGAAAGGCACCTGCAGAAATGGCTCCTGAGGTCGTGTCTGCCCCAGGGCCCCCATGCAGGCCGCGCTCCCAGGGATCCGGCAGGTCTCCCATCCCTGGAGCTAGCGCCTGGAGCTCGGTGCTTCTCCCCTCACAGATTCCCTGTCCTTCTGCAGGTTATCTTCCGCTTTGCCCTGGCACTTTTTAAATACAAGGAAGAGGAGATCCTGAAACTTCAGGATTCAATGTCCATATTCAAGTACCTCCGTTACTTCACACGCACTATCCTGGATGCTAGGTGAGTCGTTGGGAGACCCCCAGACGTCCAGGAGAGCAGGGCCCCTGAGCTTTTATCCTTGACCCAATAAACATAAATCCTAACAACCAAAGCACATCCTTCCATGTCTCACAAGCACTTACTGAATGTCTGCCATGTAGCAGGCCCTCTGCCAGGCACAGAGGGTGGTGGGTGAGGAGCAGGTCCTGTCCTCGGAGAGCTTGTGAGGATGTTACAGCAGGGTTTGCTCAGAGCTGTGGTGAAGGAAGCCCGGGTAAACTGGGTTTGGTGGGGGCGGCAGGGCGTGGGCCCCCTGGGCAGAGGGCACCCAGGAGCTGTGTGCAGGGCGTGACAGCACGGCATGTTTAGGGCGCAGCCCCAGAGGCTCGGCCAGGGTGGGGCTGGCATGGCGGGATCGAGGCCAGGCCTGAGCAGAGCTGGGTTGTTAAGCCTTTTGTAGACTCTGCCCAGGAGGCTGCTTCATCCTGAGTGTTAGGAAGTCCCTGCAGGTTGGACATGAGAAAGGCATGTCTGGTTGGAGCAGGACTGGCTGCAGGAGGCCCAGGCTCCAGGTGAGAGAAGTGGTAGCCTGGAGCGAGGTGCCCCCAGGGGCAGAACAGAGTGGGCAGGTTGAAAGGAGTGGAGAGGGAATTTGAACTTGGAAGGGCCCTGGCTTTCTGGCCTGGGCAGCTGAGTAGTCAAGAATCCCCATCGCAAAAAAGAATCCCTGTCGCCCCACAAACATAGGGGGCCTTTCTGGGCCACCGTCATTGTCCTTGTGTCCGCTGAACCACACTTCACAGCTGCTCTGGCCCTGGTGGCCCAGGCATGTTCTCCAGAGGGTTTCTGTGGACCTGCTGTTGGTTGAGCAAGTGGGGTGCACATCCTTGTGAACCCCTGAGTCCCCATTAATGTTCACTGCACTGAGGCGCTAGGAGCCACCTTTCCTGTACGGGAGTGGATCCCTGTAGCAGACTTGTGGCCTCATGAAAACCACAGGCGTCCTTTCACTGACAAACATGTGGAGCTTATTAATGTTCTTCAAACTGTGTTGACTGCCACCCATAAGAAGAACATTTTATCTCACAACCTGGGACACACATACTAGAGAGTCTGTAACTGGAACAGGAGAATTTGTTCATTGAAATAGTTCCAGTGCTTGATACAGACCTGTGCTGTACCCTCTGATATTTTCTAAGTACACTGTGTATCACATATTTAAAATGCTCGTCATGACTCACTAAACTGACTCTTCGATCCACTGATGGGTGACCACCTCCTTGACAAAGACCAGTTGCCCCCCCGATGCTCACAAGAAGAGAAGGCGGCTTCTCTTCTTGGCCAATGTCATGAGAAGTGGTTGGACAGCGTCAGACAGGAGGAGCTGAAGGGCACCAGTGCTAAGGGGTCCTGGGACAGGGGGGGTGTGGGGCCAGAGAGAGGGGCCTGACCATTCTCCCCTGTGGTTCTCTTGAGTGAGGCAAGGGGACTGGGGAGGTGGATGTTGGGAGAAGATACTGGCTGGGGCCACACCTGGCATCCTTACATGTCACCACTACTGTCAGGATCTTTTACTTGGGAAGTGGGTTTTCAGATTTTTTCAGGCTTGTTGCCATATCAACAACAATAGGATATCTGAGAATGTCTGTCCTGGGGTGAACCTTGGGAGTATTCGTTAATCCCACATCCGGTCAAGACAAGAATGGTGTGAAGTGCACTTCACTCTGACAGCTAATGCATGTGGAGGGCATCCTGCTCAGCCCGGGACAGTTTTGTGCAGGTTGTGGGTGATGCCCTGCAGGGTGGCAGAGACCCGGGCAGAACTGGGACACGGTCTGTTGTGCGTGCTCCTGCAGCGCCACCTGGTGAGTGACTGCAGGAAGTCAAGGTCCCTGGACCCGGAGTTTCCGAGTGCAGCAGGATCACCCCGGGGGTGTTGTTAGGACTGCAGATGCCTGAAGTGGTGGAGCCCCACCTCTGTAATAGGGCCCCAGTGCTTAAGAAGCTCCCCAGATCACTGGTTCCAAGGAACAGTGACTGTGCAGTACACTGATTGGTTCTGCAGAGGAGGCAGGGAATTCCCAGTCAGATGTGGTCAGGGGAGGTGGGTAAGACAAGATTAGACCAGTCTCTGAGTCAGGACTCTTGGGGACCTCTCAGGTGCCAAGTATCGTCTTCTGGACTCAGCTGACACAGGGCATTTCTCACCTCTTGATTGGACCTTCCAGGCCCGAGGCAGAGCAGGGTGTGTTTTCCCTGCTGCTGCAGGCTGTGTTCATGGGCAGTAGTGACGGCCTGGTGGAAGCAGCAGACAGTGTTAGTCTAATTTGGTTTTTTTGTAGCAAGGAAGGGCCCGGACGCCTCGATTCCAGGTGTATGGAACCCGTGACTAACAGCTGTCAGAGGAAAGGGGCTGGCCCTGCAGATCTGGTTCCCCGTTCCCGGCCAGCATCTTGTTTCACTAAGACCCACACTGAACCGTGGCTGTGCTCAGGCCGCTCCTGCTCACTGGCTCTAGAACACGCTCTGGGGAGCTCAGCTCTGAGAGCCAGACTTTCTGACCCTTTACCTTCTGGCAGGAGCATCATCTGGCTTGCTGTGAGGCATGTCTAACAAGTGGGTGTTTAAAAATATAAGAGGGAGTGATGCTAAGGGCATGTGTTGTCTTATTTGTGTACACCTTATAGAAAAAACAGCCCATGTGACTGAGGAGTAGCAGGTGTAAATGGGGAGGAAGTTGGGGGGAAGTCCAGTGACATTTTTGTTTCATCACAGCCTCTCCTGGGGTCTTTAAGAGTACCAGGCCTTTGGTCCCTGCTGCTGGGGCCTGCAGGAGTGGGGCAGGGGCTGAGGGTCGGAGGAACCGCTTCTATGACAACTGCAGACACAGCATGGTTAGTGCTAGAAGTCTACAGCTTCTAGTTATGGGCACTTTCTAGTTCCGTTTTTACTAAACTGCTGGCCGATGGTAAGGGGCAAAACCCATTATTTTTAAATGTTTACTGTGGTGGGTGCCTAGACCTGGGGATAGTACGACACCTGTGAACTGCACACTTCTGCGTAAGCTGCATCTTAATACCTGTCACACCACTGACTGGGCCTGACAGCTGTCCCCACATTTGCTGGGGCATCTGTGCACCACTTCACCCCGTCAGTCGGTCCAGCAGCAGCGCCTTCCTGAGGGCGCCCCGCACCAAGCCTCATGCCGGTTCTGAGGATGCAGGGGCCCACCACCACTGAGCAAGTGCCAGGCCCCGTCCTGGTGCTCCCGGGCGGCGACTCGAGTAAACCCATGTGGGAGGTGGCACTGCTGTTACCTCAGTGTACAGATGAGGAACTGGGGGCTGGAAAGGGGGGAGCTTCCCACGTTCCATGTCACGCAGGGCGTGTGCGGTGGAACTGGATCCAGGCCGTCATCTGGGGCCTGCCCTGCGGGCTCTGTGTGTGCACTGGCCTCCGAGTGACACCCACGTCAGGCCCTCAGCACAGTGTCTGAGGTCCGCCTCCCCTTGCCCCCGGGCCCCCAGGCCAGGCTGAGCTCTCACCTGACCCCCCCGATGCTCTGTCTTTGCCATGTTCTGCCAGGAAGTTGATCGGGATCTCCTTTGGGGACCTGAACCCATTCCCCCTGCGGCAGATCCGGAACCGGCGGGCCTACCACTTGGAGAAGGTCCGGCTGGAGCTGACGGAGCTGGAGGCCATCCGGGAGGACTTCCTGCGCGAACGGGACACCAGCCCGGACAAGGGCGAGCTGGTCAGTGATGAGGAAGAGGACACCTGAGTGCTGCCCGCGCCCCCGCCCAGGACGCTGCTCTCCTTGCAACCAAAGTGTGCCAAAGGGTGGACTGCAGAGACGCCTGCGCTCGTTCCACATCCAGAACGTAACATCCGGGGTCTCTGGAAGTCTGCTGGGCAGACGTCCAAAGCCGCACTGCACTTTCTCGTTTCCACTCGGGTCTCCTCTGTTTACAGCCATCTGCATGCCACGGCCGATGGCTCCTCCTGTCCCGTCATGCTTTCCGCCCGATCGGTACCTCACCGGGCTTAGAGCTGGCTAGTTTCATGAGCCTGTTTACAGCGTCTGTCAGCTGTGTTGCTGTCTCTGCCCTTAGTAAACCTTCCATGGGCCGTCTGCCCGGTGGTTGCGCCTGTACACAGCGGGCGGTTGTGGGCGCTGTTTTGAATGGTAGTCGTGGAGGACGCCCACCAGGCCTCACACACTCCTGGGCCAGAGTCTAACTGCTTTGGGTGACATAAGGCTCATGTGAAAGAAGGGATTTTCTTAGGAAAGCGAGCACATCCCTTGTTCAGAAACAGCCTATGGCAAGCCCACAGACCTCACGCTGATGGCTTCAAGGTGCTGGCCATGCCCCACTTCTGGAATAGCTTCTGCCCTTTCATGCACAGCCTTTCAGACAGGAACTCCCAACCTGCTGGCGGAGGGCCTGGCTCTCCAGACACCCCACGCTCGCTCCTCTGCCTACACCGCTCCAGGCGGCTCTGTGCAGACCCTTTCTTTCCATCTGAGAGTTGACCCTGGGCTCATTCTTCACGTGTGGATGGGATTCCAAGGAAACCCCGCATCATCGTCCTACAGAGCAGGCCCGCCCCTGGGCTGGCCTTGGTGGAGGGGATGCCGGGAGCTGTTCTGGGCGTGCTTCCGGGTGGCGGTGTAGCAACAGAGTGGTTGCCGTCGGGCAGCTGGAAGCCGTGGCTTCCTCGGGAACAGCCAGTGTGCTGGGCTGGGGTCGGGGGAGGCCAGCTGCCAGGGCCTGGGGCTGGGAACCCTTCGCTTGAGGTCAGAGCGTTGGTGAGCCCTCCCAGGGACATCCCCACCCCACGGCCATGCTGAAACATCCTGTACTCAGCAACTGTCCTCCCCTCTGGGGTCCCCACCACCCCCAGTGTGTCAGGCTGCCCAGGCAGTTCTGGGACTTAGAGCATGACCTTTCTGAAGGCCCGGAAAGAGGCTCTGTGCAAAGATTATTTTTGCTTAATCACTCTGTGGACCGTCCCTGATGTCTTGATCTGAGAGACTGTTTTCCTGGACAGTATTACTCAAATAGGAAAGAAAATGTTTTTAGTGGATTTTTTTTTTTTTTACACTACCTGGAAAAAATTGGAAACAATCCTTGGTGGATATTAAACACACTCAGACTTACTGAAGCACTGTAACTTGAAGAAGTGCTTTTTTTCATAAGCATAGTTTTTCTTTTCTTACTGTCAACCTTCTAGCAGTCTCATAGCCAGGACAGCATTTCAGCATATTAGACCAAGTTCAATTTTTCTGTCTTTGGTTAAGTTGGTTGGTTTTTCACTGTGTCCAGGGAGCTGGCCTCTATATGTAGGTATCAAAATGTATTTTATCATTGGTTTGGTCTTTGGGAGCAGCTCTTTGAGGCCAGACATCTCCAGGAAGTCACCTTGTGAGTGGGTTCGCCCTGAGGCGAGGGTGCAGCCTCACCGCTCTGCACAGACCCCCGCAGGACCACTGGGGCTGGTGGAGACTGCCTCCTGCCTCTACCGCCAGCCTAGGGGATGGCAGCCTCTGCGATGGCAGCAGGAATGGGGCTGGACAGCGCCAGCTTCCTTGAGATTTTAGTTTCCCCTAAGTTGATTTCCCCTGGAACTGTCACATCCTGGGGACTAAAATGGTGCCTTTAGCAATAGGCTTGTTTGTCCTTCCTGCCTTGAAAAGACTTATCTTAAAAGCACCTGAATTGGGCCCGGGCACCTGCTGTGTGTGGCTGAAGCCCCTGGTGTTGGCTGTTCCCCGAGCGGCCAGTGGTGTGTTAGTATTTCCAGGCTGTAACTGTCAGTGGCCAGGCAGTGGGTATGGGAGAACAGAGAGTGGTTGTGGAAGGAATGGGCCAGGAACACTTGCTTGGAAGTTCTCCTTTCTGGAATAAAGCACTGGTTGTCGAGAGGCGGGAGAGGGACTGCTTGACCTGATTCCAGACTGGGGACAGGATGGGGCCAACTCCTTCTCCACAACTGTAGGGGCTGTTCCCACTACTTCGAGCCAGTGCTTCCCTTCTCCTTGTGCCGCTGAGGAAAGAGTAGCTCTGTATCCTCCCCTTCTGACAGGTGCTGTCTCCATCCCAGCGTGGGGCGGGGCAGCCTTCAGCCAGCTTCAGACGCACACACCACGGCCAGGGGAGCCGCCCTCATCACGCCAAGTGGGAACTGCCAGCTTTCATGTTGGTGAGTTCTTTGTTTTTTTATGGGTTGAACATTTGTTAATATTTTTGTATATTTTCACTACAGTTTATATTTTTATAGGCTATTTTTATCAAGGTTTTCTAGATTATGTACATCTATTTTGTATAACATGTTCTCTTGTGTATTTGTAAACCTGAGCCTCCAGAACCACTGTTCACATCTGTACCCTCTCTGACCCCCAGCCTTGACCTTCGCTGACTTCCCCTATGTACACGCGGGCCCACTTCTTACCCCAGGTAGCCTTGGGGCTACTTGCAGTCATGCTGACAGCTGTCCCACACCAGCCAAGACTGTTGATTGCTGGGAACGGCTCTGGCTTCTATGTTATATCGATATAGGAAGTACTCTAGGCAAATAGCCAGTCCGCTATTGTTGTTTTAACTAAATGTTTGTATTACTGCACAAATCCCTACTCCTCACTTTGCACGCCGTTGCCTTCCTGCCTGTGTTCTGGGAGGCTGGATGCCAGCCATGGAGGACTCAGGGTGTTGCCAAGTGACTCTCTTCCTTCCATGTCCCAGCAGCTTCTGTGCTTATCTTCCAGTTAAATTTTGGAATTGTCCTACTAAAAGGCAAAATAAACTAATTTGTGTAACATTCTGACTTGAAAAGCTGTTACATTCACTTGTGAAGGGACTCAGCCCCAAAGGCTTGAAAGGTGGGGCAGGGTTTAAGTGGGGGTGGGGTGGGGGTGGCTCTCCACCTTCCACCTTGTGTTTCTGCATCCCTGCCTTTGGTTCCCTCTGAGCAGGTGGGACAGAATGCCTTCAGCCCTGGGAGGCCCTGAAGCCATGGCCAAGCTGCAGGTGAGGGCTGGGGGCACAGGGTGGGTCAGGGGTCAGGAGCCGGAGTTCCCCATGTCCAGAGCAGCCCCTAAACCACCGGGTGGCAGGCACCCCTCCTTCCACCAGCGGTGACGTGCCCTGCCTGAGTCACGGGTTGTTTGCCTCCTGCCTAGGCTGACAGCTCAGGCCCAGCTGCCGCTGGGGACGCCACTCCCCTCACCCCCCATCATCGGAAAAACACACGAGAATGATTAAGACCAAATGTCTTGCCGCAGAGTGACGGCATGGGGGAGCTCCAGTAGAGATTCCCAGACAGAACAGGCGAGGAGCTGGGGAGTCTGCCTCCTCCCGAGACACAGATTCAGCGAGGCTTGGTGCTCCTGGGCACAGCTGGGCCTGGGACCGGTGCTGGCCCCGGCTCCCCATCCCTTGTAAGGGCTTGCTCTTGCCACAGTGGAAAGCCTTGGGAAGCGATTCCTCAGAGCAGGGGCCCCTGGGGCCACAGAACAGAATGTGAGTGGAGAAGGGGGACAAGCCCCCTCCAGGCGCAGCACTTGTGAGCAGAATGTAAAATGGTCAAGTCCAAGGCTCATGGCCAGAGGTGAGGGCCGGAGCCTGTTCAGGTCACTTCCTGGCCTTCTCCAGCCTCTGCACCCCTCACCAGGGCCCAGGATACTTCAAAACACCTCGTGCCCATCTGCTCCCTGGTGTATTCACCACAGTCTGACTCTGTGGAACTAGGTGTGGCAGGCAGGGAGAGGCTGGCGTGGCAGGTGCTGGGTGGCGGGACCACGTGTCAGCAGAGCAGGAACCCAGCATCTGGGACTGGCAGTGAGGAAGGAGCCAACCCAGCCCCGTCCCCGAGCATGGAGATGAAAGAAAGGGCCAACAAGGGTGGGTCTGACCTGTCTGCTCCCCCCCCCACCCCTGGTACAGACGGACTTGGGTGAAGCCGGGGTGGGGGGGGCCAGGGGATGTGTCCATGGGGTTCACTCCTGGGGTAGACCCTGCTGGTGACAAGATGGGTCTTGCTTTTTAAGGGGGTGTGGCTCAATCCCTGTGAAATGCAGGGGTCTGGAAAGGGCCAGGGGGGTTGGGGGGCCTAAGCAGGGGGCATGAAGTAAGGGGTGGGACCAGCATCCACCGGGTCTCTGCCAGGCTGTAGCTGGTGCCCGAAAACCCTTCCCTCCTCCTGTACCGGCACACACCTCCTCTAGAAGCCTGCCTGTGCTCTGACCCCTTCGGGCCTTCCTGTCCCCACGGGCCCCTCTCTCCCTGCAGACCTCCCAGAGGAGTGGACGGAAAGATGCTCTCTAACGGTGGCAAGGGGGAGTTCCCCCAAGCCAGGAAGAAGCCAAGCCGCACTTGGAAACAGTAGATGCCTGTTTATTACGACAATAATAATAATAAATGTTATGCAAACTGTTAGAATAAAAAAATACCTTTTCTGAGGGGGAGGGGTCCCCAGCCTGCCACTGGTGGGATCCCCGGTTAGCACCATTAGGGCGTGAGGGGCGGGGCTCCGCCACAGCCCGTGCTGGGCGCTGAGGTCAGTGCGTCAGTCTGTCTGTGCGTCCTGGCCGCTGGGGGCCGGGGTGCGGGTCAGCGGCGGGCGACCCTCTGGTGGCCGCGGGAGGGGACACCAGGCGGGGGACAGGAGCGGCAGCACTGGGCGCGGACGGTGGGCAGCTGGCAGCGGCCCAGCAGGCGCAGTGTCTCACAGAAACCGAAGGACAGGCGATCGCGCTCGCAGCCTAGGGATGCAGGGGGCGGGTCACGACCCGCAGGCCGGTACCTCGCACCGCCCCCCTGCCCGCCCCAGGGGGGAGGAGCGTCCCTGAGATTTTACCTGGGCCATCTCCCTGTCCCCCAAAGACCTTAAGGAGGCCTGCAGCCACCGCCAGAGCATCAGCCTGCTGTTTCTGGAAGGGCTTCCCTAGGCCTGAGGTGTAGATCTCTAGCTGCTCCCTGTCCCTCCTGCCCTTGGCCTGGACCCACCACCCCAGGACTGGGGAACAGGGCCTGCTGGGCTTGGGTATCCAGAGGAAGACCCTGAGACCCCAGCCCTGACTCCTCAGGGGCTCGTGGGAAGCCAAGGAGCCTGCCACCCTTTCCGTCTCTGCAGACCGTACATGACCCCAAGGGCCTGGCACACAACTGAAGTCCCCAGGGCCTCCTGCCAGCCTACAGTGGCCTCTGCCCCCGACCCCTACCCTCTATCCAAAGGCACCTGTCCTGCCAGACCTCCCTGCCCCTGGGCTGTGCCCAGCCTCAGCCTCCAGGTTGCACACCAGAACAGTCCCGCCAGCCAGGCCAGTCACTGAGGCCCCAGGAGAGGAGGTGTGACCTGGGCCGGCAGCCCGTCAGCAGAGCCCAGGCCTCCTGAGGAGGGACAGACGGAGGCCGCCTGTCCGAGGCTGAGGCTGAGGCTTGGCCGGCCCTCCTGCCCCATGCTTATCAGAGCTATTTTGGGATGCGGCTTGCTTCCAACCTCCTGGCCTCGCTGCCGGTGACAGCCTCCAGCTGCCGCCCGGCCCTGCTCACTTCAGCAGACATCCCGCGGGAGGAGAAGCAAGGAGGCAACTGGCAGCCCTGGCCTTGGGACATCCCCAGGGCCCAGCTGCGGGCACGAGGCGGCAGGCCAGATCCCCCACCCTGGCTCTGGGCAGCAGCTCTAACCTACACGTCCGCCAGCCGCGTCCTGTTCCCACTGAGAGACCTCAGGCGAGTTTCTGAACTGCTGTGGGGGCCCCAGTCCCCTCCTCTGCCAGTAACCCCCATCTCCACAGACAAACGGATGTGGCCTTGCTATGTCAGCTGCCTCACAGTGATGACCGCACACCCTGGAGTTTCCAGACTTTTCAGACGTCCTGCCTCACAAGTCATCAAAACATCCTGGGGACTCCAGGGGCTCAGCATCCTGGTCACTTCTTTGGCCTCTGCCCTTAAACGGCTCACTTGGGTGCCGACAGCTACCTTAGGGCTGTGCGGCGATGCTTGCCGGATGAATGCTGACGGCACGGCACTCGGGGTGGGTGAGATTTCTGCTGGGCCTCGAGGTAATAGAGGCAGCAAGGCCTTTCCTGCCAGCGGCAGGGGCAGCAAGGCATAGCACTGGCTAGTCTGGGCCTGCCCAAGGGCTGCCGAGGAGCCAGTTGCTGGTACAGAAGGCAGCTTGGGGCAGGTACCCTGGAGGCCCTGGATGACAGCTGAGGGCCAAGTCTGTCCTGGGGAGGGGGCTCTGTCTCCTGGGCAGGGGCCAGACAGTTGACGGCAGAGGAGCTGCTGGGTTCCCAACAGGGGCAGCCCCAGGCGCTCCTGCAGACCTCATGGTGGGGGGTGACAGTGTCCACGAGGGAGAGGAAGAAGCCAACCTTTCCTGAGCGCCTCCTGGGCTCTTCAGCCCAAGACCTCATTTGGAGGAGAGGGGTTATCTGCCCCTTCATGCATAAGACAGGAAAGGGAGCGCCAGGCCGCACAGCTGGTGAGGGGAGGCCAGGTGTGACCGCAGGGCCACCGTTTCCTGTGCTCAGCTCAGCACTGCAGGGGCGGAGGGGGGCGGGGGGGTTGCGGCTGGGCTGCAGGAAGGAAGTGTGTGTGCGCGCTCAAGTGTGTATATGTGCGTGTCTCTGGCTCAGGCTCTTTCTCCAGGAGGACCCAGCTGGCCAGGAAGCCACCAGCTGCTGGGAGCAGGACCCTAGGAGGGAGGTCCTTTCCCAGGGTCACACAGCTTGCTCTGGCCAGAACTGGGGCGGGGGGTTCCCCCAGGCCTGGGCCCCACAGTCTCAGGGACATCCCTAGCCTCACTCCAGAAAGAGGGGGTAACTGAGACGCAGAGGGAAAAGGAGCTCGCTGGGGGCCAGGCTGCTGCTACTCCTCCCTAAGTTAGAAGGAGCTGCCTGCGGAGCTGGACACCCCTTGCTCTGACCCCAGCACTGCCCCAGCCTCTGTGTGGCACTCCGTCAGCCTGTGCTTTGGGGGGACAGTTTCATGAGTCCCATCTCCCCACTGTTCACCCTATCCCCAGCCCCAGCAGAGAGCCAGGTGGGGCACTCACGTGGCGGCTCGGTGAGCTCACAGTCCTGAGTGCCGCACGGCCGCGAGCTCTCAGGCCAGGCCTCGTGGCCGCACAGATCACTGTCTTCCTCGGGCAGCCCGGTCTGGGTGTTGACGCACTTGACCAGGCGCCGCTGAACACCGCCGCCACAGGGGGCTGAGCACTGCAGGGAGCAGGGGCGGGGGGGGGGGTGAGCATCCCCTGGACCAGCCCTGCAGGGGGGCATCCCAGGCCATCCCCAGGGCAGCGGCTGCCTTCGCCAGGAAGCCTGACTCCTGGTTCCCAGCCCCAACCCTCCGGCCTCCTCAGAGGGTCAGGTCTGTCCCCAGAGGCCACCAGGTATTCACTTGCAGGTATGGGGCAGGGACTGGGGGTTAGGGGGAAGCTGCCAGCCCCTCACTTGGGATGGGACATGCCCTGGGGCTGGGGGAGCTGCTGGGGGACCCATGGGCAGCAGAAGGGAGGGAGACAAAATTTCTCAGTAAGGGCCCACCATCCCCAGTCAGGCTCTGTTCCTGTCAGTCGGGCTCTGATGCTTTTAAAAGACCCTAGAATTAAATCTGTGCCAAGATTGTGCCAGGCCCTGTGCTAAGTGCCTCGCCATGTGACTTCATCTAATCCTTACAACCCCATTTTACAAATGAGATGACAGAGGCCCAGCAAAGTGAAGCAACCTTCCCAGGGTCCCTCAGGAGGTCCCCCAGTGGGTCAAGGACTCAGATTCCCAAACCTCTGAGCTCCAAACAGGCCTGGCAGGAAGGGTCTTGCCCAGCTGAGGCCTCACTGGCCATTCCTGTACCCCCTCCACCCATCTGGCCTTTGCTTGGTCTCCTGAGCAGCCCCTGCATCCATCACTCCCGCCCCAGGACATTGCATGTGCTGCTCCCTGCGTGCTTCCCCTCGACAGCACAGACCCTGCTGGTCTCACTCTAAGATCCCCTCCTCAGAAGGCCTTCCCTGACATCACAATGCATGTCTGTTTTTGGTCTGTCTCCCTGGTGGGTTGTGAGTTCCAGCGGGGCAGGGACCTTGTCAGGCTACCACTGCATCTGCAGAGACCACAGGGACCCTGGCATGCAACTCAACAGCTCTTTACGTGAAAAAGGTCTGATGGACACCTGCTGATACAGGGCCTTCTGTCCGTCCACAGGCCCTCTCCCTGCCCCAAACCCCCGCACTTGCTCACCTGGCCCCAGGGCCCCACCACCCACTGCGTGCAGGGGTGGGTGTTGCAGGACCGTGTGCTGTTGGGTCTCAGCGCCTCCTCGCAGAGGCCTGGCTCCGGGCAGGTCACGAGACGCTGCTGCTCACCACCGCCGCAGGCCTCGGAGCACTGGGAGGGCAGGGGAAGGGTCTGGGGGCTGCCAGCATCCAAGGACACCCCCACTGACTCCCATCCCCAGATCTCCGGGCCTCACCTCCCTCCAGGAAGAGGTGTACCAGCTGAGGCAGGGTTGGGCCCCGCAGGGCCGGCGGGTGGGCGGCTTGGTGGGCCCCGGTTGGCAGTGGAAGGGCCGCAGGGGCTGGAGGTCCCGTGTGTCCACACACTGCACGTCCCGTGTGGAGGAGCCCCCGCCGCAGCTGCGGGAACACTGGAGGCCGAGCGTCCCGTGTGTGCACACACAGAACCCGGCGGGGGTGGGGGCGAGCATCGGACTCCCCTCCCACACCAGCCCCACTGCCAGGGCAGGTCCCTTCAGAGTCCCAGGGAGAGGCCATGGCTGACCAGCCTCAGGCAGAGGGTGGTGTAGCCAGGGGCTGCCCCAGGACAGGACAGATGGAGAAATAGAGGAACAGAGGAGAAAATGAAATCCTGAGGGTTACAGAAAGTACAGAGAAAAGGATACAGGCAGTAAGAGAAGGGGCCTGGGACAGGCTGACCTCCACATAGATGGGGCATCCCGGAGACTAGAAATTAAAGTGCAAAGATGTGCGCACGGACCCCAGCCTGCCGATTGGTGGTGGCTGCGGCTGATCCCAAACACAGGCCTGGGCCCCAGGGCTCCGCCCGTGCCCTGAGGCTGCCAGCCACCTCCCTCACGTACCTTACTCCAGTTGCCCGTGTGCCAGGCAGCACAGGGCCGCAGGTGGCAGCGGCGGGCGGGCTGGGGTCGGCCAGCGGGGGCGCAGTCCTCCTCCCGGCCAGAGCTGCAGCGCACGAGTCTCCAGACAGCCCCCAGGCCGCAGGTGGTGGAACACTGGGGGCAGGGGACCCAGTGGCCATGAGGGTGGGCGGATCCCCATGCCCACCAGCTCCCCAGCCAGGCGAGAGGGATCAGACACTGCCTCAGTTTTCTCATCTGAAAAATGGGCTCCTCCACCCACCTCCCAAGGGGGCCAAGAAGATGAAAAGTCAGATCCTGTGGCAGCCCACTGTTCCTGCTCACACATGCGGGGTGGCCCAGCTGCCCTGCTAAGGCTCGCTGCTTCCCTGAGTCACTTGGAGAAGGAAGTCTGGCACCTCAGCCTCAGCCCATCCCTCCCATACCAAAACTAGGGATCTGAGCAGAAGCAGCTCACTTCCCCTCCAGTCACAATCTGGGGAGGGGAGGGCGGGGTGGGGCGGCGCACACACAGGCCAGATTCTTCCCATGCAGCCGAGACCCTCACCCTGAAACAGCAGGGGGGGCCACTGGGGAGAGCCAGGTGGCAAGGAAACCAGCTGCTCCTGAAGGGGCCAGGCTGAGCCTCGGCAAACCGTGGTGGGCAGCCCTGGGCCTGGGGAGTGTGGGAGGAAGCTTCCCCACCGATACAACTATCTGGGGTGAGCTCCTTGTCCCTGGGGGCATGCAAGCCAGAGTATGAGAAAGCTGCTCCCCCTGGCTGCCTCTCACTTGTGCCTGGCCCTGCCCTCCCAGCAACTCCTGTGCTACTCAGGAATAAGCCTCTGGGGGCCCCAGGCCCCCTCAGCCCACCCTATTGCTCAGAAGGGAAACTGAGGCCCAGTGGGGCAGACCGGCCCCAGAGGCACATGGAGGGCAGTGTGACTGAGCTGGGGCAATGCGCCTCCCACCCACAGAGGCTCCACCCACCACTGGCTGTCAGTTCCTAAGTCCTCACTCCCCAGAAGGCAGGACAGACACGACTCTGCCCACTTTCAGTGAGGACACCACCCCCCCACACACACTGGCCTGCCCAGACCCCAGCAGCACTTGCCTGGCTCCAGTTCCCCACTTCCCAGCTGGCATTCCTTGCAGGCAGCAGGTCCACGGGGAACCCCTCCTCGACCGGGCTGGGGTCCAGAGGCCCAGGGGCTCTGCTGCTGTTGGCTGGACTGTCCTGAGCTGGTGTGGACAGCAGCCCAGGACTTGGGGGCATCTTGGAGCTGGGGGGCTCAGGCTGGCCCAAGGGGCCCAGGCTCTGGGGAGTGACCCAAGGCATGTGCCCCAGTCCAGTGGGGGCCATGAGAAGGAAGGTTCCTGGCATTGCCAAGGTCTGCAGGTCCTGCAGAGCTGGTCCTGGGGTTGAAAGGGTGGCAGTCCCCAGCTCCAGGGGGCTGTCCGTACCCTGAGTGTCTGGCAGGGTGGCGGTGGGAGGAGGAATGGGAGGGGCGCCCCCCATGGTGGGCCACAGCTCACTGTCCAGAGGCCCCAGGCCACCCCCAAGAGCTGGTTCCCAGGCCACAGTCCCACTCGTCCACAGCTCTACTGTGCGGGGACTAGGAGAGGAGTGGGTAGTGCCAACGGAGGACAGAGAGGGTGACGTGGGGCTGGGTCTTTGGGGCAGGCGAGGGGCTCCGTGGCCTAAGGCTTCCTCATCATCAGAAACCTCGTTGGTCCTCTCCCACCGGGGAGGGGGCGGCAGGCTCTGGCTGTCCTCCGCTCCTAGGACCTGGTTCTGGCTCCCAGGGGCAGCAGGCATCTCCATGCTGATGGAAGTGGGGGGCCAGGGCAAGCTGGGGAGCCCAAGGTCTGGGGCACCAATGGGAGCATCTTCCTCAGGTAGGAAATTGACCAGGGAGTTCCCAGGGGTCTGCTCCAAAGGTGGGGGTGGGGAATGGCCAGCCTGGCTGGGCCAAGGGGCAGGGGACCCATCTCCCAGTGCCCCCTCATCCCGAGTCCCAGGAGGCTCTGTGGGAGGAACGGGGGTCCCCGTGGGGGGCTCAGCAGCAGTGCTTGGGCGTGGGGGTCTCCAATCCCCTGTGCCCACCGGGTCTGAGTCAGGGTCTTCGAAGGGCCCATAGGACAGGTCCTCATGGAAGTTAATGAAATTGTAGTCGTAGTAGAAGTCGTCGACGAACACGGGCCCCGGTGGGCCCAGCTCACGGCCCTCCTCCTGGATGGCATTGCCCATGCTGGCTGGCTTGGGTGATGAGGGCGGCGGAGGGCGCGGGGCCAGGTGGCCGGGAATGAAGTCCACCTCATTGAAGAGCTCAGGGCTGAAGGAGCCGCTGCCTGAGCCTTCGGGGCCCAGCGTGTCCAGGGCCTGGGGGCAGGGTGGCAGGAGGCAGGTGGCCTCGCGTGCTGGCTGCTGGGCCTCGTCGCAGGGGATCCCAGTGTCATTGGTACAGAGGATGCTCCGGCGCTGAGTGCCTGGCCCGCACGTCACTGAGCACTAAAGGGAAGGCCGGGTGAGGGACTCGGGCCAGGAGGAGCCGGGGCCTTACAAGGAATCTGGCCAGCTGCTCAGAGTCAGCGTACAGGCCCCTGGCCACTGGAGACCGTGACTGTGGCTTGCCCAGACATCCCAGCCTCTGAAGGCTTTGGGGATGGGGCCAGACCTGGAATGCCCCAGTCCCCTCCCACCACAGTGCCCAGCAGTAGGGGTTCCGTGAACACTGTCTCTGCCCCCCTGTAGTCCAAGACCAACAGCAGCGCTAACCCCATCCATGCTGATGCTCACCTCAGACCAGTTCCCCACAGCCCAGGTGGCCGGACAGGGCACATCGCGGTTGCAGGCCTTTTCGGCAGGGGGCCGGGGCAGGTGCTCGCAGGCAGGCGGCTCCAGGGCGCGCTGCTCATCCAGCCCCACGCTGCGGATGCAGATCACGGCTCGGCGGGAGAGCCCTCCAGGCCCGCAGGAGCTGGAGCACAGCTGCCACTCACCTGCCCACCACCTGGGGGCGCACAAGGGCAGATGAATTTGGGGCCGCCTGGCAATCTCAGGCACTTGGGACTCAGGGAGGGTCAGGCCTAAGCCCAGGGGAGGGGTCCCTGGAGCTCCAAGCCCAAGATGGCACTCTGGTGCCCAAAGCCCAGCAACAGGGCACAGTCCCCTTTGCTCCTGCCGTCTTCACCGCTGGGAGACCTGGCCTGTGTCCACATCCAGGGACCCAAGCATGAGTGACCGGGGATGTCCCTGGCTAGTCTTGGTTACTGAGGAGCCCAGGCTGAGGTCAGGGGCAACCAGAAGCTGGGGCTTCAGCCTTGGGAAGTGGGGCCCAGAGCCCAGCTCCCTCTGCTCTTCCAGGGCCTCAGGTGAGGGACACCTGGAGTCAGGCGCCCGGCACGCTCACCGGGCAGGGCAGGGCTCCTCGCTGCACTTCCTCTGACGGTCATCCGGCCGGTCCAGGGGGTCACAGTGCCTCTCGTCTACAGGCCCCGCCTGCCGCTCCGTGCAGTGCACGCTCTGCCTCTGCATGCCTGGGAGGCCATGGGGGCTCAGCCTGGGCCCGGCACCCAGGGCGCCCCCTGCCCAAACCACCCTGCACCCAAAGACGCAGTTGCACCCACTCTGCTCAGAACCCGTCCAGAACGGGGCCTCACTGCCTCCATCAGGGTGAAGGCAGGCCCCCACCATCCCCTGCTCACTGCCCTCCTGGCCTTCACCCCCCGCCCCTGCGGAGGCAGCAGAGTGTGCAGGGTCGGGGTGAGGGGGGTAGGGGGCGGGCATCTAGCCCCGCAGCTTCCTAGCTGGGAAGCCTTGGGCAGCTCCCTTGGCCTCTCTGAACCTCAGTGTCTTCATCTGTAAATGGGAGTAACGATAACACCTGCCTGGACGGCCAGGTGTGAGGATAATGTGCTTATGGCTCAACCCAGACCCGGCACGTGGCGAGAGCACAGCTAGCGCTAAATCCAACCACAGCCGAGCGCAACCCTCAGGGTCTACTCCCCACCCCCCAGCAGGGTCAGTGCTCAGAAACAGTAAAGAAGAAATCCATCAGCTCGTGCGGCTAGGCACTCCCCCATGGCCCCATGGCCCCCTACTGGCTTTGTCACGGTTCCTGGCCTTCACTCCCCCTGCACCGCCTGCCTCGGCCTTTGCACAGCTGTGCTCCCTCCCCCACCCAATACACCTGTGAGGCCCAATGACAGGACCAGCTCCAGAAGGCTCTGCCTTCACCCTGCTCCCCTACAGCACAGAAGAGGGACTCAGCCTGCCCTGAGCCTCCCATCTCCCCACCCCACCCCACCCCACCCTCTCCTTCCCGCCTAGCAGAACGCTGGGTTTGTTCAAGGTCACAATGCCAAACACTCCCCACTGCAGTTCCCTTGCAGCTTGGGAGTCTGGGACAGTCGTGCCAGAGAGAAAAAGGCACTAGTCCCTCCCTTTGCCCCTTCTCCCTCCCACCTAGAGCTGGCGAGAAGCCTGGGCCAAGGATGCCATCTTGTGATACACACGAGGGGAAGATGGGGCTGAGAGGGGTCCCTAAAAACACAGCAGGCCATGCCGCCGCCAGCCTGGACTGTGCACCCTGGGGCTTCTTACTGCAGAGACACATAAACCCTGACTGCCCCAGCCACCCCTCATCAGGATCCTGCCACTCGCTGCTCAACACATTCCATTCTGTCCACGTGGGGAGCCACCAGTTTGCTGGAAAACAGTTCCCCCGTGTCTGGTTCATCAAAAGTATTTGTTTTCGCATTTGTAAATTTAACACTTAGAAAGGATGATACTGACAGCTTCTGAAGGTTTCTGTCCAGCTTCAGTGCGTCACTGCTCACTTTATAATCATAACAGCATTTCAAAGAATGTCCAAACACCTCTCTCTCTGTCCCAGATTCCTGATACGGAGACCCCAGAACACTGAGGGCAGGGGGATGGGCAGGGAGATGGAAGGAACCACGGGGAGGGCAGTGTCAAGTTGTTATACATTTTAGAAAGAGTTTAAAGAAATAAGTAAATGTGGTGAATAATGGGGCCACTGAGCTAAGAGGCTCAGAGTGGGGTGGGGAGATCCTTGTCGTGTCCTGGCTGCCCCTCCCCGTCATCTTTCTTCCCCTCCTTCTCACCCTCCTCATGGCAGGGGGCAGCAGCCTAGACGAGTTAGGCTCCAGGCTCCCAGGACAGACAGAAGGGCCCCACGGAGGAGCGGTCCCTGGGGAAGCTGGAGGAGGGGAGGAGCCCATCCTGATGGGGATGCAGGTAAGGCTCCAGGAGGATGACGTGGTTAAGTCCCAGGTGTGGGGCAGAAGTGCTGGCATAGGACCTGTCAGAGCTGAGCAGCGAGAAGAGGGAGGGGCCGCTGGCGCCTCTCTGCAGGAGACACACAAGCTGGCCAAGTGCCATGTCCGTGCCTGCCTCACCTTGATCACTCTCCCAGTGGACCTATGAGACAGGACCACTGCTAGCCCCATGAAGAAACTGAGGCCCAGAAGCAGCATTCCAAGCTCAGAGCGGCCCCGCAAATAAGCAATGAGTCAGAGGCTGAAGCCGGGCCTCACTGCCCAGAGACAAAGGCCCCGCCGGGCCGCGGCCCTGCCTACCCCCTCACCTGTTCCGCAGGTGACTGTGCACTTGGACCAGGGTCCGTAGCGCCAGGAGAACTCGGGCGGTTGGATGTGGTCGTGGCCGCCCGCCTCCCTGTGGATGATGTACTCGTAGCGCACCCCGGGGTTGCTCTCCTGGAACAGGAGCTGGGGCAGGGGGGTGGGGGCCCTGTGAGCACGAGGAGGCCTCTCCCGCAACCCAGGCCTGACACCCATCCTAAAGGAGCTAACCTCCGCCACCCCTGGGACCTGGGGCTACCCCACGGGCCCGTTTCAGAGCCAGGCTCCGTGACTGCCCCAGGGCTCACTCCTGCCACCGGGCTGGGTCCCACGCACTCCACCTCTGCCCCGCCCCGGCCTGGCCCCGGCAGGTAGTCACCTGGATCCAGACTGGCTCGTCGGTGGGGCCAGGGGATGTGAGGTTCTCCCAGTTGCCTGTGCGGGCGTACGTGAAGGTGGTGCCCGCCACTTCATAGTCCCCATTCCACTGGATGGTCCACCCGCCATTGAGGAAGTACTTATCCGGGTCCTCGCTGCGCAGGGCCAGGAAGTTGGCGGCCTCCGCCACCTCCACGATGCGGATCTCGCGGGCGCCCACCGGGATCAACCCCACGTCCACATACCCTGTTGGCCAGGGGTTGAGCACACGTTGTGAAAAGAAGAGGGTGAGCTGCGGTCTGCTCTCACCTCTCCCCACTTGCCCCTGCCTGCTGATGCCAAAGGTTTCATCGTTAAGATTCTGACTTCCCTACTTAGATCTGTTCTAGGTCACCACAGCCTCAGGAGGGGTCCTACAATCCTGCCCCCGTGCCCGATGGCCGCTCTCTGAGAAACTTCAGTCAGTCACTGGGCTGGGCCTAACCCCTACACCTGGGGCCAGCATAACCTTTCTAAAAAATCCAATTGATCGGGCCTTTCTCCTGATAACGTCCTCCTCATGCCTATAAAGCCTGTTTTTGTTCTTTCGCTAAGTAGTACCCATTATGTCTATAGAAGGGAATGGCAACCCACTCCAGTATTCTTGCCTGGAGAGTCCTCATGGGCAGAGGAGCCTGGACAGCTATAGTTCACAGGGTCGCAAAGAGTCAGACACGACTGGTCGGCTAAGCAGAGCACACAGCACCTGTGCCTGGCATTACCCCAAGAACCTTAAACGTATAACAACCCTATGTACCACCAGGTACTACTGCTATCCCATTTTACAGATGAGGACACCAAGGCACAGAGACCTTATGTAGCTTGCCCCAGGGCTCTGCTGGGATATGAATCAAGCTCTGAGGTCTGAGCTTTGACCACCACGCTGGGCTGCATTATCTGGAATGAAATCTAAGCTGCTTGGCTGAGCATTCAAAGCCCCGTAGCAGCCCTGCCTTCTGTACAGTCAGGTCCCCAGACAGCATGCTCTTTCTTGCTTCCAGGCTTCATTGGGCACAAGCTCTTTCCTACATGTGTAATGTCTTTCCTCATCTTTGCTGAGTCTTTCATGATTCAGCTCGACTTCCACTCCCCACAGGAAGTCTTCCCTGACCTCCCCAGGTCAGGACCTTCATCTTCAGGGCTCTCACAGCCCCTCTGGGTCTCCCCTCCACCGCGTCTGTCACACTACAAGATGAGACTGTAAGCTCTTCACCTCCGTGTCTCCCTCACCCAGCAAACAGTCGGCACTTAAACAGTGTATGCAAAACAGGTCCTGGGGTGCGGGAGTGGAGCTCTGTGGGGGGCGGTTCTCTGAAGCTTCATAAGGCCACTCATTAGCCCAGCCTGGAGTCCCTGGGGCAAGCAGACTCCCTGGGAGGGGAGGTCTCTGCATCTAGGCCTGGGGGCCCTGACTCCTGCCTGGATCCTGGACCCAGCAAGGCAGCATGCCTGCTTCCCAGCGCTAGCCTCGGTGGGGACCACGGAGGACGCAGGCAAGGGCTCAAGGGAGACAAAGAAGGGCTACCAGGCCAAGAGCACCCCCCGCCCCCACACCAGTGGTCCATCTCCATACCCAGGCCCTCAGCCTCCTCGAAGGTCCCGCTCACGGTGTGACAGGTGGAGCCGTTGCCATGGCACACGCCGCAGCGGTCCTCGACGGCACCTGAGTCGATCTCGAAGTCACAGCCCACATTCTGTAACGCACGGGAGGGAAGGCCCCTGGTGCTGGGCCACTGGCCGCAAGCCCTCTCTGGCCCTCGCCTCGGGGGCCTGCCAGGGTGGGGAGGAGAGTGCTCGGGGCATGGAGCAGGGGCCCACCACCCTTGTGGTCTCCAGTCCTGAGTAAACCCCTTGACCTCTCTGAGCCTCAGTTTCCTCAGATGTGAAACAGGGGGAACCACCCCCACCATGAAGATGTGCTATGAGATTGAACGGGACGAGAGATAGGGAAAGCTGTGTAAACAGCCCCAGCAGGCGGGGCAGCGGGCATACAGGGGCTCCTGACCAGCATGGACAGCAATTTCCCCCAAACACGAATCAATGCTCTCTGCTAGTCCTCATCTGAGCCCTGGCCTCTACACCCAGGAGCTTCCCCTCTGGGGAGCAGGGGCAAGAAAGTGCAGAGGACACTGGCAGGGAAAGCAGCTGCCGCCGCCGCCGCCACTGCTGGAAATGTCTTTAAGTGTTGTCAGCAAACACCGATGCGTTCTCCGCCAGGCCGAGCCCCTGCACGGCAATCCCCGATAAGTGACCCCATTTAACCCTGTGACGTGGATTCTTGGACGGACAGTCCCCTTATCGCAGAGGAAACGTTCGTCCAGGGTCATTCAACCAGCAGGAGGTCGAGCCTCCGCCTGAGCTCTGGTTTCCGGGCTGGGGCCGGGCTGGCCCAGGCCAGATCTCAGAAGCCACGGCAGGCAGGCCGTGGTGCAGTCACAGAGACTGAGGGTGAGGCCGATGGTGTGTGTGGGGGGCTCCAGTCCCAGGAGGATTAGGGGGCACTTTGCTGAGAGGTAATGGGAGACCCTCAAAGGGCTTCACTGGTAGAGCTGGGAAGCCCAGTGGCACAGCCTGGGGAGGGTGGCCAGAGGGAAGCAGGAGGAAGGCAGAGGGGGTCCTCTTCCTTGCCGGGCACACCTTGCAGATCCCATTGATGCAGAGGTCACGGCTGGCCTGACCCTGGTAGCAGGGGGTGCCGTCCACCACAGCGTCCCGCAGCTTCTCAGCAAAGTACTCGTTGGAGGGCCGGCAGTGCAGCTCACAGGGGTTCACTGGGGCCCAAGCAGAGGAGCCGTGAGGGATAGGCAGGGCAGGAGTCACACCCGAAGGGCATCAGTGGCGGGCCGGGGGCTCCACTGGGCTGGTAGTGTCTGCAAGGCTGCCCCCAGGAGCCAGGAGGGAGTGAGTGGCAGTCCCGCAGATAGCACCTGTGTCACTGGGCAAACCTTGGGCCCTCGGACCCCCGCCCCCCAGACGTCAGTGTCCCCGCGGACGGCCGGACTCACCGTCATTGACCACAGGCACCCACGTGTGCAGCTGGCCCTTGTAGAGCATGGCGTCAAAGCGGCTGCACTGGACTTGGCGGAAGGAGGGGCGGCCGGCGGGGCAGGCCTGCAGGCTGCACAGGCGGAAGCGCTTCCGCTCACCCACGCAGTATTTGCCCTTGTATTTGGGCCTGTGGGGTGGGGGGGGGGGCGGTGAGTGAGCGCTGACAGTGGGGCCAACTGCACACCTGAATCCAGAAGCGGGCCCTCGGAGCGAGCAGCTCCTCCACACCCCGGCACCCGGAGATTCGCGGCTCCCACCTCCGCTCCCGCTGCCCTGCCCACCAGCCACCCTCGCCCCCCCTCGCCCCCACCTCAGCCCAGACTCGGTCTCCCTGTTTGAAAGGACCTCAGGGAAGGTGGGAGCACGAGGCCTGGGCTCTGCCCCCAACCTGCTATGTGACCTTGGCCAAGTCTCAGGACCCCTTCAGGCCTCAGTTTCCTCATCTCTAAAATGGGACTGGGGTTGCCTCTGCAGAGGGTTATTGAGAGGCTGGGCTAAGCTACAGACATGACTGGCACCAGCTGGAAGGGCTACTCCCAATCTCCAGCCCGTGAGACCCGGCGTCCTGACAGCCCACATGTCGGCAGACATGGTCTGGGTGGCAGCTCCCCACCCAGGTCAAAAGGAAGCCCCCTTGGCCCCGGCCCAGCCCAGAGCCTGAACGCCAACTCCACCCCAACTGCTTCCACCCTGCTCAGACCCAGAGGCCCGGAGGCAGGGTGGGGTATAAACATGGAGCTCCACAAGGCCCTGGCTCTGAATCCCATGATCCCCTCCGGGGCAGCCTGGTGAAGGTGCCAGCACCTCCTCGGTCCACAGAAGGGGGACCTCTGCATCTCCCTGAATCTTCTCCTCACCCCTCTGAGATGGGGAAATGAGGCCCAGAGAGATGAAGCCACTCACCCCAGGTCACACAGCACCGCTCCCAGGCTGACCAATTCTCCCAGCTGTCCCCAGTCTCATCTTGGACCCATGTGCACCTCCAATGTCACTACATGGCTCTATTTACTGAGCGATTACTACAGATTAGCTGCAGAGCTTTAGTGCATTTATCCATGACGACAACTCTACCGGATGGGCGCTGCTGTTGCCTATCATATACTTTCTCTGGAAACTGAGGCCCTGAGAAGGGGTAGAGAGGGCCGCTGCATGAGGAGAGGAGAGGGGATTTGAACTCTATCCATCCAAGGTTCAGGGTCTAAGCTCTGAGCCACTGTCTTCCCTGCCTCCCACCCATCAGCTGCTGCTTTGTGGTGTGGCCTCTAACGAGTCGTTCCACTCTCCAAACCTTGGTGTTCCTTTCTCTGCAATGGGGTCAGCAGGGGTGACTCAACTAGCCTCCAGGGCACTCCAAGAAGTGACCCGAAGTGGCTCTAGACACTGCGGGCTTGGCCTCCATGGGGATACTTCTGAGAGCGGGAGACTGGGACAGACTGAATTGCCGACTCTGCTCAGGGCACCCCACCCCACCTGCCCCGGGTGCCCTGTACTCACGCAGGCTGCGTGCACTGCCGCTCGGCGCTCTGCACACCCACGCCACAGCTCCGCGAGCAGAGGGACCAAGCACTCCAGCCAGACCAGCCACCGTCCACGGCCTCAGGTCGGAAGCCCACGGGAACGCACTCCCCATTCAGACACCACTACCAAGACAGACAAATGCAGAGCAAGCCCACTCCAATCTCCTCACCCTAGTGAGAACAAGGTGGGTGGAAGGCCTGGAAGGGCCCAGAGGGGAAGACCCCAAGGGCTAGGGGAGGCTGACTTCCAGTCACCTGAGACACAGCCCCCACAGTGGAGTTGAACAAAGAATAAAACAGAGCTCACATGCTGGCTCTCCAGGGTGGAGGAACCTTGGAGAATTGTTCAATCAAGCTCTGTCCCAAAGCCTCCATTCTGCAGATGGGAACTTGGCCCAGAGAGGGCTGGGGGTTGGCGAAGACTCACAAGTGAGTCTGTGAACCAAGGCCGAGCCCAGAGCATGGACGCAGCAGGTGTCTCACCTGCTCTGCAGCTGGACTGGGGCTCCCCTACCTTGCTCTCCCCACAGCTGGTACCGTCCACAGCTGCATCCAGCTTGGAGTGACAGGTGGTCCCCACGGAGCACCAGAGTGTGTGGCAGACGTTCTGCAAGGAGGAGTACAAAGGCCACACTCTCACCTCCTCCCCTACGCCTCCACCTGCCCTGCCCCCTTGCCACCTCCTCACGTCTCCTGGGAATCCCTCCTTGGGGCTGGTACATGGTGGGGTCTGTAGGTGGAAGCCCCACAGGTCCCTTCTTATCTTTCCCCAGACCATCAGATTGGTGGCTCAGCGCAGTCCTCAGCTCACCCACACCTCTCCAGCCCCAGCCCCCCATCAGGAGACACCCTGGTTAGAAGCGCAGTGTCTCTGACATGCCCTTGGCCACCACTTCAGGTGCTCTTCCCCAGGACGTGACAGTAGAGATTTTATTTTACCTCTTACAATCTAGCTCCAGTAGGAGAGTATTAGTCGCTCAGTCATGTCCAATTCTTTGCAGTTTTGTGGACAATAGCCCACCAGGCTCCTCTATCCCTGGAATTCTCCAGGCAAGAATACTGGAGTGGGTTGCCGTTCCCTTCTCCAGGGGATCTTCCCCACCCAGGGGTCGAACCTGGGTCTCCTGCATTGTAGGCAGATTCTTTACCAACTGAGCCACAAAAAAATCCCAGTAGGTAAGGGGCTTGCCCAAAGTCCCACTATTGGTGAATGGCCCACACAAAATGCACACCTGGGTCTAGGGCCGCCCAACCCGAGGCCTCTCCCACAGGCCACTTTATGTCTCATGGGCATTATGTCTGGACCAAGCCTGGCTTGGAGGGGTCTGCAGGCTGCTGAGGGCTGCCCCTCACCCCCAGGTCCACACAACCCCACCCCCACCACACTCACGTCCATGTCATCGCAGAAGGCAGAGTAGGCCCCGTATTGGAGGCGGCACTGGTGGCCCACATCGTAGAGGACGCCAGGCGGTATGGAAGGGAAGTCGATGACATCCTTGGTGGGAGGGTCATCCAGGCACAGGCCCCACCCACGGCTGCAGAGATGGGACAAAAGTGTGGGGTAAGGGGCTGCCTGTCCCCTGGGGCTCTAAAGGGGGCAGCCTGAGAGACCCAGCAAGGAGGCCTCACCAGTCCAGGAGGGCAGGAGAGGCGGGAAGGGGCTTAAAGCTTTGGGAAACTGAATAGGAAAACTCCAGCCTCCTTACTCACCGGGCCTGTTTTTTGACATAACCTAGCATGAAAGGCTCCCAGTCTTCCCCATCTATCTCCAGGGCACTCCAGCTATTTAAATAACTCATCCCACCCCCCAGGGCTAGGCCTCTCCATAAACCATCCCTTTTGCTCCCAACAGTCTCCCCACTCCTCCACCGTGGGGCCTCCCTCCCCAAGATCCAGCCCAGAGGCCCTTCCCTCTGGAGTCTTCTGGACCACTAAGCCCACATGTGACCCTGCTCAGAGTGCCTCCTCCCCCGCTCAGTCCAGGATCTGGAGAGCATCACGTCACAGCTGATACAATAGCCTTCCCCCCCAGGCTGGGACCAAGGGGATCTGTGTGAAGACCAAAGCCTGCAGGCTGCCCCTAACTGGCCACCCACCTGGGAGACAGCCCAGGGGCAGCCCTGCCTGCCAGCAGCTGTCACTCCCTTATTTTCTTCTTCCCCCTCCTGGCTGCAACAGGAGGGTGGCAGGATCTGTGGAATGTGGGGTCCCAAGCTAAGAAGCTTGGGGGAGGCAGAAACCCCCTAGTCTTCCAGTCTGGGAGGCTGGAGGGTGGCTGGTGCCAGGTCAGGGAGCCAGGATGAGCAGAGGGTCCTGGATAGGATGGAGGGAGGCAGGGGGAAGAAGGGCAGAGCTGGTGGATGCTGGGGTCTGGCCAGGTGGGAAGGAGGAGACATGACGGGCCACGGAGGGGCTGCAGAACATGGAGGGTTCGAGAAATGGGCCAACGTGCAGGCCCGAGTGGGGAGAGGCTGGGGGGCAGTCAGCCCCTGGGATCCAGGAGTCCAGATTTCAGAGGAGTCACATCCCCCGGCCAGGGAGGGTGGTCTGTGTGTTCTCCCAAGGCCCCTGGCTGGTGGCAGGGCTCGGGCTCCACCCAGAGCATCAGTGACTAGACTCCTACTGAGGACCCTGGGGGCCCCTCTACCACCCAGAGCCACCTGGACCCTTTGTGTTAGCTGGAAACAGACCCTCTAAGATGGGCATGGGGCATATGAGCAGGCGTGGGACCCAGCCTTCTGCCCTAGATGACTGCAGGCCAGGCTGGCTCTGGGTGCTGAGCGGGAACCCTCTCATCTGCTCCTCACAACCACCAAGCAGAGAACCCTACTACCACCATCTCCTTACACATCCAGGGCCCACGGCAGTGCGTCATGTGCCCTGGGTCATGTGGGGGGTGCAGCGATGGTCAGGACGTGATGCCAGCCAGGCTGCCAGCACCCGCGCGTCCACTTGCTGGGCTTCCCTAAGTGAAAAGCTCTTCCCATCTGATCATGAGCCTGCCTCAAACACTTCATCTCAAACAGAAGTTCTAAACCACGGCAGCTGAGGTCTGGCAGGGAGCAGGGAGGCTTCTGATTGCTCGCCTCATCCTGGGGCTCCCTGGACCTGCAACCTGGGGCCGAACATCAGCTGAGGGGTGTAGGGGTGTGTGTGTTGGGGGGTGTCTGTGTGGGTGTGTGTGCGTCTGTCTGTGTGCATCTGTGTAGGGTCAACCTGGCCCTGGGGCTCCTTTTCGTCTAGCAGGACACAATATAAGATGCGACTGGGGGGTTCACCCACTCCGCTGATTCAGAACCAGCCAGGCTCCTCTGACTGGGGTCCAATGTGCCTCAGCCCCACACTAGCAGGTCCTGGGGCACATCCAGCCCTTCAGTTTTCCAGCCAGGACCCAGTGCTGACATGACGTGTATCAAGCTCCTGTGAGCCTGCTGCTGGAAAGCCAGGCATCAACAGCCTCTCAGGGTCATCCTTATATGTGTGTGAGGCTGAGGGGCTCTGGTAGGGGAAGGGGGAATCTTTATAGGACCCACCACCAGAATCAGAGCCACATTCTGCCCCAGATGCTGACTGGGAGTTACAAACCCAAGTTCTACTAGGCCCAGTTTCAGATGCTGTGTGGCCTTGGGCCATCCCTCACCCTCTCTGAGCCTTCATATCCTCAACTACAAGAGGCTGAGGCAGCCTATGTGATCCCAAGCAACAGAGGTATAAATAGCAGCATCTACTTGGGAAAAGTTACACGGGAGGGTGGCCGGCAGCTGGCCCTTCCTTCCTCTGGTTGGCTCACCGCCAGGCTTCTCAAGCTGCTGATACACGTCAGCCCTTCCCCTCTAATTATAGCAGGGCTGGGCAGCCCCAAATGGGGTCAGAGCAGACAGTGAATGGCTCCAGTCTGAAGTGCCACTCCAACCTCAAGGACTGCAAGGAGCTACCCATCACCTGGGAGAGACCTGTGTGCCCTCTCCATTCCCCACAGCTGGGGGCTGGTTGTGGAGTCGCCGGATGCTGAGGACAAGGGCCTGATACTGGATCAGACCTGCCTCTCTCCCTGCAGAAACCCTGGCTGCAAAGACATGAGCGAGCAGGGCCTTCCCTCCCTGGCTCCAGGTCCAAGTAGTAGCTCATGAAAAGAGAGGTCCCTTATGAAACAGCAGGGTCCCTTAAAGTGACACTCGGCCCAGAAAGGCTCTTCAGGTTCTTCAGGTGGACCTCTTGGACTGGCCAGTGAACACAGTCTTGTTGAAACTTTCCTCTAGTCTGACTACCAACTCCTGATGATTCTCCATCCCACCCACGTTCCCCCACTGCCAGCCCTGGACCACGCCATGCACCCACCTAGAGCATCCTTCTTCCTCATGATGCTCCCTTAGTCCTTAGAGAGCAGCTCTGGGGCTCCTTCTCAGAGATGATGTCTCTGCCTCTCTCCAGATTCCCACAGAACCCCACAGGGCTCTCTGCCACAGTGCTAATCACCCAGACTTGTCACATGTCTGCCCTCCTCAGGTGGTGAGGGGCTTAGGGACAGGGACACTGCGTCCCCTACCACTTTCCCTTCAGCACAGTTTGAGACCAAGTGGGATCCGGTAACGTCTGGGTCTGTGTGGCCCGCTGAACACCTATTTGCAGGAAGCAAAGGCGTGTCATGTCCAGGGGGAACGGGGGTGGGGTGGGTGGTCTGAGTGGCTCTAAGATGCCGTCAAATCCTGGAAACACCGCCAGACCCCGCTTGGTGCATTCCTTCTGTGACTCTTGCCCTTCCAGTCCCCATCCTGTCTAGGCGGGGCCTGTCCTGTCTTCCGTCCACCTCCAGCAAGGAGACAAAGGGCTGGGGGACAGGTTGGTATGACACCCTCTGTCCCAGCCTGCCTGGCCCTCCGGGATGGAGAGAGGAGAGTGCAGCCACCCTTGGGGAGAGGAACTTCCCCTCCCTCCCCAGCTCCCTTCATTGGCCACGTGTCTGTCTGTCTCTCTGCCAGCATTCTGTCCGGCTTTTCTTGGTGCCGAGGTTCTGGGAGGCCCTGGCTGGCTCAGGCTCTGACCTTCTCCTCCCACCCTCGCCCCAGGCCCCAAGGCAAGTCCCTCACGCATTCCAGCAGCCAAATGAAGACAGAGATGCATGTGTCTGTCTGTCCTGAAGCCAGGGTGCTGGGCAGCACCATGGGTGGGGACAGCTGGAAAAAGCCCTCAGGGTGCTTCAGGGGTGGCTGCCCTTCTGATTTCCCAGCCCTTCTCTCATTTTCAGCCCCCAAGGGGGAGGTGACAGACCCTTGGGATCATTTTCTAACAGGCTCTCCCTGCCAGGCCACGTCCCTGCTTCAGCTCCTTATCACATCGCTTGGTAGCAGCGATAACAGTCACCAGGCACTGAATGCAAAGCATGTGGCCAGCGTTGTGCTACACACTTCACATGCCTCCTCATTTAATCCTCAGAGCAATCCGGGACACAGTCCCATCATTATCCCCGGTCTTGGAGGCTTAAGGATTAGTGTAACTTGTCTGCCAACACGGGTAGATGCCTGGGCCAGAGTCCAGGGTCTTAAACATCAAAGTCAACTCTTCCCTGCTTCTAGTCCCCCTCTCCACCCAATAATCCCTCTTCTATCAGAGGCCAGGGTCCTCGCTCTCACGTCCATAATGAACCTGGTCATGTCCCTGCTTAAACCCTTGTGAATGGACTTCTAGAAAAACATGGCCCATTGAGCAGATACAGAGTTATTTCCACTCCCTTCCAGAACCCCACTAAGATGACAGGAAAGACATAAACAAGGCATAAATCCACAAGGGCAAGGGGCAAGGGAGAGGTGATGATGGCAGATGAAAAATGTCAGCAAAATTCTAGAAGCTGGAAAGCAGATGATCGAGTAGCAGCTGACTTACTACAGCACTGAATGCTGAGAGCCAGTCATGCGGAGAGAAACCACCCAGAAGAGGGAAACTGGAAACGCTCAGGAAACCCGAGGGACCCCTGGAGGCCTGGGTGCCAGGAAGACCGAGGACAAGAGCCTGGCTCAAAGTCTGTAAGACGTCATCAGACCCCAGATCCCCTTCCCATCCCTCTAGAGCAGGGCCATGGCCACCTCCCTGCCTGGCAGAGGACTGGGGTCACTCTCTGGAGAGGGTGATCCAGGAGACCTGGCCCAGGAACAGCAGGCATGGTGGGAGACCCAAGGCAGAGGGGCCCACAGAGAAAAAAACGAACAAAAGTCTGCACAAGGAAAGCTGAGATAACCACCAAGCTCCTTCCCCATCTGGCTGCCAGAATGCTGTAGTCAGACTTACACCTTCCAGGAGGAGACTGGAGAATGCCTCGCTGGAGCAAAATCACTCAGAAAAAATGACCCTAGATACTGACATTTGAAGATACCCTGAAGAAACAGCTCCATCCCAACCAGTCCCTCGGTGGTGGCTTGAAAGAGTGCTGCCAAGTTCACAGACCTCCCGACTGGCAGCCCAGTGCCTCCTTCCATGGAGGGAATACAGCCATGCCATCTCAGGAAAATCCTTCACATGAAAGATAGGTTCTCAAAAATAACTCAAAGAAAAGAGAGATATTTCAGGGAGTAAAAGAAAAAACAAAATAAATAATAACTTCAACAAGGTAAGATACTATACCCATGAAACTAGAATAGGATAATAAAAAGGAATATTTAGCAAATAAGAAATTTCAGGAGGTTAAAAGTACAATAGGTACTTTGTAAAATTTTACAAAGTAAAATTTTTTACAAAGTAAAAAAAAAAAAATTTTCATGTGACAGAAAGCTTGTAAGGCAAAGATAAGGATGTCTTTCAGAAAATCGAATGAGTCAGAAAAAAGTTTAAAAGTATAAAAAAAAGAAAGGGAGAGAAGAGCTGAATATTAAGGGTTCCAGAAGGAGAAAATAAGAGATGATTATCAAATAAATAAGAATATTTCCAAGAACTGAAGGACTTGAGTTTTTAGATTAAAAGAGCCTAGCAAGTGCCCCACCCCCCACCACCCCAAGGTAGATCAAGGCACATAATCGCAAAAGTTCAGATCACCAACAGAAAAACAGAGAGACACACACCAAGAGAAAAAAAGAGAGTATTCTCTATATTAAGAGAGAGATAAAGAAAATCCTAAAAGCTTCCAGAGTTTTTTAAAAGGTCACATACAAAGGTTTGGGAATCAGACTGGCATGAGACTTGTCAACAGCAGTGTTGGAAGCTAGAAAACAAAGGAAAAACACCTTTGAAATTCTGAGGGAGAAAGACTTTTAACTTGGAAGTTGCTATCAAAAGATCAATCAGGTATGAGGGAAGAATAAAGAAAAGCAAACATTTTAAGACAAGCAAATCCATACTTCTCTTCTCAGAAGGCTACTTGAGGATATGCTCCACCAAAACAAAGAAGTAAACCCCTCTAAAAAGGGTAGCATGAGACTCAGGAAACAGGAAGATCTTGCATGATAATTTTAAGAGAGAAGTAGAAATCATCCAGGTTAGACAAGAGCAGGAAGACAGAGGGATGTCACAGGGTATGTCCAGGAAATAAGGAAACTGTGACAGGACACGGGAGGGACTGCCTTCAGCAAAACTGGATTAAGAGACATTTTGCAGAATTGTCACAGGGTATGGACGACTTAGAGAAGCAAAGAAAACTAGGCAAATAAAGTGGTTCTTAAAAAGAAAATCATTTTGTTACAACACTTGGTTTGGCATTATCTATACAACAACAATAAAGAAAACAGTAAACATGGATTTAATCAAGATATGCTAACATGATATTGGGATGTGGTAGCAGGGGTGGGGCTGCAAATGTGGGCAGGAAGTGACACAAAGGGGCTAAATTCCAACCTTCCATTGTACAAGTCATCAGATGATTATCTAAATTGAAAAATCAAGAAACAGCACTCTAGGAAAACTTTTTGGAAATATGAAAGTAAATAAGGTAAGAAAAGCTAAAAAGAATGAAAAGTTCAAAGTCGCTGCCCAAAGAACACAGGATGGGGAAGTGTGCAGCAGGTGATTTAAAGCTCTCCTATTGCCATCTTGAACTCAGTATTTTTGAACTTGTGTTTTGTTAAGGAGGTTCTAATGGGACAAGAGGCATTTGCATGAGGAGATACAAAATATCTGTGTCCACTGTTCCTGGCCACCGCATGAGCAGAGTCCCAGTGGATCCACAATGCAGAGAATTCATTGAGACTAAGAAAATGCAAGATAAATGTTATTATGTCTAAGACAGCCCTAGAGGCCACACTTGGCACTTGAACCAGAACTTGCTTCAGATGCAGCAAGAAGGTATGATGTCTTAGGAAACACAAATGACCAAGGAACTCCATCATCTTTGCTATTTGTGTTGCTTCCTTATATCATCCAGTTATTGCATTGAAAATGATGGGCTAGAAGGAAATGTAAAGATGGATCCATTTCCTCTCAGTTCTTCCTCAAACATCAGTAAGCCAAGGCAGAGAGTGCTGGGAAAATATGCACATATTACAAAGTGAAATAAAACCAGTCAAATTAGTCTTGTGCACTATGTCAAGAGTTCTGATAAATATGAGGTATGAAATATGAATTGTGTCATTTTGGTGACTCCACATATTAGTTTGATGTGCCTATATCTGCACTTAAAAATTGGCATTGCATAAAGCAAAGATGAGTGGTAAAACTTAGGCTAATCACTTAGAAACAGAGACTTAAAAAAAATAGAAAATAAAAACAATAGAAAAGATCAACAAAACAAAGAGCTGGTTCTTTGAAAAGACAAACAAAATTGATAAGCCTTTAGCCAGACTCATTAAGAAAAAAAAGAGAGAGGGCCAAAATCAGAAATGAAAAAGAAGTTACAAGTGATACCAGAAAAATACAAAGGATCATAAGAAACTACTACAAACAACTAGATGCCAATAGAATGAACAATCTAGAAGAAACAGACAAATTCCTATATAGAAATATATAATCTCCTAGGACTGAACCAGGAAGAAACAGAAAACATGAACAGACAAATATCAGTAATGAAATTGAATCAGTAATTAAAAACAAAAAACTCCCAACAAACAAAAGTCCAGGACCAGATGGCTTCACAGAATTCCACAAATATTTAGAGAAGAGTTAACACCTTTTCTTCTCAAACTATTCCAAAAAATTTCAGAGGAAAGAACACTTCTGAACTCATTCCACAAGGCATCACCCTAACATCAAAACCAGACAAAGACATCAAAAAGAAAAGAAAATTACAAACCAATACCACTGATGAACATAGATGCAAAAATTCTCAACAAAATACTATCAATCAGAACCTAACATTAAAAGGATCATACACTCTGATCAAGTGAGACTTACCTCAGAAATGAAAGGATGATTCAATGTCTGCAAATCAGTCAAGGTGATACACCATATTAACAAACTGAAGAATAAAAGCCATATGATCACCTCTATAGATGCAGAAAAACCTTTTGACAAAATTCAAACATTTATGATAAAAAAAACCCTCCAAAAAGTGGGAATAGAGGGAGTATCAATTCAGTTGCTCAGTCGTGTCCAACTCTTTGTGACCCCATAGGCTGCAGCATGCCAGACTTCTCTATCACCAACATCCGGAACTTGCTGTAACTCATGTCCATTGAGTTGGCGATATAACTCAACATAATGAAGACCATAAACAACAAACCCATTGCTAACATCATACTCAATGGTGAAAAGCTGAATGTATTCCCTCTAAGATCAGGAACAAGACAAGGATGCCCACCCTCTCCACATTTATTCAACATAGTACTGGAAATCCCAGCCACAGCAATCAGACAAGAAAAAGGAATAAAAGGAATAAAAGGAATTCAAGTTGAAAAAAAGAAAACAGGCACTGTTTGCAGATGACAAGACACTATACACAGAAAAATCCTTAAGATGCCACCAAAAAAACTACTAGAGCTCATCAATGAATTTGGTAAAGCTACAAGATACAAAATTAACATAAAGAAATCTGTTGCATTTCTATACAGTAACAAATTATCACAAAAAAATTAAGGAAAGCAATTTACCATCACATCAAAAAGGATAAAGTATCTAGGAATAAACCTGCTTAAGGAGGTAAAAAACTTGTACCCAGAAAATAAGACACTGATGAAGGAAATTGAAGATGACACAAACAGATGGAGAGATACATCATGTTCACAGGTTAGAATCAGTATTGTTAAAATGATACTACTATCCAAGGCAATCTACAGATTCAATGCAATCTCTGTCAAAATACCAATGGCATTTATCACAGAACCAGAATAATTTTAGAATTTGTATGGAAACACAAAAGACCTCAAATAGCCCAAACAATCTTAAGAAAGAACAGAGCTGGAGATACCACACTCATTGACTGCAGCCTATACTACAAAACTATAGTAATCAAAACAGTATGGTATTGGGATAGGAATTAAGATGGTAGAGTAGAAGGACATGGAACTCAGCTCCTGCCCAAATACATAAAAAACATATCTACATATGAAGTAATTCTCACAGAATACCTACTGAACACTAGCTGTGCTGTGGTAAGTTGCTTCAGTCACGTCTGACTCTTTGCAACCCTATGGACCATAGCCCTCCAGGCTCCTCTGTCCTTGGGATTCTCCAGGCAAGAATACTGGAGTGGATTGCCATGCCCTTCTCCAGGGTATCTTCCTGACCCAGTGATTGAACCCAGCTCTCTTATGTCTCCTGCACTGGCAGGCAGGATCTATACCACTAGTGACACCTGGGAAGCCCCACCAAACACTAACAGAAGATCTCAAACACCTGAAGGGACAGGGAAGATCTCCACATAACTGGGCAAGATGATGGGGGGAGGAGGAGAAAAGGAAGCAGGATGCAACCTGCACTCCTGGGAGGGAACAGTAAAAGAGGACAGAGTCCCACACCCTGGGAAGCCCCCTCACCTTCAGGGAGATCAACGGGGAGAGAAAGCGAGCTACACAGGCTCAGAGGAGAGTATAACAAATGGTTTGTGGCAGGCAGAACAGAGAGACCTACATAAGACAATGCCACCAGCCTGCATGCTCCAGCCTGACACAAGCATCCTATGGTATGGGCAGGGGCTGGTGCTGAAACTTGGGGTTTAGAGGACAGATCTGGAAAAAGGACTGGTGTTGGCTGTGTGGAAATAGCCTGAAGTGGCTGGAACGTGGTACAGATACAACCAGGTTGTCTGCAGAAAAAGCCTGGGCCCACCATAGAAGCAATGTGCCACAGTTAAGTGGCATGTGAAGGGAGGGGCAGGGCTGCCCTTGCAGCTTCTTTCTCCATGCCCCAGTTGCCACCTGGGTGGGCTCCAGCCTGGGTGAGTCCACATAACCCAAACACTACCTTGGCGGGCTCCCATGCTCCAGCCACCACCTGGGCAGGTTATCACACCCTAGCCACCACCTCTGTGGGCTCCCATGCACCCACCACCAGGTGCCAGTGGGTTGCCCATGTACAGAGGTAATGCTGAAATCATAGGTAAGCCCTAGGGACCACATAACTTATAAAGCAGGGCTGAAATCTCTCCCTGGCTGTGTGAGCTGCAGATTTACACCTCTGCTGCCAGCTTGGTAAATTCAGCACCTGCAGGACATTCAAGCAGACCATGGGTGCTCCTGCGGCTGGGATGGTCTGGTCTTAGGAGTTGTGGGTTTTGTGGGCACATGCTGTGGGGCTGGGCTGGGCCGGGATCTGAGCTGCCTCCATGGCTCCCTCACTGAGTCCATGTACATGATTACTGCAGTCCTGGGACCTGACTTCTTGGATCTGTGTTGAAGACCTTGTGAAAACTATATCTGAGAAACACCAGGATTGACTGTTGGCATTCCCATGGTTGAGGCGGGGCCAAGGGCAGGGCCAACAGTGGACGTTTGATCCCCCACAATGGGTGACATAATAGAGCATGCTCACCAGTGGGCAGTTCTGGCAGAGCAAAACTCAGCAGCTCTTCTGCCAGTGGGAGTGCTCCAAACTCACCTACCTTGCACTGCAGCTCAGAAACACAACTCAGAAATGGATATGGGGGCTTCTACTCCAATAATTAGGGAGCAGTTGAACAGGGCAGTGACAAACAGAGCAAAGAGAAGGCTCTGCTCAACATCCAACGCAGGCTCTGAAGACAACACCAGTCACACCTCCTACCAAGGCAATAATGGCCAGCATGCACTAAGGAAAGAGGTGGTAGGCATCCATACTAAAAACAGTCATTGCACCAAAAATATTAAACCCACCCAGGCTACACAGCCTCCCACACAAAAACAGCCCTCTAAGACTACAACAGATAACAGTTTCTCCTAAACTCAAAGAGCAAGAGAAATATAGGTAAACGAAGAAGCAGAGGGACCATTTCAAATTAAAAGATTAAGAGAATTCTCCTGAAAAAACAATGAAACAGATTTCTACAATCTAACAGACACTGAGTTTAAAAAGAAGATAATGATAATATTGAAGGAATTAAGAAGGATTATTAATAGAAATGCAAGTTACAGTAAAAAACAAATTAGAAATTATAAAAAGGAATCAAGAAAACAGAGAAAACTCATTTGCCAAGATGAAAGCTGAGCTAAAGGCAATGAGTAGCAGAATGAACAATGCAGAAGAACAAATATGTGATCTGGAAGATAAAAGAATGTAAATCACCCAATCAGAACAGCAGACAGAAAGCCAAACGAAAAAAATGAAAGCAATATAATAAGAGTCTATGGGATAACACAGAGTTTGCCAATCTACACATAACAGGGCTCCCAGAAGGAGAAGAAAGAGCAAAGAGGACTGAAAATGTATTTCAAGAAATTATGGTTGAAAACTTTCCAAACCTGAAGGAGACAGATATCCTGGTTCAGGAAGCACACAGGGTTCCAAACAAAATGAATCCAAACAGACCTATACCAAGACATATTTCAAATAAAACAGTAAAAGTTCAAGAGAGAATGCTAAAGGCATCAAGAGAAAAAGAGTTAAATTACAAAAGAACCCCCATGAGGATGTGAACTGATTTCTCTACAGAAATGTTGCAGGCCAGATGAGAATGGTAAGATACATTCAAAGTCCTGAAAGAGAAAAATCTGCAACCTAGGATACCCTACTCAGCAAAATGATCATTTAGAATAGAAGGAAAGATAAAGAATTTCCCAACAAAAACTAAAAGAATATAGCAATACCAAATCTATAATAAAGGAAATATTGAAAGGTCTTTTCTAAATGGAAGACTCTGTAAGGAAAATCACAATTAGAAAGTAAATCACTTAAATAAGCCAGTACATAGATCTAAAAAAAAAAAAAATCAAAAAATTTCTGTGAAAGAGATGATAACCCCAATTAACAATAAGAGGATGAACATGAAGATGTAAAAGAGGACATCAAAATCCTAAAACGTTGGGGACGAGAGTAAGAAAATGTAGATTTTTTTTTTCCTAGAATCTGTTTGATATTATATGATTACCAGACTAAAGCAAGTAGATATGGGAAGTGTTTAACACACTTGAAAAACAGGGTGACCACAAATCAAAAACATAGAGTCACAAAAAGCAAAAACCAAAAGAAGCACAATACTAAAGAAAATTATCAAACTACAAAAGGAAAAACAAAACAGAAGAAAGGGTCAAAGAAAAAATATAAAATCAATGGGGAAATAAGGTTTAAAATGGCAATAAATACATATCTGTAAATAATTACCACAAATGTCAATAGTCTAAATGCTCCAATCAAAATACATAGAGTAGGAGACTGATTTAAAAGTAAAAAACAAAAAAACAAGGGACTACAATATGCTGCCTAGCAGAGACTTACATTAGGGCAAAGGAAACACAGATTCAAAGTGAGGGAATGGACAAAGATATTTCATGTAAAAAGAAATGACAAGAAACACAGGTCACAACACTCATATCAGACAAAATAGACTTTAAAACAGAGGTTATAAACAAGACATAGAAGCAATCTAAATGAACACTGACAGATGAATGGACTAAGATCAGATGTGTGTGTATATATATGTGTGTGTTGTATACACAAACAAAATGAAATATTATTCCTCCAGAAAAAAGAGTGCAAGAATGCCATTTGCAGCAACATGAATGAGCTAGAGACTATCATAATAAGTGAAGTAAGTCAGAGAAAGACAAATATCATACAATATTATATGTGGAATAAAAAAAAAGTGATACAAATGAATTTATTTATAAAACAGAAACAGACTCACAGACATAGAAAACAAATGTATAGTTACCTAAAGAAAAGGTTTGGCAGGGAAGAATAAATCAGGAATTTGGGAGTAACATACACACACTACTATATACAAAATAGATAAACAACAAGGACCTACTGTATAGCACAAGAACCTATATTCAACATTTGATAATAACATATAGGAAAAAAAATCTGAAAAAGAACATAAATATTCATGTATATATATGTGTGTGTGTGTGTGTATATAAAACTGAATCACTTTGCTGTACACTTGCAGCTAACACATTGTAAATCAACTATATATCAATTAAAAATAAATATAAACAAAAACAAAGGTTATAAAGAAAGATACTACATAATGATAAAAGGACCAATACAAGGAGATGATATTACACTTTTCAACATACACGTACCCAATATAGGAGCACCCAAATACATGAAACAAACACTAACAGACATAGAAGGAAAAACTGATGGGAATGAGAGAATAGTAAAAGACTTTAACAATGGTCACATCAATGGACAGATCTTTGAGACAGAAATATCAATAAGGCAAGAGATACTAAATGATAAAACAGTTAGACTTGATATTTTCAAGACATTACATCCAAAACAGGGAAAATATACATTCTTTTCAAGTGCATATGGAACATTCTCTAGGACTGACTACATGTTAGGGCACAAAATAAACCTCAACTAATTTAAAAGCATAGGAATCATTTCAAGCATCTTTTCTGCCCACAGTAACACAGAAATCAACCACAGAAAAAGAAATAAGAAAAAACCAATTACATGGAGAATAAACAACATGTTACTAAAAACCAGTAAGTCAACAATGAAGTCAAAAGGAAATTTAAAACCTTGAGACAAATGACAATGAAAACACAACCATAATAAATCTATGAGGTGCAGCAAAAAACAATTCTTAAAGGGAAGTTCATAGTGATAAAGGCCTTTTTAAAGAAACAAGACAAATCTCAAATAAACAACCTAACTCACCATCTAAAAGAATTAGAAAAAGAACAAACAAAACCTAAAGCCAGCAGAAGGAAGGACCTAATGAAGGTCAGAGAGAAAATAAAAAAAATTTTTAAAGAGCAGGGGAAAAAAAATCAATGAAACCAAGAGCTGGTTCTTTGAAAGGGTAAACAAAACTAACAAACCTCTGGCCATGCTCACCAAGAAGACAGAAGACATAAACAAAATAAGAAATGAAAGAGGAGAAATCACAATCAATATTGTAGAAGTATGAGCAATTATATGCCAACAAAGTCTACAACCTAGAAGAAACGGACAACTTTCTAGAAGAATACAAGCTGCCAAAGATGAATCAAAAAGAAACAGAATGGACTGATCACTAGAAGTGAAATAGCACTTGTAATCTATAAAAACAACAACAACAACTCCCTAAAACAAAAGCCCAGGACCAGATGGCTTCACAGGTGAATTCTACCAAACATACAAAGAAAAATGTACACCAATCCTTCTCAAACTCTTCCAAAAGACTGAAGAGGAAGGAAAACTCCCAAAGACATTCTGTGAAGCCACCATCAACCCAATACCAAAACCAAAGACAATACCAAAAAGAAAATTACAGGTCAATATTTTTTATGAATATTAGATGCAAAAATTCTCAAGAAAATATTAGCAAACCAAAATCAACAACACATAAAAAACAGCGTGCACCATGGTCAAGTTGGATTCATCCCAGGGTCACAAGGATAGTTCAGCACATGCAAATCAATCAGTGTGACACATACATCAACAGAGGGCAAAAACCACACGATCCCCATAATAGACACAAAAAAAGCATTTTATAAAATTCATCATCCACTCATGATACAAGTTCTTACAAAAGTGGGTATAGAGGGAACATACCTCAACATAAGGAAAGCTATTAATATTTATGACAAACCCACAGCCAATATAATACTCAATAGTGAAAAGCTGAAAGTCTTCCCATGAAAATCTGAAACAGAACAAGTATACCCACTCTTATCACTTCTATTCAATATAGTATTGGAAATCCAGCTGCAGAAATCAGATAAGAAAAAGAAATAAAAGGTATTCAAATTCAGAAGGAAGAGGTAAAATTGTTATCATCTGCAGATGACATGATAGTATATACAGAAAATCCACACAAAAACTAGGAGAACTGATAAACAAATTTGGCAAGGTAGCAGGATACAAAAGAAACATATGGAAATTGTTTGCACTTCTTTACACTAACAATGAAATATCAGAAAAAGAATGTAAACAAAAATTTCTTTTAAAATCATATTTTAAAAAAATCAATACTTAGGAATAAACCTCACCAAGAATGTGGAAGACTTAAATGCTGAAAACTAACAAACATTAGTAAAGGAAATTGAAGATGATTCAAAGAAATGGAAAGACAGCCCAAGCTCTTGGATTGGAAGAATACCATTAAAATGGCCACTCTACTACCCAAAGCAAACTATAGATGTAAAGGGATACTTATCAAATTACTCATGACATTCCTCACAGAACTAGAACAAAAAATCCTAAAATTTATATGAAACCATGAAAGACTCAATTACCAAAGCAATTCTGAGTAAAAAGAACAAAGCTGGAGGTATAACCTTCCCAGGCTTTGAATAATACTACAAAGCTACAGTAATCAAAACAGCATGGTATTGGCACAATAGCATATGGATCAACAGAACAGAATAGAGAGCCCAGAAATAAAGCCACACACCCATGGCCAATTAATCTTTGACAAAGGAGGCAAGAATACACAGTGGAGGAAAGACAGTCTCTTCAGCAAGTGCTGATGGAAAAGTTGGACAGCCACACACAAATCAATGAGGTTAGAACACACCCTCTCACCACACACAAATAAACTCAATATAGCTTACAGGCTGAAATATAAGAGATGACACCATTAAACTCCTAGAAGAGAACACAGGCAAAACCATACCAGTGTCTTCTTAGATCAGTCTCCAAAGCAACAGAAACAAAAGCAAAATTAAACAAATGAATGAAATAATGCCATTTGCAGCAACATAGATATACCTACAGATTATTACACTAAGCAAAGTAATTCAGAAAGAGAAAGATAAATACCATATGATATCACTTGTATGTGGAATCTAAAATACAACACAAATGAACATATCTACAGAAACAGACTCACAGACATAGATAACAGACATTGGGGAGGAAAGACTGGGAGTTTGAGATAGGCAGATACAAAGTACCATATATACGGGATAGATAAACAACAAGGTCCCACTGCACAGGCCAAGGAACTATATTCAATACCCTATGATAAACCATAATGGAAGAGAATATGAAAAAGTATATATATGTATAACTAAATCACTGTGGTATACATCAGAAATTAAACATGTAAATCAATTATACTTTAATAAAATTAAAAAAAAAAAACAGTATGATACTGGCACAAAAACAGCCATACAGATCAACAGAACAGAGGGCCCAGAAATAAACCCACACACTTATGGTCAATCAATCTTCAATAAAGGAATCAAGAATATACAATGGAAAAGACAGTCACTTCATTAAATGGTACTGGGAAAACTGGACAGCTACATGTAAGAGAATGAAATCAGAACATCTGTCTCAAACCATGTACAAAAAATAAACTCAAAATGGATTAAGGACCTAAATGTAGTACCGGAAACCATAAAACTCCCAGAAGAAAACATAAGCAGAACACCCTTTGACATAAATTGTAGCAATATTTTTTTTGGATCTGTCTCCTAAAGCAAAGTAAATAAAAATAAAAAACAAACGAGATCTAATTAAACTTAAAAGCTTTCACATAGTGAAAGAAACTATCAACAAAATGAAAAGACAAACTTTGGATGGAAGAAAATATTTGTAAGACATGACTGACAAGGAGTTAATATCGAAAATATATTAACAGCTTATACAACTCAATATCAAAAAAAAAAAACAGATTAAAAATATGTGCAGAAGACCTGAATATTTTTCCAAAGAAGACACATGAAAAGATGTTTAACAACATTAATCATCAGAGAAATTAAAATCAAAACAAGATATCACCTCACACCTCAGAATGTCTATCATCAGAGAGAACACAAATAACAAATGTTGGCAAAGATGTGGAGAAAAGAGAACCCTTGTACACTGTTGGCAGGACTGTAAATTGGTGTAGCCACTGTGGAAAACAGTATGGCTCAAAAAGCGAAAAACAGAACTACCATGTGACGCAGCAATTCTACTCTGGGTATATACGGGAGAAAAAAATGAAAACACTAATTTGAAAAGATATGTGCACATCAGTGTCCATAGCAGCCCTGTTTGTAACAGCCAAGATATGGAAACAAACTAAGTGTCCACGAACAGATGAATGGATAAAGAAAATGTAGTAGATAATGGAATATTACTCAGCCACAAAAGGTATGAAATTTTGCCATTTGCAACAACATGGATGGACTTATGCTTAGAGAAATGTCAGGCTGAAAAAGACAAATACTGTATGATATCACTCACAAATGGAATCTAAAAAATAAAAAAAATAATGATTACAACAAAAAAGAATCAGATGAGAGAATAAACTAGTGGTTACCAGTGAGAAGAGGGAAGGGAGGGGGGGCAAGTTAGGGATAGGGGATTAAGAAGTACAAGCTACTATGCATAAAATTACAAGGATATATTGTGCATGTGCATGCACGCTTAGGTGCTTTCCAACTCTTTGTGACCCTGTGGACTGTAGCCCATCAGGCTCCTCAGTCTATGGGATTCTCCAGGCAAGAATACTGGAGTGGGCTGCCATGCCCTCCAGGATATATTGTACAGCATAGGAAATACAGCCAATGTTTTATCACTATAAATGGAATATAACCTTTAAAAATTGTGAATCACTGTTGTACATCTGAAACTTATATAACATGGCACATCAACTATATCTCAATAAAAAAAAACTTGCACTAATCATTTAAATGTTTTGTCTTTACTTAAAACATTAAATAGTAAAATTTAAAATACCATAGCAAATTAAGAGAACACAATAGAAGGGTAAAGCCATGTATTTCAGCGCCTTCAAGGGCACGTTCTTTCCCGCTTTTCACTGGCCCCTGCCGGCCAGATGGCCAGCTCTGCACCTCCTCCACCTTCCTTTACTGTCCTGCTTTGGCTCCTGTAGCCTCACTTAATATCCTGCAATGCTCTGAAAACTAACCTGCGCTCCTCACGTCCTCACGCCTTTACCAATGCCTCCTCTACCAGGAACACCCCACTCTTCTCCCCGCTACACTTCTGTGAACTCCCGCGCATCCTCCAAGGTGCTGCCCTGGCAGACCTCGGCCTGAGGGGCTCGGACGAGGCCCGGGGCTGGGAGGGACTTACTCGAGGAACCTGGTGATGTACTCGCGGCTGCAGCGGGACCAGGTGAGCGGCGCGGCGTCGTACAGGAGCTGTGGAGACATGATGAAAGGCCGTTTCCCAACGGGCTCACAGTCATTGCCGCTTCCGTCATGCTGAATGCCAAAACTGTGTAAGAGCACAGGCCCCACGGGCGGGTGAGCCGGCGGGAAGCCCGTCAGCCCACTCCCTCCCTGAGGGGTCAGCGAGGTGCCGGGTCTTGGCTCTGCCACCAAACCACCGTGTGGCCGGGGAGGGAGAGTCACCCCCCACCTCTGAGCCTCCGTTTCCTTAAGGTAAAGTGTGGGTGTGACAACCGGTATCCCCCGGGGCCCGCCAGCAGCTGATCCTGAACTGAATACCAGGGACCAGAGAGCAGCCCAGCGCCTGCGCTGAGCTGGCCAACAACGGCCGGCCAGGGGGCACCCAGGGGGCCCACGGTGGCCCCCTCGGCCTCACTGGCCTCACTGGTCTGACGGAGCTCCTCCCCACCCCAGGTCCTATCTCAGGCTGTGCAGTGGAGTCAGGGAGTCTGAGCTGCCACGCCACAGGAAAGGTCTCCGGAGACCATCCTTGGAAAGACACGAAAACAATTATGTTTGCTGAGCACTTACTATGTGCCAGGCAGCATACTAAGCTCTTTTCAGAAACACTATCTCACTCAGTCCTCAGTGATGAGCCAACCCCTCTGACCAACAGTGCTCTCTCCGTGAGCCTGCCCTCGCGGGCTCCCAGACCATCTAAGATGCTGCCATACTCACAGCTAAACAGTCCAGGCATAGGTGGCTGAGGGCAGGGGCCATGGTTAGGCGGGACAGCCTTACAGGGAGGTGTCCAATAGAGAGAGCCTTTCACATCCCTGAATCCAGCCCCCTCAGCCAACAGGGAGCACACGGAGGCCCAGAGAGGGCAGGGAACTTGCCTAGGGTCACAGAGTAATTAGGAATGGGGTGCGTGGCAGGGACCAAGAGTCAAAAATGCAGGCACTGAGGGCAACAGGGAGGGACAAAGACCTGTGGTGACTCATCTCAACCCCACGTCAGTTAAGACTTAGTCCTCTCCTGTCTAACAGGAAAGCAGCCTGGTTGCGGGGTAGTGTCAGGGCAGGACAGAATATGGCTATGCTGGGCTCATTCTTCAAGACAGGGCTCCCTTCCCTGGGATTGCACGGGCCATCAGCCTGGCTGGCTGGTGCCTCCAGGTTGGGAGGTGAATCCAGATTCTTAGTGTGGCCGTGGGGGTGGCAGGGTACCTGTGCCCGAGCTCGTGGGCCACGGTGAAGGCCAAGGGCAGGCCCGTGTCCTCGTTGATGCTGCAGCTGCGGTGTGGCTGGCACATGCCCGCCACGTGGGACAGGCCCAGGGTCTCGCAGGGCTGGTTCATGGCCGCACACAGGTCCTTCCTGCACATGCAGAGAGAAGGGGGCCCTCAGACTGACCTGGCCTGGAGCCAGGCCCTCCCAAGCTGAGGGGGCCAGAGAAGGACCCCTGCTGACTCTGAGGGAGGGTGGGCGCAAGAAGGATGCTTCTCCCATCGCTCTCAGACCAGCCTAGGAGCCTTCAGGAAGCAGCAACCCTTATTCACACAAGACACCTCTCTGGGCCTAGGGAGCAGACCCATGCACAGACAATTTGGGTTACTACCCCAGTGAGAGGCTGCTGGAGCTCAGCAAAGGGAAATCCACCTCAAGTTAAAAAATACTGCCTCTGAACTGATTAGGAGTTGTCAGAAGTTGGGGTCATGTTGGAGTGGGGAAGTATGGGAGTAAGATTTTCTGGTTATAAATGAACAGCACAAGAGACCCTTCTAATGGAACCATTCTATATCTAGACTGGGCAATAGATACAGAACTTACACGTGTGAAAAAATTGTAGAGGACTAAATACACACACAAATAAGTGTATGTAAAACTAGTGAAACCTGAGTATGGTCTGTGGATCATATCAGTGTCAATTTTCTGGTTGGGATTTAACTATAGTTGTGCCAGATGTTGGGGGCTTTCTTGGTGGCTCAGATGGTAAAGAATCTGCCTGTGATGCAGGAGTGAAAGTGTTAGTCACTCAGTTGTGTCCAACTCTTTGCGACCCCATGGACTATAGCCTGCCAGGCTCCTCTGTCCGTGGAACTCTCCAGGCAAGAATACTGGAGTGGGTTGCCACTTCCTTCTCCAGGGGATCGTCCCAACCTAGGGATCGAAGCTGGGTCTCCCACACTGCAGGCAGATTCCTCACCACCTAAACCACCAGGGAAGAGCCAGGTTCAACCCCTGAGTCAGGAAGGTCCCCTGGAGAAGAGAATGGCTATCCATTCCAGTATTCTTGGCTGGAGAATTCCACGGACAGAGGAGCCTGGCAGGCTACAGTCCATGGAGTTGCAAGAGAGTCGGACACAACTGAGTGACTAACACTTTCACACCAGATGTTACCATTGTGGGAAACTGGATGAAGTGTAAACGGTACCTCCCTATATTATTTCTGACAACTGCACGAGAATTCACAACGAATAGCTCACAATGAACATTCACAATAAAAAGCTCTCCCCAAGTGCTGTTGAAACCCCGTCTTGGATCAAAGGTGTGGAAACCCTCCTCCAGATGAGGCTCCTGAGAGGAGGGCCATGTCTGCCCCCTTCCTGGGGCTTCTCCTCGAGGGTCAGGTGGCACCTCCCTCCCACGCAGGCTCTCCCAGCTGTACCCCGGGCCCCCTCCCCACAGCTGCCAGGACCTGGTGAGCAGAATGGCCGTGTCGTGGTGCAGCGGGTGGGCATCCCCCTTCATGTTGATGCTTTTCTGCCACTTGCAGAAGCTCCTCAGGGTGTTGTCTGCGTGATGAGTGATCTTCAGATCCTCCTGCGGGCAGAAAGCATAGCCACTGAAGCCCTCCGCCAGAGCTCTGAAGGGTCAGGCCAAATTCTCCTCCACAGGAAGGCGGGAGACAGAGGCCCAGAGGTGGCAGCGGGCAGACCTGTGGTCCCCAGGCCAGTCTCTAGTCTGACCACCGCTCCCACAGGCACCTGCCAGAGGGGGCCTAAGAGAGGGTCAGCCAGGGGTGACAGATGACACTGCGTGGGCCACGGAGGCCCTGGCTGTGCCGCTCCACACAAGGTGGCTCAGGTGAGTGACAGGAGGGCTCTGGCAGGTGACGCCCATCCCAGAGGGCAGGGTGAGGTCACGTGACTTCTCACCTCCTCATCTTCCAGCAGGATCAGGCGCACGATGGTGATGTGGATGGGGTTCCCGATGCTGGGGTCATGAAACAGACCGGCCACCTACCCAAGAAATAAGGGTCAGGCTGTCATCTCAGATATACGACACAGGCAGCCTCTGCTCACCTCCAACCCACCTGCAGGGATGCACACCCACGTTCGCACACAGGGGAGCTCACACAGTACACGCATCCCATACACGAAAGTACTCACACCTGAACACACCCTTCCCCAGCCCAGCATCGGCAGAACCTGGAGGGGACGAGAGGGCCTCCCAGGCTCTGGGGTCCTGAGCATCTATCTGGGATCCTATTCTCCAGCTTGTACCTCCAAAATGCTGGCTTGCTGGCCCATCTCAGGGCCCTCCTCTGTCCTGCGCTGGGATGGCCCTGCCACCCACTCTTGCCCTGGGGAGGCTGGGACCAGCATCCCAGGGGTGAGCCCTCTCATGAGGCAGGAACTGGGCACAGCCTGGGGGAGGGATGGAGGCAGGCAAGGCCCATCTTCCCTGGAGCTGACAGCCATAGGGCCAAGAGGGCAGGCATGCACGCCTCTCAGAGGCCCTCAGAGCTAACCCCACTCAGCCCCAAGACAGAGGCCATCCCCAAAGATGGACAGTGTGCCAAGGTGCAGGGAAATGGCAGGTAAAGCTGTCTTCTTTTAAAGCTCCCTCAGGACAAGGAAGAAGCCAGCCCATGATTGGAGACAGGGGTCAAGTTCCCAGCAGGCAGAGACGTCAGGACACATCCGTTTTGAGTTGGCTTCTAGCAATTCCATCAAAAGAAATATATTCAGATAGGAATGGAGAAAAAATGTACCGTTAAGAGGGCACAAAAGTCCCTAACAAGGGGATGAATCATACTTTCAGAGCTCAAGGTCAGGAATGGTGAAGTCAGTGATGTAATAACGTGCCTCCCTCATCTCCAGGCACATGCTGGGACCTGGGGGCCCCTCTGCACTGCCTTCCTCCCCCACATCAACCAATTCTGCCTCTGAAATTTTGCCCTCTAGCCCACCTGCAGCCCTGCAGCCCAGCCATTTGTCTCTGAATGCAAACCCAATCCCATCATGCCTTTGCTTAAAACCAGTGGGTCTTCACTGTCCACAGGTAAAGACAAATGTCCTAAGCCTGGTACACAGGCCTGTGTGGTCTGGTCCCTGTCCACCTCTATGGCCTCACTCTTCTCCTCAAACCTCCTCACTCCCTGACTCTAACTACTCTGGCTTTCTCTCAGAATCCCACGATCCTTCCTACACAGGGCCTTTGCAGATGCTGTGCCCTCAGCCTAGAACACCTTCTCAAGTTATCTCTTACCCCTTCTCCAGCTCTCGCCCCTCCATCACGTCTTCTGAGAGCTTTTATTCTACCCGACACTCCCAAACCGCCATGAACTTGTCTTCTCTAGGACCCCCTCCATCACACTTTCACATTTATCAGTTTCATTAATATCTCTCTCCCCTTCCAGACCATAAGCTCCATGGGCTCCCTCTGATCCGTCCAGGTTCCTAGCACATTATGGACTCAAGAAACAGTTGCTGAATGAATGAATGAAGCTCGAGAGCTTGTTAAGTTTTTCTAATGCATTATCTCATTCAAAAAAAAAAAAAGTAAAAATGCAAAGAGTCCCCTGGAGAAAATCAAATTAAAAGAAAAAAGCTTTCTTAGACAACATGCAAGTGAGCTTGGCAGCTTGGCAGCAGCCCCCAACAGAGGCTCTAAAGGGTGAGAAGCCAAGAGGGTCTGCTAAGACCTGTCCCAGAGACTAGCCCACCTTATGTCCTGAGTTAGGGCTGGGACAGCTTCCTGCCACCACAAAGTCCCCCCACTCAGTGTCAATAACACTTTTCACTGTCCCCCAAGAAGTACGGAGGTGAAACATGCTGGGAGGTACTGGAGGAAGGTGGAATCATTAATTGTTGACTAAATCAAACAGTGAGTCTGTTTACGGCCTGAGGTCAGGGTGGTTATCTCAACTAGATAAACGATACCCAGGGAAGACAAGCCCTATTCTGCTGCAGGCCTAGAGAGCAAGCTGGGGTAGGCAGTGTTCATGGGGCTTACCAGTGACTACAAGCTCCCAACGAGCTAACAGTATGACAAAAGCCACTCAAAAAGGGCCCTTGACCTCAGAGGACATGAACAGAATTGGGGGTGCAAAAATGGGGGGACCTCTCTTGTTACGCTTGGAATAGACCTACCTCCTGGACTCAGACCTGGGTCTGGCACAGTGACCTGTAGGAGGCCCTGGTAAAGAGGGTGAGGCTGTCCTGAAGGCGGCTGTGGGGTTGAAGAGCAGATCTTCAGTAGCCACAACAGCAGCAGCTAACATTGACCGAGCCTAATACACATGATCCTCATGCCAGGAGCTTCACGCGCCTTAGCTCACTTAATCTTCGCACCTCTCAGGCAGGCATAAGTATCGCCATCTTACAGATGGAGCAACTGAGGCTCCAAGAGAGGCTGAATACGGGATCAGAAACCCAGGTCTGACAGCATCAAAGTTTCTGCTCTTACTTCTTAAGTTTGGGAAGTGCTGCCTGCCTTCTCTCTGACGGATGGATTCTAAATGTGTACAGCTCTGGAGGCTCTGAGGAGTACTGCAGTAAAGTCTGTTACTTTTTTTTTTAACCCTGTGTTGCCAAACTTTCAAAAGCGCCATCTTTCTTCACAGAACATTTATTAGCATCTCTTGGAACAAGTACTCCCCAAGAATATTCTTTGAGAAATGCTACAAGGCAAAGCTTCCCAAGCCTGGGATCTTATTCTTATGCATCCATCACCATGTCCTTGGTACAGAGCTGACACTCAGCGCTCATGTCAGCCTTACATGAACAAACATCTGCTCTAGAGGAAAAGGGGGGTAAGTTCTCCTCACTCCCACCACCCTGTTCCCTCATCCTTCTAGCACACTCTGGCCACCACAGCTACCCAGCTGTTCCTCTCTGGGGCAGGCTAAGGCGGAGAGGACTGATTGGGGCTTTGGAAGCAGATAAATCTGAGCTCCAGTCTCAGCTCTGCCACTCACTAGCTCCGTGACCTTGAGAAGTTCCTTGGACTCCCTGATCCTTTGTTCCTCCAACTACAAAATGGGGCTGAGGCTGAGATGAGGCAGTGGGTGTGGAACACCGGCCAAATAGCAGGTGTTCAGAAGGCTCAGCCCTAAGACCCAGTCCAGCCCTCCTCGGAGGCTGGCTGCCTGCCGCCCATGCCCCTATCATTTCCTGGAGTCTCCCTGTTGGGTATCTAGCACTGTTAGCTTCACAGGTGCCTCCGCTCTGTCCAGACCAATGCCGGACTTGCCAGCTCATGAAAATTATGACACTGTCCAGAGCACATGACTCTGAAAGCCAGACCCTCCCTCCTCCAGGGTGGGGCTCACAAGGTAAATGCCTGTGTCCTGTGGGCCTAGACAGGGAGGCAGGAAGGGGCCTCGCTCTGGGGCCAAATCCTTGACCCCTGGCACACAGGGGATGTCACGGGGGAGCCTGGAGGGCTCAATACCGTCCTACATGGACTACTCAGTAAAAGTGAGGCTAATGAACCCAGGTAACAATTGGTGGCTCCAGCCAAGCTCCTAGGCCTCTTTCAGGCTGAGCCTGTGAGGGGAGGATCTCGTGGCCTGGAAACCAGGTCTTGCCCCCCACCCCACCCCACCCCAGCCCAGAAGCAGGGCCCTGCTGTCCAGCAACAACCCCTCTTGAACCCTGGTGGTTAGTGGCTTGTTTCCCTGGGCAGACAAGGCTAGAAGGAGGCTTGGCTGGGCCTTAGAGACCTCAGGTGCCAGGCAGAAGGACATGGCCTTTATTCCATTAGGAGGAGGGAGCCAACATGGGTGGCCAAGTTGGGCAGGAACTGGCCCAGAGCTGAGCTTGCCAATGCAGACTCGAGCAGTGGGGGCATGATGGCCACAGACAGAGCCCCTTCCTCTCTCTGACCCTTGGTTTCATGGCTATAAAAGAAGTGGCCTTAGATGACCCAGAGCACACACTTCCTTTAGTGTTTTGGGGGTGAAAGGCTGATAGGGGGGAGGTCGCAGCACATGACACTGGCCACACCAGCTGCAGGGCACACACACCCAACCCGCTCTCAGTCACCCAGCCCAGAGGGAAAACAGTGTTGTTCAGTGGGGAGCCTGCTAAGAATGCCAAGGGCAGAGATCTCTTCTCCCAGGGGGTGCAGGAAGCAGCTTGGCTGCCTGAGGCCTCCCACCTACATACCTGGGGCGGCAGCTGGGAGGGACTGGCTGGCACTAAAGGAGTGGGAATCACCAGCTTCAACCTGCCACAGTGCCCCAGGTAGGACTGGGGAGATCGGGGCTACTGTCCGGCTCTGTCCTGGCCTAGCCTTGTGACCTGGGCAAGTCACTCACCCTCATGGGGCCTAGTTATTTCAACTGTCCTATGGGATCAAGACAGTATGCCAACCCTATTGTACCACCCAAGTACTACTGTCATCCCCAGTTCACAGCTGAGAAAGCTGAGGCTAAGACAGGTAATGTGGCTTGCCCAAGGTCACCACCAGCTAGTAGACCACAGCACTGGACAGGTCCTTCTAACTCTAATGCCTGCTGATGGCCCAGGCAGGGGCTGGTCTGATTGGGCATTTCCACGTCCCCAGTGACCAGCCCAGGTCCCAGCACAGAGGAGGGAGGTGCTGGTTTACAGTGGTGTGGACAGGCCAACCAGTCTATGAGTGCCTCCAAGCAGGCACAAGGTCGAGGTTGCTTCATCCCCTCCTCCCCCCACTCTGGTCCTAGCAGCAGGCAGAGGCTGCTGAGCCAGTGGGGTGCCAAGACCTCCAGTCTCACATCTGCCCAGGTTCTCTCCCAGTGACTCAGGAGCTGGAAGCCTGTACCTGGCTTGGGTCCTGGGGTAACCCCTTTGGGGCTCACCAACACCACCTCCTGGCAGCCCTCACCACCCCCCACCACACGCCGCCTGCAGCAGCCTCACCATGTTCATGATGGTCAGCACGTAGCTCTCGACATTCGGCTGCCCGTGGTACTCCACCATTTTGGTGTCGGCTACCACCAGGGTCTCCACCCACTTCTCTTTGCTGACCGAGCGCCGGTATCGACGCCTCAGCCGCCGCCACTGCTGCCACTGTTCCCAGCGCTCCCGCTGCAGCTCCAGCTCTAGAAACTCTGTGGGTGCGGAAGGGGTGGGGGCTAGCTGACAGGAGGCTGGCCCAGGACACACGTCTCAAGGACCTCTCCCCAGTGAGCCCTCTCTGGGTCAGCAGGAACAGTGCTGGGATCAGACAAGGGGCCTGCACTCCCAGTGTGACTCTGCCCCAGACCTGTGCTGTGTGGCCCTGAACTAGTCACTTCCTTTGTCTGACCCTGGGGCTGCCTGCCAATAGATAGATAAGCCTAGCAGCCTCAGAGGATGACTTCGATGGGGCTATGAACACCGTGAAGCATTGAGCCTGTGAGGCGAGCTCCTGAGCCCCTATCTCCCTATGCTGATCCACCCCCGCTGGGGGGTAAGTACTTCCCAGCACACACAGACCCCTCAACCTAACCCCCAGCCTGGGGAGGCTGGCCAAGACCCCAACCAGCTGACCCCCCCTGGAGACCTGCCCCACTGCCACAGGCTGCCCCCCAGATCAGAAGAGTAAGCACATCTATGAAGCTGGGGAAACCGAGGCCAAGAAGCAAGCCTTGGTGAATATGTGTCCCAGGAAAGAGAGTCCCTAGCCGTGGGTAGCTTGTGAAGCTGGAGCATTCAACAGACCCCAGCAGCCTTTAGCAGGCAGCTCCTTACCTGGACCGGCCCAGCACGGACTGGCCACTCTGCAGACAAGGTGCTGGGTGCCACACTCTAGGTCCCCAATAACAGAGGTCAGTTTTTCTGGGGTGAGACCAGAGTGGGGAGGGGAGGGAGGTTCCCGCCTAGTTGAACTGCTGAGGTTGCGTATGGCCCAGCCTTGCCTGGACACTCGAGAAAGAATGGCTGCCACAGCTAGAGGTGTCACAGGCAGGGAGCAAGGAGGGGACACAGAGAGACTGAGCCCTGAGGCGGGGAGGTAGATGAGCTGGTGGTGAGAGGAGTCAGTCCCGGGGATGAGCTGGGGCAGGCCCATCTATGTGCCCGCACATAGAGGGCACAGGCTATGATGATGTGGTTGTTGGTTTGTCTGTGTCCCTTCAGTACCAGAGAAGTTGGGCATGGGGGTGTTAACAGAGGATTCTAGAAAGGCCCCTCCATGGTCCCAGACTCATCCCCTACCCCAGAGCTGGTAGCAGAGAAACACACCTTTCACCCCACAGGTGCCTGGAGCCCTGGAGTCCCCCGGCTCTGCCCACTTCTCGGGAGCTTGGCGCTTGTATACCACGTGAGGCTGGGCGTGGCCAGGCCGGGCGGGGACACCATCCAGGGGCTCAATGAAGTAGTCCTCCTTGGAGAGCTGAAACACACCTTTCTGGGAAAGGAGCACCCAGGTCACACAGTGGGTATTGGCACTCGGCTGCCCTCCCCCACCCCAGAGGCCGGGCCTGCTCAGCAGCGCCCATCACGCCAGCTGACCCCAGGCACACTGCGCTTTCCTCCCTCTAGATCTTTACTCACTTTGTACCCTCTGGCTGGAACACCCCTCCCTACCACCTTACCCAGCCAAAGGCTTCTGGGCTGAGCTCAGAAGTCATCAGCCCAGGAGGCTGTTCCATACACCCATCCCACCCCTTAGCCCATAAGAGCACAAAATAGGTCTGCATCCCCCACATTCCAAAGATAAGCAAGAATTACAATTAAATGCTTAACACCAAGGGAAAAAAGGCTTTGGGTTAGTAATGTACAGCATGGTAACTATAGTTAATAACACTGTTTTGTGTTTCTGAAAGTTGCTAAGAAAGATTAAAAGTTCTCATCACAAGAAAAAAAACCTTTATGTACACAAATTTGTAACGAGGCTTACTGTGATCATTTTACAATATATTAATAAATTGCTGTCAAATTGTCTGAAACTAATATTTTGATAATGTCTCAATAAAAAAAAAATTGATTACCAAAAGAAAGAAAGAAAGAAATGGGTTTCCTTCCAAATCTAACAAGATGGCCATGGAGATACCCACTGCCACCAGGACACCCTCTTCCTTGGTCCCAGGATCTTCCAGAGAAGGGAAATTGAAAGGGGTGTCTCCGGGATGCTTGCTGGCATTCAGAGAGGCCAGAGGAAGGAGGGGCCTTGGGAAGTATCTTTGAGCAGCCCACCACCTACTAGGGAAGCTCAGGACTCCAACATGGAAGAAAGTTTTTCCTCCCTCGGACCCCTCCTCATTGGCTCCAAGTCAGCCAGTTGGGTCACTCAGGGCAGAGAACCTGGAGTGCTAGACAGTGTATCATTAGCTCTAGGGGCTGGAGGCCTGGGTTGACTCCACTACTGGAAAACTGAGTGACCTTGGGCAGGTTCCTCTCTGAGCCTGTTCCCTTATCTGTAAAATGGGAACAATGCCCATATGCGTACCTGTCGCTCAGGCGCAACAAGATTAATTTAACCATATGAAAAGGGAGAAGTACAGGCTCCTGTAAACGAGACTTTCCCAGGCAGCTGGGCTCTCAAAGGCCCAGATACCCTAGAGCAGGGGTCCCCACCCTCCAGGATCTTATGCCTGATGATCTGAAGTGGAGCTGATGTAATAATAATAATAAAGTGCACAATAAATGTAGTGTGCTTGAATCATCCTGAAACTACCCCCTACCCCCAGTCTGTGGAAAAATTGTCTTCCACGAAACCCTTCCCTGATGCCAAAAAGACTGGGGACCAACTGCCCTAGAGCCTGTGAGGTGGGCTATATGTCATGAGCCCCTGCTCTGCCACAGCGATGGCTTTTCCTGAGCAATCTGAGCTGAGGCTCCCTGGGGGGAGTAGAGGATGGCCGAGAATGTGCACCCACCCACCCCCACTCCTCCCAACCCCACCCTCCAGAGCTGGGAGCAAAAGGGGCCCTATGCTGCCTGAAGAGGAGCTGCTCTGACTCCACACTCAAGCAGAGGGAGGCAATTAGGGCTGCACGTGGCTGCCAGCATTACCTCAACCCAGAAAAACCTGGAGGCTGAGGCCGGCTCTGCTGGGAAGCGCGGTGGGGGCGGGGGTCTGCGATCGAAGTCAACTGATACCCCTGAAGATGAGGGACTCAACTGCTTTCTGAGTTACTTAGTGCACACACACCACAAACAAAAAGCGGTTTTCAAAGTCTGGACTGACAACTTCAACACTATCTGAGAAATTGCCAGAAATGCACATTCCCCACCCCCTCCCCTCATCTACCCTATGGGACACCAGGTTTTCAACTAGGCCTCGGTGACTCTGGCTCGCTTTAAAGTTTGAGAACCGCTGCCCTAGAGAACAAAGAGGCCTGAGCTTGTCCACCCCATTTTACAGGTGCTAATACTGAGGCTGGAAGGGGGAACTCCAACGGGCCAAAACCAGCAGACAAGTCCGCGGCCAGGCAGGGGCTGGGGATGGGGGAGGCCCCCACGTCCCGCCAGCTCACCCCGCGCACTCACCAGGCCGTCGCAGGCGCTGATGGCCGCCAGGCCGCCCTCGAGCTCGGGGTCCTGCACCTCACCTAGCAGGTGGCAGGCGGGGGCGCGGGCCCGGATGTGCGCGCGGGCCAGGCCGCCCCGCCGCCGCGTCTCGCTCACGAAGCCGGGCGCCAGCAGGTGTGGGTTGGCGGTCAAGTTGAAACGCAGCTCGCGGCCGCGGTACTGCAGCTCGTAGAAGGTGGGCGCGCTGGGGCGCGCGGACAAGTCCCTCTTGCGCAGCGCGCGGGGCCACAGCTCGTAGGACAGGAAGGAGCCCCCCGAATCCACACGCACCGGGTGCACAATGTCCAGCGCCGCCCGGCCCTCGGCGGCGTGCCCTGCAGGGAGAAGAGCGGAGACGGAGTGGGGAGCGGCCGAGGGGGCGCTGAGGTCAGAGTGCCGGGATTCAAACACCCACCACCTGTGCGGTTTCACCGCTCCGTGCCTCGCTGGCTCCACCCAGGTGATCGCAGTAACCTCTTCACAAGTCTCCCTGCTTCCCTTAGTGACCGTCTCGGGTCCCTCTCCTCTAGTCTGATTAGCTTTCCACGTAGTAGTCACAGGGACTGGTTCCAGAGCTGTCAGATCATAGCCTTTCTCTGCTCAAAACCCTGCCGTGGCTCCCAGCTCACACACTGTTCTAGCGATGCCAGGGACGTCCTAGGCAAGGATACCTCCGATCTCATCTCAGCTACACCTCCTGAATTCCCTCCATTCGGCCACCGGCCTCCTTGCTGCTCCTGCCTCAGGATTTTGCTTTCTTGTTCCCTCCACCCAGAACACGCTTCCCTCAGTTTCCCACATGACTATAAAGCACTCACTTTCTTCAGGTTCTTCCCCAAAGCTTACTCACTTCTTAAAATTGCAACTGCTGGCCTCTCCCTATCCCCCCTCCCCTGCTTTATTTTCCCCCATAGCACATCTCACATACTGTATCACTTAATATCTGCATTCTTTTTTCTATTTTTCTTTCTCCATCTCCTCCCAGTATGAACTCTAGGAGGGCAAGAATCTTTAGAGTCTTTGATGAAGATTTTAAGTGTTCAAGAATGTCTGGAAACTAGTAGTTTCTCAGTAAGTGTGTAAAATCTGTAGAAAGGGGAACATAACTTACACTTTGGGGGCTGAAGATTAAATGAACTGAACTACTCCACATATAACAGCGCCTGGCCCACTGAATATGATGAATACGACTGAATACGATGGCAATTATGATTATTAGATTATTATTAGCCTGATGGATTTTTTAACGTGCCTGATGGTTCTTCTGCACACATCTCCAGGCCTCCTGAGATGGGGAGTCAGAGAAGGACCACCCAGGTAGGGCTCCCTGGCCCCTCATCACTACCACTTCAACCAAGCAGCTCTAGTTTATTTCTTTCACATTTGAGAGTTCAAATGAAAAGATTCCAGGGCTGGAAAAATTTCCAGAATCCTCTCCTAGTGATTCTGTCTGCTTGGATTTCCCAGTAAGTCTTGATTCTTAACCTTTTTCTGCCATGGACTCCTCAAAAAAATGTTTTTAAGTGTGTAAGATTAAATGTATAGGAATACCAAGGAAATTCATTATATTGAATTAAAGCTGTCAAAATAATTTAAAAAGTAGATGTGAAATCATGTGTTCCTTTCCTAATGCATTAAACAAGATCCAAAGGCAAGTTTAATAACTATGATGATTTCAAAGTAGTGAAGAGCATCAGCCTTATTTCAAGATACCTGCAACTGTATTGAGATTTAAAAAAAAGAAAATTTTTGTTTCTTGTCTCTATTGGTAGCTTACCTGTCTCCTGAGAAACCTGTATGCGGGTCAAGAAGTGACAGAACCAGATGTGGAACAGCAATATGGTTCAAACTTGAGAAAGGAGTACATCAACGCTGTATATTGTTACTCGATTTATTTAACGCCTATGCAGAGTACATCATGCAAAATGCTGGGCTGGCTGAATCACAAGCTGGAATTAAGATTGTTGGGAGAAACATTGACAACCTCAGATATGCAGATGATACTACTCTAATGGCAGAAAGTGAAGAGGAACTAAAGAGCCTCTTGATGAGGGTGAAAGAGGAGAGTGAAAGAGCTGTCTTGAAACTCAACACTCAAAAAACTAAGATCGTGGCATCCTGTCCCATCACTTAATGGCAAATAGATGGCAAAAAAGTGGCAACAGTGACAGATTCTCTCTTCTTGGGCTCCAAAATCACTGTGGACTGCAGATGGTGACAGCAGTCATGAAATTAAAGGATGCTTGCTCCTTGAAAGAAAAGCCATGATAAACCTAGATAGTGTATTAAAAAGCAGAGACATCACTTTGTCCATTTAGTCAAAGCTATGGTTTTTCAGTAGTCATGTACGGATATGAGAGTTGGATCCTAAAGAAGGCTACGTGTTGAGGAATTGATGCTTTCAGATTGTGGTGCTGGAGAAGACTTGAGAGTCCCTTGGACAGCAAAGAGATCAAACCAGTCAATCCTAAAGGAAATCAACCCTGAATATTCACTAGAAGGACTGATGCTGAAGCTGAAGCTCCAATACTTTGGCCACTTGATGTGAAGAACCGACTCACTGAAAAGACTGATGCTAGGAAAGATTAAAAGCAAAAGCAGAAGGGGGAGGCAGAGGATGAGATAGTCAGGTAGCATCACCGACTCAATGACCATGAATTTGAGCAAACTCCAGGAGATAGTGATGGACAGGGAAGACTGGCATGCTACAGTCCATGGGATCGCAAAGAGTTGGACATGACTTAGCAACTGAACAACAATTGGTAGCTAAATCAGAGATGCTGCTAATACTATTGTGATTTGTTGTTAATGTTTGTAATGGAAGGAAACACTGGATTTCACTTCAAGGTTAGAAAAATTAAAGATGTAATATAGTCTCATCCAAGTTCATCCTCTGAATTCTACCCAGGTCCCTGTGGCCATGGATTCTAAGTTAGGACACCTGCAGGAGATTCTCCAGATTGCTCCTGGAGAAAGCAGACAGACATTCAGAGAAGTGCAGAGACTAGCCTAAAGGCACACAGAAAGAGTAATAAAGTCTCTCAAATGGTTTCAACCTCCCAGTAACATCCTTCTTCATTCTCAGAGGTCTGTCTCTTGCTGGGTCTCAGTTTCTTCATTGCTAACATAAAAGCTATGACCAACCAAGACAGCATATTAAAAAGCAGAGACATTACTTTGCCAACAAAGGTCCGTCTAGTCAAAGCTATGGTTTTTCCAGTAGTCATGTATAGATGTGGGAGTTAGACTATAAAGAAAGCTGAGTGCTGAAGAATTGATGTTTTTGAACTGTGGTGTTGGAGAAGACTTGAGAGTCCCTTGGACTACAAGAAGATCCAATCAGTCAATCCTAAAGGAAATCAGTCCTGAATATTCATTGAAAGGACTGATGCTGAAGCTGAAGCTCCAATACTTTGGCCACCTGATGTGAAGAACTGACCCATTGGAAAAGACCCTGATGCTGGTAAAGATTGAAGGCAGGAGGAGAAGGGAGCAACAGAGGATAAGATGATTGGATGGTATCATTGACTCGATGGACATGAGTTTGAGCAAGCTTCAGGAGTTGGTGATGGACAGGGAAGCCTGGCGTGCTGCAGTCCATGGGGTCGCAAAGAGTCAGACATGACTGAGTGAACACAAAGGAACTGGACTCGATCAAATTTTTCCAACTATTTTGACCACTAGACCTAGTCTTCAAAAGAAATCTCACGTGGACACACACACAAAGAAGAGCAGCACTGCTGGGAGGGGCAGGAACCCCAGGGCTCACGCTCTTGTTCTCTCTTTTCCTTCTCCACAGTCCTCAGGCCTTAAAGTACAGGTAGGAAACTGGCCCATCTGAGGTTTGTCCCAGCCTCTGGTCCTGCCTAGCTCTGGGGCTTGTCCTGGCTTTATGCCCAGCTCTTGGGATCTTGGCTGCTCATGACAAAGACCCCTCAAGGCCACAAGAATGCCTGAGTGCCCTGCAGCTGTCCTACAGGGCTCTCTGTGTGGCTGCTGCTGGGGTGGGAAAGGAAGCTAAGTCCAGCCTGAAGTTCCCTCCAGGCCAGGCTGCAGAAACTCAGCTCACCCTCCAATCTGTCTCCTGCCAAACCACTTGAAGAGTGCGCTGCGTGGTATGGCCCCCTGCAGCCCCGCTGAGGACACCCCCACTGCCCACAACTGCCCCAGTGGACCAGACATTAGGGCAGTCCTCTAGGAGCATTCTCTGAGAGGCGGGACACAGGGTGGGCTGGAGTGACTTGCTCAGTGACTTTAGGGCAATTTTCCTTGTCTCTGAGTTTCAGGAGGGCACAAGTGCAAGGATTTTCCAGACTTCTCGGATGAGAATTTGTTAAAAACAAATTCCCAGGCCCTGTCCCAGACCCACTGAATCAGCATCTCCAGGAAATAGGACTGGGAAGCTGTGTTTTTACCAAAAGCCTCAAGGGATTGTTGTCATCAGGGAAGTTAGGAAATTCTTTACTGGACATAAACCTGGCTGAACATCAGCAGTACCTGGAGAGCTCTGAAAAACTGTAGCTGCCCAGGACCCAGCCCAGAGATTCCGATTCCATAGATCCAGGGCTCTGAGGCCTCAGAATCTGTATTTTTCTAAACCTTCTGGGGATTCTGATGTAACCATTTCAAGGCTGGCATTTGGAAGCCATTGGGCTGGATAGTTGAAGGAGACTTCTTGCTGTCTCATGCTCATAAGGGCATTTGGGAGGGCAACTCCACAACCACAGCTTGCAGATTTGTTTTTTTGTCAGTGTATTGATTAGGGGCAGGTAGTGGTTTGTTGGACTGGCAAAAATGTTGAACAGTTTTTAATCAGTTGCCAGTGTTTTTTTTAAAAAAAGGGAAAAAAATCACATGATTTTGTACAAAAATCTCAATTTTCAGCTTAAAGTCTTATCGTCCATCCATGTCAGGCCTAAATTCACACTTGTCAGAAGTGGCCCATTAGAGAGGGCCTGTGCTTTTCCATCTGCCTCAGTCTCTACCACTTCCTATGTGTTCTCAGCACTGCGGCTAAATATAGGTTGCCCTCAGCTTCACACTTGTGCTGTCTTTCATTCAGTAAAGAACTGAATCTCTAACAACAATGGGAAAACAAGGGCTGGGCCAAGAGGCCCTACGATTCAAGAAAGATGTCTTCCCATCAGCCTTGTTATGTTACCTGCCTGGTCCACGGCATTTGGTGTTGTGAGGGAGAGTTAAGTGCCCTAACGTCCAGGAAAATGTATAAGACACCATCCTAGCCCTGAGAATAAATAGGTGCAGGGCACTCATGATCCATACCCCTGGCACAGTGCTGAGGAAGTCCAAGAGAGGGGAGGGGACACCCCAGAGATGTATGGGGATGAAGAAGAGCTTTGTCAAAGGGGCCCATGTGAAATGTCCCCATGACATATGGGTACATATTTAAGCATGAGGATGAGGACAGCTTGGTGGCGGGTTATCATGTGATAGACCACCAGAGAAATAGGAAAAAGTCAGGTGAGGGGAACAAGCAATAAGAAGCTTGATCCAGGCATGTGTTTTGTGGAATGAGAGACAATGGAATTACAAAACAATGCAAAAGTGTGAGCGTTGAACACAGGTAGACCCGGGTTCAGGTGCCAATTTGGCTACTTAATAGTTGCGTGGCCTGGACAGTCACTTCATCTTGCTGAGCCTCAGTTTCCTCATCTGCTCAGAGTATCCAAGTCAGAAAATTTAAGGAGGGTCATGGAGCAAATAGATGGAGAATAAGAAAACAGTTACATGCCAAGGTTTTATTTTAAATGAATATTAAAAGCAGTTTCCAGGGCATGAACCATCACAGTCAAGGCTGCTAAAGACAAGCTGAAGGTATGGGGTGCTGATGCCAATTAGCCCAGAAGTGCTCCGTGTACCAGAAAAACAGAAGCTACATGGCACACTTCTAGGCAAGGGCAGTGTCCTCAACTGTGTGTGGGTGGGACAGGGCACTATGTATAAGACTGGGGAATCAGATCCTCTGGGAAGAGATGGCCCCTGAGTGCTCAACAGTGTCCCTGGGGAGGGATCCATGAACCTGGGGATATGCAGTCATGTGGAGAACCCCTGCTCTAGACCTTGGGAAATTATTGCAAGATATAAATTCAAGTGAGTTATAAAGAAGCATCCTCTTAAGTTCAAAAATATGATGGGGCTAAGTAGAAATATGCTGCAGGCGATAAGCATTAGAAATAATGTGCTCTATAGTCAGAGCGTCTGGGTCTGCATCATAATTTTGCCATCAAAAGCTGTGAGGCCATGGGTAAATTAACCACACAGTCTCAGCTCCTCCATCTGTAATATGGGCATGATAATAATCGTACCTCAGGTTGTGTGAGAATCCAGTGCGTCAATACATAAGCGCTTAGTACAATAGATGATAACACAAAGCAAATGTGACTACGTTATGACTGAAAATTAGCAAGAGAAGTTCTCAAGTATACTTAGCTATTTCCTTAAAAACTTGTTTTGCCTAATGACTTAATATTTTAATAAGAAATGTAAAAATATTAGTGCTTACAGGATGTTACCACTTTTACTGTAATAATTTTCATTTTCTTGCTTTATTCTGCATTCATTTTCAGTAGTCAATTGGTATTGTTTTGCCATTAAAATATTTTTAAATGAGGACAGAGTAAGTTAAAAAATAAACAACTGTTTCAGTGTCTCCGATAGCTGATGGCTGGTAGAGATCATGGTGGCTGAAACTACCACCACCCAGTGCCAGCAAAGGGTAATTGCAGGTTCCAGTCTGGTTTGTGGGTGCATCAGAGCTGAGCCAGCAGCGCTAAAGCTACTGCAGATGGGAACAGGGACTGCCAGTGGTTCATGGCTGAGTCAGTCCTGCCAGGAAGGTTAGTCGGTTGTGACTGGAGTGAGTTCCTGCCACAATGGGTGTTGAGTACTTTGAATATCACTGCTAGGTGACAGAACTGTCACCCTGGAACTTCTACCAGAGAAACGCCAACATAGTGTTTACCCTCACCTCCTTATCGAGTACCTGAGTTACAGTCCAGCTCTTCAAATGACCCATAGCTCATGACAAAGAGAAAAAATAACCAGGGTGTGTGTGACACATGCCCTCTCGCTCCAGTCCGTCTGCACTTGCCTGCATGCACGTGTGTGCATGCACACGCATACAGAGCTCACATGTGTGAAACAGTGTTTTGGTGGGCCCCTGCGCCAGTCCCAGCAATCCCAACAAGTCCCTTGGTTTGTTACATTTTTCTAAAAGTGAGGCCAAGATGTGCTCTTTGGCCTCTAACAGAGTTGCATTCAGTGGGCAGAGCACCCGATCTAGGTCCCCCAGGCAGATCTGAAGAAAATGACAAAGCGCTCAGCAGCCTCCATGTCAGGGGTCCCGAGTGGGAGAAGACCGGGGAGGACCTCGTGCAACGTATCTATAGGGACACTGGAGACAGACACTCACCTGAAGGGGGACCCAGATTAGATAGGAGGGGTGCCTGCCTTTCCTCCACCCCAAATGGCAGGTCCAAGTTTCAGGACACACCAAGGACTCCCTAATCTTATTGGGTCTACCTGGCAGACTCATAAAAACCACGGCCACCACATGGCAGTCTCTCTGCTCTAAGCGAAGCAAACACGTTCAGCATCTCACTTAATTCTCATAACAACCCCTGGAGGTAGATACCATTATCCCAGTTTAACAACATAGGCAAGCTCATACATGTGTCTGGCTTGCAGTAGAAGGGGACCCTGACCACGGGCACTGCCCCCCCCCCCCCACATACACATAACCTTTCTCCCACAGCTGCCAGGGAGCCTGGACCCAAGTTCAGGCTTCAGGGGCAATTCCCTGGGGCAACTACTTTCCTGCTCCCATCACCTGGTTCACCCTCATCGGTCCCCAGCTCTGGGGCAGTGGGAAAACACAGGCTTCACCCAGGTAGCCCAAGAGTCTAACCTAGCAAGTCACTCTCCTCTCTGAATCTGTCTTCTCATTTATAAAAGAACTTTCCATCACACACCTTGCAGGGTTGTTGTGGAGCTGATGAGAAATAAGTAGGGATGCTGGCACGTGGTGGGTCTCATTAAATATTTGCTCTGTCCCCTACACATTGGTGCTAGACAGGGAGCTTCCTCCCTAAAACACTGCTCCCCTCAACGGCTTTCATCAGCTGCACCCCTCAACGGTTCCGCGAACCTCTAAGATCTGGCTTAAATGCTCCCTACATTCCGGGCCATATGCTTTTTCAGCCTCATAACCACAATCCCTCTGCTGGGGAGGGAGGTCTCCCCCAAACCAAGCACGAAGGCCTAACCTAGCCACCCCACCCCCACCAGCTCCACCAAGCCCGGTTGGGCTGCACCCACCCACACCAACCCACCCACACCCACACTTCCCCCCACCTCCCCACACCCCCTTCCAGCCCATCTAAAGTTCATCCATCTCTCTCTCACACACACACACACACGCACACACACCCTTCCAGCCCATCTAAAGTTCATCCATCCTTTCAGTCCCTCAGCTCGGGCCCCTCCTCTCCTACAAAGCCTTCTTCCCGACTGCCTCGCCTGAACAGCGCTTCCCACTATTCGACCCGCGCCCTAGAGACCAGGAGCTCCCAGAGCGCAAGGCCAGGGGGTCCTCTACACCCTCCGATCCTAAATTCCCAGGCCGGACGCTCCAGGAGCTCCGCGGCCCGGCGGACCGGGACGGAGCATGATTCTGGACGCGGGCCAGAGGCTCGTCGGAGGCCAGCCGGGCGGGGCTGGGCGGGGAGAGCCAAGCCCAGGGCCGGGGAAAGAAGCTCCTTCTCCGCGCTGCACTCCCGGAGACTTCACACTTGGGGGAGGGGGAGGCAGGAAGTGCAAGGACCGCGCAGGACCCGGACCGGGGAGCCTGAGGACCGGGCTGGCTGCCTAGAGGCGGGGGACCGGGGCGGGGCGCCGGGGCTCGGCGGGGGACCGCGTAGACCTGCGACCCCGAGACTCCGCCCGCAGCGCCCTGGCCAGCTTGTTTTCCAGATGAGGCACACTGAGGAGGGCGAGAAACCGAATCCATCGTGAGCAAGCCGCGCTCCGTCCAGTCGCTCAGACGAAGAGATCCCCCGGGAGAGACAGACGCGCTCTGCTGCACCCGAGGTGGGGAAACCGGGGCTCGAAGAGCGTGTAAGAGGCTTATTCTGGCTATGGGCAGGGTGCGTAGTGGCGTCGAGGGCTGGGGAAGGCTCCCTGAAGGCGCGGTTTCGCTGCCCTAAGCCCATCCCGTCCCTATTACCAGGGGAGTGGGGGGCGACCCCTCCCGGCAGAGCCTGGCGGGAGCGGAATCTGCAGAGGTGAGAAGGGGCTGAACCTAGGCTGGAGAAGCGGGGAGGGGTGGCAGGGCCGGCCGGCCGGGGCGGGGCAGCCACCCACCTGGTGCAGATCCGTGGGCGCCCAGCGCCAGGACCGAGAGGAACAGGAGGAGGGGGCGCAGCAGCGGCGCGGGGCTTCGGGGACTCGGGCCGCAGGGCATGGCCGGGGCCAGGCGGCCGCCGGGCGACCCCTCGCACACGCTCTCGTCCGTCCCGTCCGTTCGCTGCCCGGTCCCGGGTCCGGCTCAGGACATGCCCGACCCGCGTGCAGCTCCCGGCGTCCTGGGCCCGGACTGCCTCCCGGCGGGCGGCTGCGCTCGGTCTGAGAGCAACAAAGGCTGCAGGGCCCGCCCCCTCGGCCGGCTGCAGAGGCAAAGAAAAGACTGGAGAATGAGAAGAGGCGAAAGAAAGGAAAGGAGGGAGGGAGGGAGAAACGCCGCGGGCCCCCGCCCCGCCCCTCGGGCTCCTTCCCCCGCCCCCGGCCCGCCCCCGGCCCGCCCCCGGCCCGTCCCTCCCGCCCAGGCGCGGCCTCGCCCCGCCCTCGCCCCACCCTCTCGGGCCACTCCGGGCCGGGGCCGACCGCCCACCGCTCAGGGGCGGAGCACTGGGCAGGGCGCGCGCAGCGCCCCCCGACGGCCGGTAGGCCGCCCACCGGACCGAGGGCGCCGTCTGGCGGTGGAGCCAAGCAGGGCCCTCCTGTCCTGAGCCCGCCGGGGCCCCTCAAAGAATCTGGCATTTCTGGAATTTCTGCCTTGTCCCTAAACTGTGCTCGAGGTGGCGACCTTCGGTGCACTCAAGGGGCTGGGCAGGCTTGCCCTTCTAAAGAAGAGGGACGCACAGGCCTCGGGAGGGTCCAGGGTCTCCAAAGCCAGCTGGGGAGAGAGGCCCAGACTCTTCCCAAGGGAGCAGCTGTTTCCTACTTGGGGCAGGGTCCCTCAATTCCTCCTGTCCAGACTCCTTTCCAAGTGTGTTTGCTGGAGGGAAAGCACAGCATTTGGCCCATGGGCTGGAGCCCACAGACTCAGCAGGGGCCTCCTGGGAGCTTGGAGGCCAGCCAACCCCAGCCTCCCATGCTCAGCCTTAAACACCCACCATCTGTCCTGTGACCCCAGGCTTGATTCTGCTCCCTCCCGGTTTCCTGCTCCCTCCCTCGATGCTCCCAGAAGCCGTTCCCCATGTCAAAGAACACTCCCACCCTCCACCTTCTGCTTCACTAAACCTGGCCCTACCCTGAGGACCTTCACTTCTTGTTCCTCAGGACAGTGGTGGCCGGCTTTCTTCCCCTGACCAGTCTTTGTGTAGCCTTCTGCCGCCCACACACCTCCAAACCTCCACACACCTCCAAAGTTCCATCTCACATGCACTTGCCCTCCTTCTGGAAGTTCCCATCTGGCTCCTTCACCCCAAGCCCTGCTATCCTCGGGGACAAATGCAGCACATGGCTATACAGTTGCTTGATTTCCTCATCTCTAATGACCCGTCCCTCCACCTTAGCCACCAGCCCTCCTGGGCTCTCTCCTCCCTCCACTGCCACAGCCTAGGCTCTGTCACCCCCGACAGACCACTCTGAAGTCTCATGAAATCAGATGCCACACTCTCAGAGCACACCCTGATGCCTTTCCCATCCTCCCTGAATAGTCACAGTAATAATATGTGCTTTTCTTCCTCCAGTCTCTTGTCACCTGCCTCTTCCCACTCTCCCCGCTACCTGCCCCTCCTAGCTCCACTCACTTCCTTGCCTAGCTATACTCACTGCTTGACTTCTGGCCCTTACCCAACCACTTTCCATTTCTCCCCTGCCCCTAACAGCCATTGACCTTGCTGCAGGGACAGTTCACACCACATCCTGCCCCCCACCCCCCCAGGCTGTGCACCAAGCATCTGTAACTGGCACCCATGCATTTTCCCATCCTCTGGACACAATGGAGCAGGCACCTTCCAGCAGTCAGAGACAAAAGCTTCTACCAGGCCTCTCCAGGGACCTTGCTCTAGGTGTTCCTCTCTTTCCTTGGTCTCCATTGGCTCCTGTTCAGTTCAGTTCATTCACTCAGTTGCATCTGACTCTTTGAGACCCCATGGACTGCAGCACACCAGGCTTCCCTGTCCATCACCAACTCTGAGCTTGCTCAAACTCATGTCCATTGAGTCAGTGATGCCATCCAACCATCATTGGCTCCTGACCCTTAGTTTAAAAAAATTCTGGTCTCCTTCCTAGTAAAGATATGGATCATACCCCTCCATAAATGAGTGGTCCCTCTCTAGTTCCCACCCCACATTTCTGCTCTCTTTCTCAATCTAACCTTTCCAGGCAGTTATCTAGATTTCTCCTCCTCCCGTTTGCATCTCAGGCTCACCCCCTCCACCATCTTCCACCCTGGTGCCAGAGCCACAGGACCCTTCAAATCCTTCTCATCTTGACCTGCCCAATGCATTCTAGAAGTGTCCTCCCTCTCCACTTCTCAACTCCACTCTCATCCACCTGGCAGACCGCCTTCCCACAGGTGTTGAGTATTCACAGGGAACAAGAAGTTCACAGTCTCTGGAACTCTTTCTGGAGGAGGGCCACAGGCTAGTAGGCAAACATGTAAACAAGACCAGCTGCTAAGAGGAGCTATGAAGAAAATAAAACAGGGATTTTAGAGGGTCTACTTTCCAAGGGGTCAGTCAAGGAGGGCCTCTGGAGGAGGTGATATTCACCAGTCATGTGAGGGTGAAAGGGAAGAGATGGACACACACTTGGTGCATCTGAGTGAGACCTGTCTTTTCAGGCTCAGCTTATACATCACCTCTCCCAGCACGTCTTCCCCCACTCCCTTCTCAAGGTCCCCAGAGCATCTTTGCAACCCCCATCATGGCTCAAATCACACTGCATTGCTCTTGTCTGTTATGTCTGCCAACCCCACCACTGTGAGATGCTCAGGCCGTGCCTACTTTGTTTTGTGATCCCAGCCCCCAGCACAGCAAGCCCCAGAGATGGAAAGGATCTGGGGGGCAGGGCAGGACACACAGTCCTCCCTGCCTAGTACCACAATCTGCTGTCCTCGCTCCTCTGGGGAGCTGCCAAGGCCAAACACAGATTAGAGGCTTTTCTGAAAGGCAGCCTAGGAGCTTGTGTTTTTAAACCCATCAGCTGACAACAGACCTCACCTGTTTCCATCTGTGTCCCAGGTCCTGGCCTTTACTCTGTCCAGAGCCTGCTGGGCTGCCTTCATTTTAAGCCTCCTTGGGAACTATCCTGGACACCACAGGATACAAAAGGATTGTGAGGTTTAGTCCTGCCCTCATGACACAAATAACAATCCAACCAGAAAAATAAGGCCAGCCAACTCCAACCCTGGGGCGTAAAGTTTACATTTTGAACCAAGTAAGAGATTTGATATTTCAACATGTAATTGTTCAAAATGTCAAGTATCCTATTAGAGTCCCCCCCCCCAACCCCTGCCAAATCTTGATTGAATTAATTTATTTTTTAAATGATTGTTATCTATGTAGCCCAACATCTCTAGTAAGATTTTTTTTTCCCAGTAAGATTTAACTGAGTTAAAACACTACTAGAAACAGATGAAGCAAAGTAAGAAACTAGACTCATTCTACTTCTATATATTCACTTACATATTAATAGATCACTTAAAAATTAGCCAGTAGAGGATGTGTATTTAAAATCATAAATGAATAGATATCAATTTTAAAATGAAGCATATAATTTAAAAAAGTACTATAAAACCTCTACTTATCTGTCTAATGGAGATAGTGATTGCTACTGTAGTTCAAAGTTTTTTAGAGCAGTGATTCTCAACTGGGGGTGATTTTGGTTCCATGGAATCTTGCAATGTCTGGAGGTGTTTTTTCTTTTGTTTTTTTTTTTGTTGTTTTTATTGTCACAACTAGAGGAAGGTACTCCTGGCATCAGACAGGTAGAAGCCAGGGATGCTGCTAACATCTTAGAATGGACAGGTCAGCCCCCCACCCCCAACAAAGAATTATCCAGCCCAAATGTCAAAGTGCCAGAGTTGAGAAACTCTGGTCTAGATGATTAAGTAATTTGAAGGCACCTGGCAGAGTAAAAGGTCTTTTGTATTTTGTTTTATTTTGCATTTTTTGGTAAGGCAAGCACAGGATAAACATTCACACTTTTACAAACAGTGAAGAGTAACTCTTCCCTCCCAAAACTGACACCTAGTCCCTCGGTGCTCCTTCCCAGGGGCCATTATTATTTCAGTTTCTCCTGAACCCTTTTAGAAAAATTCTAGGCAAACACAAAGTTCCATTGAGTGCACATGGCGGCACAGTCCCTCTACACCTGGTTTTTTTCATTTAACCACATAGCTCAGAGATGGGAGATGGGCCAGCATCCTTACTCATGGACCTGAAGCAGCCTTATTTTAATAGCTTCTTAGCATGTGGCACATAAACCAGAATGTAAGCTCCATGGGGGCAAGAAACCTTTGTTTTGCTCACTAATAGGCTCTTAGAACAGTAGCTGACATACAACACACATTCAGTAGCTATTTTCAGTTATCCAAATAAATGGTTGACATTCCATCGTGTGTATATGTCACCCATCTCCTACTGGTGGGTATTTAGATTATTTCTCATCTCTTGCTGTGACTATCCTCTGTACATATAGGTGAGTACAACTGTTGGATAAAGTGCTAGAACTCGGGCTTCTGTCAAGGGCATGTGTGTTTGTAACTTTGATAGATAAGAACTGCCAAATTAAGGGCACAATTTTAGATGCTAATTTAGGGTACAGATTGCTAAACAGGAATGCCTAAAAAAGTGCTCCCTTCCATGGGACAGCAACTGGGCTGAGTAAGAACTGGCTTTGAAAATGCACAAGTTGATTGACTTGGAAAGGGGATGCTGAGTTGCTGCCATGGGACTGGTTAGCCATTGTTCTGGAAGCCCTGGAGACATGGGTGTTCTCAATATAGTCCCATAGTTCAAAGCACTGTGGCCTTTGCCTGCCAACTACCCAGCTTGGGAGGGGGGGGCCTGACCCCACACCGCCATGAAGGACAACGCCACAGGAGTCATGGACATTATCCACATGGAAATTTTAGAACTGTCAGTCAGCTCAGGGGACAAAGGTCCAAGAACAGCTTCCACTCTCGCCAGCAGCCATCTGGGCAGTGAGAAGGATGATTAGACAGAGGCGAATTGTGACAGTGAATGAGTGCTGAATCCCATGTGTTGGCACTATGCTTTCACATGCAATGTCTCACATCCTCCTCCTCCCAGCACTGGGGGTGGACATTATTATATCTTCATTTTACAGATGGAGAAGCTGAAGCACAAAGTCAGCTGGTTTGCTGAAGGTCCCAGCACCCAAGTCCCTGAGTACCTCTGCCTCCTGGATTGCCAGTTTGAGCTTCTATGCATCAAAGGATCTGCTTCTTCCTGGCTCCACCTTTGGGAGTTGTTTCTAAGTCTGCCAGACGGCTAGATGTGTGGGAACAGGCCACTTTCCCTTCACTAGAGAGTCACTGAGGCTTGCATTTAGGAACACCTCCCAACTGTCAAGGGACAGGAGCCATGCTGATTTCTAAAAGGACCCTCAGGAATGGCCATCAGATTATTTTCTGCAGTCAAATCTTGTCTTCACATCTAGCGCATGAACTCCCAGATGGCCAGGGCCCTGTCAATTGGACTGAAGACTAGCAGATCCCAAAACACTGTTGTGTGGGAGGCTGTATCCCCAGCCTGACATTTGCACAAACCTTAGATCTCCTACTGCCCCACACCGAAGCCTTGGCTGTTTTTCTTTTTCTTAAAAAATTTTTTTTTCTTCTTGCTATTGTTTTAGCAAGGGGTGTTCCAAATCCTTGTGCCTGGAAATAATTTGAAAACTTTTTATGCTTTTCTATTGTATTTATTGAGTTTTTGGAAGGTCTTTCTGTTATTTATCCTATAACATTTTTTCATGTATTTTATTAACTTTTGTACAGAAAATACTTGTTCCAACATCTAAAAATCAGAACCTTTGCTGGTAATAAGATCCTGGATAAAATAAACGACATGGGTCATTTTTCTTTTTTAATCAATAAATCATTTCACTACTTTATTTATCCAACAAATACTCACTTGTGCTGCCTGCAGTGGAGCTTAAATGAATAAAAACAGCATGATCCTTATTCTGACATTGCTATTGCCAATTTTAAAAACGAAGTTAGTTATATAATTTGGGGGTTAGAAGGATATTTTTAAGATGAAGTCGATAGCAAAATATGCAGGGAAAGAAGTTCATAGATGTGCCTACATCTATTGCTTTTCATAAAGCAAACATTTCTCCATATTTTAAAAGTCCCTAAATCCAACATCAAAAATCAAGACACCTAGAGAGATCAGAAGAAATAGAAAATTATCAAATAAATGATAGAAGAATCTTTCTCAGGAGTGAAGCACATGCATTTCTAGACTGAAAGAGTTTACTGGCATCCAGTACAACGGATAAGAAAAGACCCCTACCAAGACACACAGGTTCCTTGGTGGTTCAGATGGTAAAGAATCTGCCTGCATTGCGAGAGACCTTGGTTTGATCCCTGAGTTGGGAAGATTCAGTGGAGAAAAGGAAATGACAACCCACTCCAGTATTCTTGCCTGGAGAATCCCATGGACAGAGGAGCCTGGCAGGCTACAGTCCACGAGGACATAAAGAGTTGGACACAACTGAGCGACTAACACTTTCACTTCCGAGACACAACATCTTGATGTAGCAGAACTTGTAGGTACTAGAGAAAATTATTCCCAGAGGTGGGGAGAAAATGGTCACAAGGACTCTGTAACAGAATGGCACCAGAATTCTCTCCAGCAGCCCTATTAGCCAGAAGTCAACAGAGCAATGCCTTCAAAATTCTGAGGAAAGTGGTTTCCAACATAGAACTCAATTCTTGGGCTCTTGATCAAGTGTGAGGGTAGAATAAGGCCATTTTAAGATATTTAAGGTCTCAAGACATTTGTTTCCTATGATCTTTTTCTCTGAAAATTACAGGAGGTTGTGCTCCACCCAAATGAGGAGGTAAACTACAAGAAAGACCTGGGAACTAGGAAACAGGTGATCTGATGCAAATTACATTTGTCGGCAAAGACAAATTACATGTGTTGGCAAAGAAAGGGAGTCTCCAAAATAATAGTAAAGGAAAATGTCAGAATCACAACTGTTTAGAAGGCCAAGAGAGCCACTAGTCCACATTGGAGCAGGAAGTCAGAGATCCAGAAGGGAGGTCTCAAAAGAAATGAACAAAACCCAAAGAAATAGAAGTTGCCTTATGTATACACAAGAACCCACAAAGGCCTAATTGCAAACCATCTGAATGGACAATTCCAAATTCAGTGGTAAAGATAAAACCTGGCTTGGCTCAGATTAACTACTACTCTGGGCTGACTGGCTTTAGGATCTAGAGATGTTCTCAAGGTGAGCTCCACATCATGATGGAATGAGTGACAGGCTCTGCAGTCAGCTTGGTTGGGTTTAAGTCCTAGCTTTGCCTAGAACTGGCTGTATGCCCTTGGGCAAACTGCTCGATTGTTCTGAATCTTATAACCTCAGTAAGCGGGAGATCAAAACAATGATCTATGATATTGTGTCAACTTATTAAGTTGATATATGTGAAACTGCTTTGTAAACTAGTATTAGTACAGTGGAAGTTATCCAGCAACTTCTGCCAACCCAGCTCACCAAATTTTGCCACATTTGTCTGTGTTCCTCCAAAATTCCAAAGGTGTTGGTGTTAGGAGGTGGGGCCTTTGGGAGGTGACTAGGTCATGAGAGTGAAGTCCTTGTGAATGGGCTCCATGAAAGAGGTCCCAGAGAGCTCCCCCTCCCCTTCTACCATGTGAGGACACAACCACAATGAGAAGTCTGCCACCTGAAAGAAGGCTCTTACTTCACCACATTGGCATGTTGATCTTGGACTTCTAGCCTCCAGAGCTGTGAAAAATAAATCTCTGTTGTTTATATGCCACCTGGTCTATGATGTTTTATTTTAGCAGCCCAACTGGACAAAGACAGCCAATCTCCTGGTAAAACATACAGACTACTGCCCATGCCATGCTGATTTCTTGCTACTAGTAGAATACACTCTCCCACTCTACTTCAAGTGTGGCTTTTTGGACCAACAGCATAGGCATTACCCGAGAGCTTGTGAGAAATACAGCATCTCAGCGTGCCCCAAACCTGCTGAAATGAAATCTGCAGCTTCACCAAATCCCCAGGGGAAAGGTGGTCACCTTAAATACTGGTCTAACAGGCCCGAAACACTTCTCTTCCCACCAAACAAGCTGCAGGCTTCCCAAGAGCCACCTGGATTGGTTTATAAGCCAATTGCTTATTGCTTCTGATATTATATTATGAGGCATAATTAAATAGATAAACCCAAACCTGAGTACAAAGGGAGAGAGTTGTTTCTAGAAACCTAGGCTGGATGCTCTAGGAAGACATGATAAAGGAGAATGGTCTAGAATTACAGTTCAGTAGAGGAGGCTTCTGGGAAGGGTTTAATAGCTGGAGCTATTGCCTGTGGGCATACCTTAGGGGTCCGCCTGAGGACACCAGGTCCTCCTCGTTTGCCCTGAGTCAGCCCTGTACTTCCCCCACTACCACCACCCCCAGCATGACAGCTGTCCCCTGCCCTATCCAGGCGTTCTTTATTCCTGAACTAACACTGGGACACTTACACGAGGGATGCATTACATGAATTTTCTTATTAACCCTGGTGCAACCCCATGAGAGAAGTTATTACTATCCAATTTACGGGCAAGAAAAACAGAGACTAAGTCACTTTTGTGAGGTCACATGGTAACTGGCAGGGTACGACTTGAAAGGAGGTCTGCCCCCAGGTGCCAGGCTCCAACCATGACACTGTTGATAGCAACAGACACCAAGAGTTTAGGGAAAACACAGATGCTGCAGAAACATTTGAGAAATGTACATCCCCGCCAGCAATTAAACGGATGTAGATCCAAGCAACTGCAGAGCACTTCTCACCTGTCAAATCTGCAAAGGTTTTTGTTCTTTTGCAATTCAATTTGCATTTATGTCAAAGTAATATGTGTTCATGGTTTACAAGAGTCAAACGGTCCTACAGGCACACAGATGAAAAATAGCCGCCTCTGCCCTGGCTCATCGCACCCCCACCCAGGCACACTCTGTGGGAGGAAGGGATGCAATTCCAAGAGGTGGCCTGAGCCAGGCCACTCCTGCCGTGGCCTTCACCTTCTGTCCCCTCCACACTTCCTCTGGGCTCTCCAGGGCCTCCAGGAATGTTGCCCTGATGTTCCGCTGATCTTCCCAGTACAGCGATGCAAGGGGCTGAGTGGCCCAGGTTGGGAGTGGAAATGGGGAACCAGAGGGGGATACATAGCAAGAACCCAAAATGACCCACACCCATTAACACAGCCATCTGTAATCTCACTTGGGGTGGGTGGGAGGAGGGAACCATTCCAAAGGGAAAAACCACCACTGGCCACATCATTTGTAGAAAACTCTATGTGGAAGTGCTATTTCTTCACTGTAGTAACAGTAAAGAGATTTTATTTTTATTTTTTGGCCATGTAGCACAGTATATGGGATTTTAGTTCCCTGACCAGGGATTGAACCCATGCTCCAGGTACTGGAATTACAGTCTTAACAACTGGACCACCAGGGAAGTCCCAAGATAATTTTTTTTTTTTTAGGAAATAAAAATAAATATATCCCCAACCTGTCACCCTTTCCCACCAAAAACTACCTTCTCTTGGGTGGATCCCCAAACATGTAGGTTTTTAGAGTACTGTCATCAGCATCACAGGGAAAATGACAGGCTCTTCAGAGCGAGGTTTGGGGTCAATTCTGTGGGATCCTGTTCTGCTGTGGGATGTGCGACAAACCCCCTTTCTGAGCCTCCGCTCCCTCCTGTGTGAATGGAGATAACATTTCCTGCTTCACGGAGAAGCTAGAGGATGATCTGTGTAAAAAGCCTGGCATGGGGCTGAGCACATAGTAGCTGCTCAACCAGGAGGAAGGCAGCTGCCTCCCAGAAGCACCCTGGCTTCAGTGCTACCCTCTCCCCTGGCCCCAGCTAACCTCTGTGGGACACTCCCTACAGCCCTGAACTGGTAAATCCACCGCCAGCACTTGTCACTCACTGCCCCTCCAGCTCTGGCCTTCTTAAAGGCCCAAACAAGGTCTTCCCATAATCATAACCCATCCTACTAGGTGTACTCACAAGTGCTCACAGAATGAATCCTTACAGCCCAGCTCAGAGCTCATATCCCCCCACCCACCCTTCCTGCCCCTGCAAGTGCCTTCTGCCTCCAACTCTATCCCAGGGGCCCTCATTCAGTGCTGACCCTCTCCGCCTGAGCTCTCCTGTGACCTGTGGGCTCCTGGGGGTAGAACGGAGGCTGGTCCAGCTCTGTCTCCATCGCAGTGCCCATCAAAGGCTGAGCCCGCTGGGCAGGGTCCTGCAGGCCTTCATCCCATGGTTCTTTACTGACCTCCCACCATGACAAGGGCAGTGAACATGACAAAGGCAGTCCTTCCTTTCAGTGGACTAACTTTCCAGTGGAGGCAGATTTTTTAAAATGTCAACAAATACACAAACTCTGATTGTGACAAGCGTTATAAATAAAACAGGGTGATCATACAGCAGTGCAGATGAATGACCTACTGCTATACCCTACAGTATGGATGAACTTCACAGACCCATGCAGCCAGACACCAAAGTGTATACATGTGTGTTTCCATTCATATAAAATACTAAAACAGCCCAAACTCATCTGTGCTGTTAAAAGAGAGGATAGTGATTACCCTGGAAGGAAGCACAGGGACTAAAGGGACATGAGACATGAGGGGGCTTCTGGGGATGCTATTCATGTTCTGTTTCTTGATGTGGGTGCTGGTTACATGGCCGTGTTTGGTATGTGAAAATTCATCAAACTGTATGCTTATGATAAGTGGGCATGTGCACATGGATATTATACTTCATTTAAAAGTTGGGTATTTTTTAATCCTCGGGGGATGAGATGGAGACTTGAGGAAAGAGGTGGGACTTAGTGATATGGGTAGGATAGTCAGGGAGGACTTCTTGGAGGAGGTAACATCTGATATGAGACTTACGGGTTAAGAGTTAGTCTTGAGAAAAGACAGTCTCTTAAATAAGTGACTGGGAAACTGGACAGCATGTAAAAGAATGAAATTAGAACATTCCCTGAAACCATATACAAAAACAAACTCAAAATGGATTAAAGGCCTAAATGTAAGACCAAATACTATAAAACTCCTAGAGGAAAATACAAGCAGAATACTCTGACATAAATTACAACAATTATTCTTTTTGATTCATCTCCTAGAGTAATGGAAACAAAAGCAAAATAAAACAAATGGACCTAATTAAACTTAAAAGCTTTTGCACAACAAAAGAAACCATAAACAAAATGAAAAACAACCTATAGAATGGGAGAAAATATTTGCAAATGATGAATTGACAAGGGATTAATTTCCAAAATATGCAAACAGCTTATACAGCTCAATATATAAACCAAAAAAAAAAAAAAAAACCCCACCCCAATCAAAAGATGGGCAGAAAATCTAAAGAGACATTTTTCCAAAGAAGACATATAGATGGCCAATAGGCACATGAAAAAATGCTCAACATTACTAATTATTAGAAATGCAAATCAAAACTACAATGAAGTATCACCTCATACTGGTCAGAATAACTGTCATTAAAAACTCTACAAATAATAAATGCTAGAGATGGTGTGGAGAAAAGCGAACCCTCCCACACTGTTGGTAGGAATGTAAATTGGTGCAGCCAGTATGGGGAATAGTATAGAAGTTTCTTTGAAAACTAAAAATAGAATTATCATATGGTCCAGCAACCCCCATTCCTGGGCATATATTCAGAAAGGAGGAAAACTCTAAATCAGAAAGATACGTGCACCCAGTATTCATAGCAGCACTATTTACAATAACCAAGGCATGGGTGTGGAAGCAACCTAAATGTCCATTGACAGATGAATGGATAAAGATGTGTATGTACACACACACACACACACAGTGGAATATTATCATAAAAAAGAACAGAATAATGCCATTTGCAGCAACAGGGATGGACCTAGCAATGATCATACTAAGTGAAGTAAGTCAGACAGAAAAAGACAAATGTCATATCACTTATGTGTGGAATTTAAGAAACAGATACATATGAACTTATCTATGAAACAGAAACAGCCTCACACACATAGAAAACAAATTATGATTGCCAAAGGGAAAAGGGAGTGGGCAGAGATAAATGAGGAGTTTGGGATGAACTAGATACATGAAGTAGATGAAGTAGATACATACTACTATATATAAAATAGATAAACAACAATGTCTTACTGGATAGCACAGGAAACTATATCCAATATCTTGCAATAACCTATAATGGGAAAGAATCTGTAAAAGAAAAAACATATATATATATAACTGAATCACTTTGCTGCACACTTGAAACATTGCAAATCAACTATACTTTAATAAAACACATTAATTAACTTTCAAAAATAAAATTTTTAAAAAATCAGTCTTGGGGCAAACTGAGGAAAAGCACCCCAAGCAGAGGGCCTGGTGAGTGCAGAGGCCCAGAGACAGGAAAACATTTGGTACCCTGGAGGGACAGCAGAGGCTAGTGCAGGTGGAGCCTCACACAGAAGGGAGTGGAGGTTGGAGGGCTGCTAGACGAGATCCGAGAGGTGAGCTGGCCCCAGATCAGGAATGGCCTTATGATCAGGGAAGCAGTGAGGAGTTTATTTTAAATAAGATACAATGTCCTAGGGCATCACAGAGGCATGCTGTGATCTGGCTTACCTTCTGACTGCCATGGGGAGAGGAGATCCTGGGCTGAAGCACCCCAAAGATCATCCATGAATGAAGGAAAACAAGACATACATAGAGAACTCTTAGCCTGTGAGAACCATAAGAGGTTTTATAGAACGTTTTACAGACAAGAAAACTGAGGCCAGAGAGGGCAAGTCACTTGCCCCAAACCACAAAGCAAGCTAGTAGCCAGGGCAGAGAGACTAGCAACTCAGGCTACCTGACATTCAATGACAACTCCCATAAAAGGAAGAAAAATTCCTAGGCCACCAGGGCCCACTAAAGGGAAACTCTGGGAAAGTATGATCTAATTTTGCAAACTTTCTATCTGATTACCGGTTCATCTGGGCTCTGGCCCAGACTGTGTGCATACTAAGTTGCTTCAGTTGTGTCCGACTACAACTCTTTTCAACCCTATGGACTGCAGCCCGCCAGGCTCCTCTGTCCATGGGATTCTCCAGGTAAGAATACTGGAATGGGTTGCCATGCCCTCCTCCAGGGGATCTTCCTGACCCAGGGATCAAACCTGCATCTTCTGCATTGCAGGTGGATTCTTTACCACTGAGCCACAGGGGAAGCCCCCTGGCCCAGAATAGAACTGGGTAATTGGGTTAATTTCCTCTTTTGTGACCACTGGGGAGAGAATACCACTTGCTTCAGCTTCTCTGTCTCCCACGCAAGGGAGGTCTGGGAGTGAATCTGCCTGTGGTCACTGATTAAGGATAGGAGACACCAGGAAGACCTGCCCTCTGGAGACCACCTCCCAGCTCCTGGCGGTATGCTGTCCCAAAGCTCCTAGGAGAGCAGGAAAGAAGGAAAGGGCTCCTCAGAGTGGAAGCTCCAGACTAAAGCCAATGGGGGACTGACCACCATAGAGAGGGCCTACAGCAAAACAGGAGGTCAGAATGATGAGGAGAAGGGGGTTCTCTTAGCTTGATTAGTTCTCCCATGACCCTCACAAGAGGTTATCATCCTCCTCCTTTACAGGTAGGCAAAGTAGATAAATTAGCCCCAAGATATACAGCTGGTAAGTAACATAAAGGGGACTACGGTCTCCCTCTCTCCTGGGAACCCTCCCATCCTTAAACCCGACCACCTTCCTTGAGCCTCTTGCCCTAACACTCACTGAGTTATTACCGTGCTTCTTTCTTTTTTAATTTTGCACTTTCCCCTATATGAGATCATCTCAATTACTTGTCTTTATCTCTCAGGAGAAGATATGTTCCATGCGTCTTGCTGCATCCCCAGTGTTTAGCAAGGTGGGTAGCACATAGATGGTATGCAATTAAAAAATTCTGGAAGTACAGAAGGAGGTGGTTGAGGGAAGGCCTTTCTGAGGAGGTGACATTTGAGCCCAAGTGCTGAGAAAGAGCCAGCCATAAGAAAATCTGGCCATGGGAAGGAGATCTCGGGCACTTTGAGAACAAGAATGGAACAAAAGGGGAGAGGGGATGAGGAGTGCCCAACGCTAAAGCACAGCTAGAGAAATACCTTTACCAAGAGGAGTCCGGGGTTGGGGGACCGTTTAAGGGAGCAGGGCTGGAGGCAAAGAGACGGTCAGTCCTTGCTGTTTGGTCCCGATCAGCAGTCTCCCGTTGAGTATTTCCAGGCCCGCACAGGCTGAAGGTGGAGGGGTGTGCTGCTTCCCGAGGCGAAACTTGTCGGAACCCTTCTCCAGTCCCGAAGGTTGAACCTCTGCGGGAGGCGCTCTGTTTCTAGCGTTGCGTCTTCACTCAGCGACCCACGCACAGCCGCGACCCTGAGCCCAGGTGAATCACAGAAGCCTTCTCCTCCGACCCGACCTCCCGGACCCCAAATCTCAGCTTCCGGCCTCCACTCTGGCGGAGGGTCCTCAGTTCTCGAGGAAATCGAAGGTAAAGAAGTAGCCAATAGAAATACGGCCTGGAAGCGCTTAGGGCGGGGCGCGAGTGCAACTGACCAATCAGGGCAGCCTTCATCCCTTTAAAAGTGCTGCCGCGAGGTACTGAACACCGCTAGTCGCCCCAGTCTAGCCGCTGGCCTCGGAGTGGACCTGAGCAGAACCCTGCGCTCCACCAAGGGCGATGGCGTCAGCCAGAGGCAGCTGTCGCATGGCCCGTGCCTTCGGGGCCGTGCTCCCCCTGAACTGGTTTGGAGACGCGTCGTCCCGGCATCCCTCTAACAGTTCGGTGGGCAACGGATCTGAGAGCACTCGCCCGACCTGGGGTCCCCGCAGCCTGGACGGCCTGGAGGGAGTGGCAGAGGCCGGAGCGGCGCTGGCACTGCGCGCGCTGATCGCGGGCGCCTACCTGGCCCTGTGCGCTGTGGGGCTGGTGGGCAACGTGCTGGTGCTGGTCCTGGTGCGGTCCCAGCAGCGGCGCCGGCGCTCGCTGCTCAACTGCTTCCTCCTCAACCTTGAAGCCACCGACCTGCAGTTCGTGCTGACACTGCCCTTCTGGGCCGTGGACATGGTGCGCGACTTCAACTGGCCCTTCGGGGGTGCCATGTGCAAGGTGGTGCTCACGCTCACGGTGCTCAACATGTACGCCAGCGGCTTCTTCCTTAGCGCCATGAGCGTGGCGCGCTACTACGCGGTGGTGAGGGCGCTGCGCCCCCGCCGGCCGGGCACCCTGTGGGCTGTCTGCGTGTGCAGCTTGCTCTGGGCCACCGCAGTCCTGGCCACCGCACCCACCGCCCTGTTTGCCACAGCAGCCAGCATCGGGGGCGAACGCCTGTGCCTGCTGCGCTTCCCCGACGGCGGTCCCGACTGGCTGGCCTTCTACCATCTGCAAAAGATCACCGTGGCTTTTGTGCTGCCGCTGGTCACGCTGGGGACCTGCTCGCTGCTGCTTCTGCGCTTCCTGCGGCGGCGGCGGGCACGCTGGCCGTCTGGGGTCCGGCCCCGACGTCGCTCCCGGGTTACCCGCGCGCTGGCCTGCGTGCTGCTGGTCTTCGTGCTCTGTTGGCTGCCCAACCAAGCGGTTACGTTCTGGGGGGTGCTGATCAAGCTGAACGCGGTGCCCTGGGACCGCGCCTACTTCCTGGTGCAGGCCTACCTCTTCCCGGTGTCCATCTGCCTGGCGCACTCCAACAGCTGCCTCAACCCGCTACTCTACTGCCTGCTGCGCCGCGACTTCCGCCAGGGCCTGCAAGAGCTGTGCGGCCGGGCCAAGCGCCCAGCAGACCTCCGACCCGGCTCTCCTACAGCCGCGCCCCAGCTACGGGGCTCTCTGATTAGGCCTGAACCTGGAGAACCACACCTCTCAGTAAGGACCACACGCTGCTCCATCAGTACCAAGAGTGATGGGGCAGATATATGACGTCAAGGGGCAGGGCCTGACTGGAGAAGCAGGCCCTTTGGCCGTGGAAATTACTTAAGCCTGGGAGTTCATCACTAACCTTCTGTGTGACCCAGGGTAAGTCCCTTTCTCCCTGGCCTCAGCTTCCTCTTTCCTATAAGGAGAGGTGAGGATTGGATGAATGCTGAGGACTCCTCTGTATCTAGCCCTTCGATCCTCCTGGCACAACCTCTGCAGTGTGAGCTCCATTCATTGCCCTTTAAGGCACTTAATCCGACTCCTGGTTTGTTTCCCTTTGTTATAAGGGAGCTGCGGGAGAGAGATGTGAGTGGTTTTTGGAAGCCGTAGAGTGGAGTGATTTCAAGATTGTGAGGTTGCCCTTGATGGCTCAAGATTTCTGAGCTTTCATCTGCAAGGCCTGCCTGCTACTTGTTCTCTCTAGATCTTGGGGGCTTGACTGACCCAAACATCACTCATCTGGCAGTATGCTGTGACTGAGCATGCTAGCTGTTGCATGAAAAGTGGCTACAAAGAGCAGTCAGGAGGTCTGGAGCTATGTAGCTGGTCAGGGGTGGGGGGAAGCAGTGGGGGGTGAGCAGTGACCCGAGTGGCCCACATAGGACAGAACTGGGACCAGTGGGAAAGAAGTCGTGGGAAGCAGATTTTCATCCCTCGTTATGGCAGGCCTTTCCCATTTTTGAGCACATGAGCTTCATGAGGTGGTGAGCTCCCTGTTCTAGAAATCATTACAACAGAGACTGATGGAGACAGAATTGATGCATCAGTAGGGGTGTGGAGCTGCTGGATGATTTCACCAATCTCTTTGAGCCTGGAGACCCTGTGACTGATTTGGGACAGGTGGGAGTGTTTGCATGCTACAGGCTTTAACAGTCAGCATCTTTTCCCCTTGCTCTCCAAAGGTATCACTGAAGGTAAATCAAAAGGGAACTGATTTAAATTCCTTCTCTGGTAGACAGCATTGGATCTACATATTGATGCAGAGCTACCATAAAGCATTCTCAGTACACACCAGTTGAGATTAGGTGGTCAGAGGTCAGAATTGGTGTTTGCATCCTTGCAAAGACTTGCTCATAAATTTCATGCCTGATGTTTCCGACAGAGGAAGACGATGCTTTAAAGTAGAGGAAAAAACCTATTCCCCACTGCCTGGTGTCCAAGTCCTGAGCCCACACAGGATCTTGGGTCGACTCAAATGTCTGTGATTTGTCATCCCAGAGCAGTCGGAAGGGGTGGAGGGGTGAGGCCCACAGCTAACCCCTGGTGGAATGAGAGGCCCTGTGCCTCATGGTGTGGTGATACTATGACCCCTCTAAAGGACCACAATACAGATGAATCTGTATTCCTTGGAGTACTTGTCCACTTAAAAAGAAAATAATATTTTACAAAGTAAAGAACTGCAGTGGTTCACTGGTAGCTCCAAGCCTTGATTATTTTTCTCAGTGTTATTTTAAAATTGAGTCATTTGCGGCTTATTTCTCTCTCACATGCAGAGGAATGTTTTGTGGGAGCATCAGGAGGGATAAGGAGTCACTACTGCTCTTCTCATCTGTCTTCCTGCAGCCTATCCCCCATTGTCCCTGGGACCAGCTCTAAGAACTAAAAGGGTGGGATATGGGGTGTTCTCCCAAGAGAACATGAGAACTGTGTGGGAGCTGCAAGTGCTGTAAATCAGAAATAATAGCTTATTAAATAGAACCTGAGGGCAATGGTCATTTCTAAAATCATTCTGTTTAAAGACTATTGTAGAAAGTTATACTAATAACTCCACAAACACCATACAGTGGACCCTAGGGTATGGGAGGCAAAGACATTAAATTTGGAGTCAGCCTGTTCAGAAGCCCTTGATCTGCCCTTGCTATGTGCCCTAAGCGAGTCATTTTGCCTGCCTCAGCCTTGGTTTCTTTATCTATAAAATGAGTGGGCTGATAATTCCCTGTGACCATGTCCAGATCAATGATTAATTTTTACCCCCTCTGTGTTCTTTTCTATTCAGTCTTTACCTGCAAACTCTTTTTAGGGTCATTTCTTGCTACAACACTATTCATTTAACTCTTAGTTCAGGTGAACTGTTTCCTTTATCGAAGTCAGGGTGAATTTTACTGGTTCATGTCGTGCAGGTATCACGTTGACCAGAAGAGGACTATGGCTCGTGTGGAGGGTCTCATCAAATGCCCATATTGTAGTCTCAAACCGTGGGCCCAGCTCTGAGCCGGCACACTTGAGGCTTCCCCTGCAGCGCCATGTGTGTGGAAATAGGACCCAAGTGTGCCCCAGAGAGACCACCTCCTGTCAAGGGGGCATTCAGCACAGTCCTGACACCAGTACTGAGGGGACAGTGAGGAAGGAGGCAGGCATGAGGGATGGGGCACTCTAAGAAGACAGTGCGAAAGAGTGAGCTAGAAGAGTGTGTCATCACTAGATGTCGAGAAGAGGGGCGTGTGCGGAAGTGCAGAATAAATGAGGTTTTTTGAAGGGAAAGAACAAAACCCCCAAACTTGTTGAGCAAGAAGAGCAATGATCCGGCATTGGTTGAGTGCTTGACAATGAGGCAGGCACAGTGCTTTGTGTAGGCTTGGTCCTCAAAAAAGATTTTGAGGTGTGCAGTATTATTCACCTTGTAAGGAGGAAATGAAGGCTCAGACAAGTCAGGGAACTGCCCGAGGTCACACTGCTTGTGAAGCAGCGCAGCAAACATTTCCAACAGCAGCTCCCTGACTCCAAAGCTCAAACTCTTACTGCTTTTGGCTCATCTGCCAGCTGCCAAGAAGGGGATGGGGGGTAAAATGCTCAAAGAGGCCAAATGACAACTTGTGTCCTGGGCACAGAGGCACAGAGGAGCCAGGTGCCTGCAGAAGAATAGGTGATCTGAATGAGTGAGTGGAGCCTGGGGTGGCCAAGGTGTCAGGTACTGCAGGGCAGGGGAGGAGGAGGGTGATGGCCTGAGTGAATCCCAAGGATATATGATGTTGTCATCCCAGCACAACCCAGCCCCCTCAGCGCCCTGTAGGAGAGAGGCATGAGGGGATGCTCAGACTTCTGAAACCCCTCCAGGTGGGTGGAAGTACAGAGCCGTGGACTGTGTGCCAGGAGACAGGTGGGCAGCTGCTGAATGTCATTTTCAACTTGCAGAGGTGAGTCCCTGCCCCTTGGAGCAGCTGGGCCCCAGCGCCTCAGCCTCTGCACGCTTTCTCTGCTGAATTCTTTCTTGAAGAGGACAGGACGCTTCCCTGCACCCCTCTCCTGTATCACACAGCCTGGCCTGTTTACGGGACCCTCTGGACTCTGGCCGCCTTTCTCTCTTCCCTTCAGGACAGAGCCTTCCTTTCTCTTCCAAGTCACCTCACCCCCAGGTCCTCCCTGGAGCATTCTAAGTGTTGGAACTCCAGGTGGATGTTGCAGACCTTTTCTCAACCCTAGCATGCTCTCTGTGAAAGTTTTGGGGGCCCCCATGTCCTAATTTGTGTCCCTCCCTTGTACACCTTGAACCTTTTCTCTGTTTTGACTCTTAGTGTTCCACTCTACCTGCCTCCCTGCCATTCCTCTGCCCACCTCGGAGGACAAGGGCAGGCCCACAGGTCTTCCTGGTCCCCTGTGCAGTGTGCAGCCCACACAAGGACAGCAAACTGGATGCTGAGTAAGTTTCTATTTCTTCTTCAGCTATAAACTGTAAATATCTGTGTCTGAGTCTTGCTTGTATTCCTTACACAATAGGCTCTCAAATAAAAGTTTAATGAATGAATGAACACTGTTGTGTACATCCTCACTCTCCTGTTTGCCTGTGTATGATGTGGTCTTTTGTCTCTTTCCCCTTTCCTCCACCTGAGCAGGCCTTCCAAAGCCTCCCCTGGGTTCAGGAAGACTCCTCCTAAAATCCAGCCTCCTGTGAACCGGACCAGCTGGCCGGGCCTTCTCTGGAACCCACCTTCATTCACCTATTCCATTCTCCAGCCCTCCTTTATGTCATCGTCTCCATTCATTCTCACAGTATCCTTGGGAACCAGGTCACATTATTCCCATTTCATGGCAGAGCAAACTGAGGCTCCAAGTAGTGAAGTGGCATATAGCCAATGGGCAACAGAGCTGACATCATCCCAGGCCTGCCACCCTGCCTGCCTCTAATATGAGTTGTCAGACTGGAGTTAATCAAGACAAATGATATGAGTGAATGAGGAGACGGCTCATGGCTCACTACCTTCCACAGTTGTTTTATCTTAACAGGAACCGATTAGATGTGGGGGTTGTAGATGTGGGGGTTGCAAGAGGAGGGTGGCCTTGGGCTGAAGCAGAGACATCAAGACACTGTCTGAGAAATGGAGTCTGACCATTGACCTATACAAGGCCACCCTTGGCTGAATTCTGACCTCCTGAGAAAAAATGGGAGTGATGGATGGGGAGAGTCAGACTCTAGCAGCTGGAGGAAAGGGTGGGAGGGGAGGGGCTAGAGAGTGCAAATGTAGACAGCTCTTTCAAAGTGGCCTGTGATTCAGGCCAGAGGGTGAGAGGTCACAAACGGCTGTGAGGCACAGCAGTGCTGATGGGAAGGAGAGATGGTGGGGGTTGAGCAGGGAGGAGAGGGGGCTGATTGGGGAGTGACAGTGTGTGGGGATGAGAGGGCTCAGAGACACCGTGGGTTGGGGCTGGTTACAGACAGCATGATGCTCAGGTTGACAACCTTATTTGAAAGCAGGTGCTGCTATGCATTGAGTTGTGTCCTTCCCAAAAGTACACTGAAATCCAGCCCCAGGCACCTGCGAGTATAACCTTATTTGGATATAAGGTCCTTGCAGATGTAATCAAGTTAAGATGAGGTCATCCTGGATTAGGCTTGACCCTAAATCCAATGCCTGGTGTCTTTATAAGAAGGTCACATGAAGACAGAGAGACACACAGACAGGAGAATGGCATATGCAGACGGGAACAGAAATTGGAGTGATGCATCTACAAGCCAAGTATTGCCGGCAACCCCTTGGAAGCTGGAAGTGGCAAGGGAGTATTCTTCCCTAGAGGCTTCCAAAAAATCATGGCCCTGCTGACACCTTGATCTCAGCCTTCTACCCTCCAGAGAACTGTGAGAGAATAAATTTCTGTTAAGCCACCTCATTTGGGGCTTTCCAGGTGGCTCAGTGGGTAAAGAATCTGCCTGCGGTGCAGGAGAAGCAGAAGACTCAGGTTCAATCCCTGGGTCAGGAAGATCCCCTAGAGGAGGGCATGGCAACCCACTCCAGCGTTCTTGCCTGGAGAATCCCATGCACAGAGGAACCTGGTGGGTTACAGTCCATAGGGTGGCAAAGAGTCAGACACAATTGAGCATGCATGCACCTCATTTGTGCTAATTTGTTATGGCAGCCCTAGGGAACTAAGGCAGACATTCTATGGGCTGAGCTTGCCTGGGGAGGAGGGCTGGGGAGGGTGGGGAGGAGTGCTCACCCTCTGGCTAAAGTCTGCAGCCCCAACTCATTCCTTCCAGCCTCCCTTAGTAACGAGCAGCCTGAGCAGGTTAGGCACATGGACTCACTCCACACGGTCTAACATGGAGCCTCAACAGAGGGCTTGGGCCCAGGGAGGCTGGCACTGCGTGCGGGAAGACAGGCAGCGCAGAAGCAAAAGGGGCGCTGGTTCCAGCAGAGGCAGTGGCCTTGGAGGAGAAAGCACAGGCCTTGGGGTGCTTCTGGGCTGTGTGACCTTGAGCAGGTCATCTGACCTCCCTGGGCCTCAGGGTCCCCACCGATATTGAGACCATGCACTCCACAGCACGGGCCCCCTGTGTAGTCCATTCCCAATACATGACAGCACTCCTTACCCTGTGTTTTCATTCTAGCCATGGGGATCAATTTCACATTCAGCAAACATTTCTGGAAGGCTGACTGTGTCAGGCTCCACGGACAAGGACACACACACACACAAGTAATTTATGGCCAGAGACTGACAGACTGGATTTTTAAAATGACCTCATAATCCCAGTTTATGCTCTTTACACAAACACACCTAAATATACGGGCAAAAACAGGTTGAAAATAAAAAGGATGGAAAAATGGCACACCAAGCAAGTAGGAATCTGAGAAAATAAAATGGCTGTGCTGTTCCATTGGTGTGTAGCAATGTTACCATCAGAAAAAGGGATCTGAAGGCATAAATTAGGGAGAAAGAAGATCATTATATAATGATACAAAATAACAATTCTCCAGCAAGATATTTTTAAAAGTTTAGCTTATATTCATATAACATAACAGTTGGTAGAATTTTAAGAGAGAAATGGATAAATCCATGATCATGGTGGTAGGTTTTTAACATCCCTGTCTCAGTAATTGAGAGTTCAACAGGCTAAAAACAATTAGGGTACAGAAAATTTCAAAACCACAATTAACAAGCTTGCTCAAATGGGTAAGTATAAAACCCTGCACCTAACAGAGAACATACATTCTTTCCAGTGTTCATGAAATACTTAAAAAAAATTGACTGTGAACTAGTCATAGAACAAATTTCAACAAAAACTAAGAAACAGACCTATAGTTTCCAACCACAGTCAAGGAAGTTGGAAGTCAATAACAACAAAGTCAAGAAAACAAAATTCAATGTTTGAGAAAAAGTTTCTAAATAATGCAAAACCTAAACTGTAATAGAAATTAGGAAACATTCAAGACTAAGGAATGAAAATATGAATAACTAACATTCACTGTTTGCAGTCAGTTGCCTTGTTGTTACCAGATCCCCATTTCCCAGATAAGAAAGATGAAGCATTAAGTAGGTGAATAAATTGTGCCAGATTCCACTGTAGCTAACTGGCAGAGCAGAGAGTCAAAGCTGGTCTGGAGTTCAAGTTCATAACTACATGTCAAAACCCATGGGAGGTAGCTAATGTGTTCTTAGCTGACATAATTGGGTGGCCTTCTTAGAAACGAAGTGATAGCCCTTTCCTACACCCAGGACATGACAATCAGGTTCCACTCTGCCAGGCTGTCATTCCAGCATCAGCAGCCTCATCTCTGCATCCCTCTAGAGCTTATTTCACAGGGAGCCCTGTCTCCCACAGTACGCCTCCACGCTCAGCAGTCCCACCCCTCTTTCCTTGTTTACACTGGCCCCTAACCCGGGAACCCCTCCTAATCTCAGCCTACATCCAGGCTCAGCCCAAAGGATCCTTTCCTGTAGCATTCCTACCCTCCAGACACTCCTGTGGGCTGTAAATTGCAGAGCTGATCCTGCCCCTTCTCTGCTTTAAACCCTTCTCTGGGTCCCCGCTGCCTGGCAGTGCACCCGGATTTCTCCACTGAAGTACTCTGAAGGGCTTTGTACTCAGCTGTGAGTGAAGTGTTCCTTAAAACCTTGAGTTATCTTCAAAATTCATCCAGCTTGCAGTCTGCTTCATACTATACCTGTGTTTATTCCACAATAAAAATAACATCCCCGTTCTCAAGTGACGGATGCTCCTGTGTAGCACCACGGAGAACTCCAGTAGGAGAAGCAGGAACTTAAGGCGAAGCCCAGGATCTTCTTGTGCCTGCACCGTGGGCTCTCCCTCTGGCCTTCTCTGGACCCTGCAGAGGTCCACTCACGCGGTCCCCTCTGCCTGGCAGTGGGGGGGTGGGGGGCAGGCCCGCTAGACGGGGCACTGGCCTGTGACCCACAGTCCCTGCTTATTCCATGTTGTGCTGCTCTGCTGGCCTGGCTGCCACCCGCCTGGCCTCTCAGTGTCTGAGGCTGAATCCCCTTTCCCTTTCCTGCCCTCCCCCAGCTCTCAAAGCATTTTCAGCCGCCTCTCTTAAGGCACTCCAGAACCACAAACAGCAGCTTGGGCCTTATTGAATGTTTCCAGTCCCTCAGTTACAGGAGGTTTGTGCTGATAAAGTCATGCCATCCAACCACCATCTGTTTCGGCTTCCCCTGCTTCCTGGGGACGCTCATGGCACCTGCCACAGGGCACCCCATGTTCAGCCCCTTATGAGTACAACCCCATCCCTGGGCTGAGCAGGTGCTCTTCCGAGCCAGGGACCTTGATTCTCTGATCCTCTATTTGATCTCTATTGTGTCGCCCTCACAATAGCCTCTGGCCTGGAGTGGGTGCTGGAAGATTTCTTGCTGAAATGGAAATGTGTGTGGCCATGACTCTTGACCCTTTCACTTAAAGTTTCTCTGCTCTCAGCTTGCTGATTAAAATGTCAAGTAAACAGGAATCTGTAAACCTACTTTCAGTTCCCCAAGGGTGGAGTGGGCTCCATTTTAAATGCCCTTCTGCTGTAGTTAGGATGAATAATCACCTCCTAATTGAAACACTTGATGAAAGGACAAAGCTAGGGTGTGGGGGAGGGACAGGCGAGGGGCGTGAGGTGGAAAGCCTCACTCCTGCAGGAATCCAATGCGGTTGGTCCCCTTGGGCTATTATACTTGGTTTCTTAGCACTGCCCTAAGGAGGTGGCAAAATGGGGACCTCAGTGAGACACAGATTCATAAACCAAGGAATGTGTAAGCTAGAAGCACCCTCCTCCAAGGTCCTGGCCAAGCCCCTGTTTTAGAGATGAGGAAATTGAGGTCCAGAAAGAAGCAGCCACGGGTCATGTGGGGAGCCCATGTCACAGCCTGGCTTTCTCAATCTGACAAGGTGTCAGGAGGAAGGCAGGCCTCTCCAACACAGGGTGAGCAACCATTTGCCTGAGACTGGTTTCCCAGCAGCTGGGACTTGCAGTGTTATGTGTGGGTAAACCTGAATGGTGATCACCCTAACCCCCATGGGTCATGGCTTCTCTCTCATCCCTGTCTAGAAGTCTGCCAGAGAGGTTCTAGGGGAAAAAATGAAGCAAAGATACCTGATGCAGTCAGTCACTTGGACCTCTCAGGACCAATATAGTTCAGCCTGGGAGTGGGGTGGGTGCAGGGGGCCGAAGGTGGCTGGGACTCTAATGCTGCCCAGGCCCTGCTTGCCCTGATCATTTTGCCTGCATCTCCAGCATGGTCAGTCTTTGACTTCTTTGCTCTGTTGTACAAAAGACACTTGAAGAGCTCTCTTGGAGCTGTTTAACTTTGATCTCTATAAACATTTCTTTTGATAAATGCCAGAGTTCACATGGCAAGTATTTTGAGAGACTCTGTTCAGCAATGTGCTGGCATGTCTTTCTGTTGCTTTCTGGTTTGTGGGGGAGGATCTGGGCAGCTTTGTCTCTAACTGTCTGTGTGACCTTGAGCAAATCCCTGTATCTTTCTGAGCCCTGATTTCCCTATATGAGGGAAATCCTTATCTCCTTTCTGAGTGGCTCTGAGAAAGGACTAGAAATTGCCTAATAAGCACTCAATAAAAGATTGCTGTTATCACTTGAGGCCCCTAATGGGTCTGGGTCAGGTCTATCCCTTCCTCCAAGGTTTAGGGGAACAAGCTAGGGGTCAGTGAAGACAGGGATTCCCTGTGGATAAAAATTTAAGATTTCTCTCTCAGGGCCCCAGTCAGTCCAGAACTCAGATCTACTGTTAAATATTTATCAGTTTCCATGCAGAGCATGGTTTTTCAGAGCATCTTTTCTCCTTAAATTATCAGAATAGAGTTGAAGTTCTGAACGGTATTTTCCACATAGATAGCTACAATTATAAAACAAGGGAGGATTTTGGACACGGCTAGAATGCATAGAAGGGTTAGGACTGGGAGAAAGGGCACTGGCCTGCACCATGTCCCAAATCTTCTCTTCATTTGCTGTGTGGGAAAATCAAGGCCCTTTTCTCTCCAGGTCTCTCTGGCTCCCTATCCATGGGATAAGAAGGTGAGAGGCTCCAAGGCTCTATCTAGCTCTTAATTTTGAGTCTAGTTTTTTGGACCTAATCATGCTAGGTACACAGTAGGCATGAATAAATGTGGCATTGAATGAATGTGTGTTTAATGAATTAATACATGGGGGAGGGTCCTGACATCAGATGAGGAGTTTGACCCTTGCCATTCTCTTTCAGGAGAAGGGCCTGGCCCCAGATGGGTATTCACTGGTCTGCTGGCTGGCCCCCTAGGAACACAGTCCTAAGGAAAAGAAGAAGGGTTGAGGGCCAGAATGTCCGTCTATCTTCTTGGGGTCCCAACCCTGATTTCCTCCTTTCAGTGTAGCAGATTTCTCTTTCAATCCAGCTCCTCCCTGAAAGCAGCCAAGAAACCTGGCACCTTTCATCAAAACAAACTGGCCTGCAGACTGAGGCTACTCTGCCTGATGAAGTAAGCCAGACAAGCCTGCATCTCCAAGGTACCTGCAGGGTTGACTTGGGCAGACAGCTCAAGATGTTCAAGGTCCGGATGGCAGGGATGATTTGGACAAATGAGCAACTCAGGGCCTCTGCAGTCCTGGGGACTAGTAGGTTGACCTATCTCCAGAGCAGGCTCCCCTGGGTGAGCTCTGGTGTTTGACTTCTCACCACTGTTCCAAATGAAAAGGTTGGGCTTTCAACTCCCAGAACGTCAAAGGTTGGTTGATGACGATCAGTGGTTTTGTTGGGAAAGAAAGGGATTATCCATCCTCCACTCATAGACCTCAGCCACTTTAATCTTTTTCCAATAATCAGTCTTTTCCAATAATTAGTTCTCTTGTGCTCAGAGGTTTCATTCTTGGAATTAACTCTGTCTCTTCGAGATACTCTGCCTCCAACCCATGCCCTGGCTAGCAGCCTTCAGGTGTCAGTTGGAATGGTGCCTCTTCAACAAGTTCTTCCCTGACCTCTGATCTAAAGTGGATGTCCCTGCCACATTTGCTCTTAGAGTTCTTCGTGCTTTTTCAAAATGGTGCTGACTTTTTCTCTTTTCTTTCTATTTTCTCTCTTTTTCCTTCTTTCTCTTTTTTCCTTCCTCTCATGTGTGTCTATTACAGGTCTCTCCTACTATGTTCAAATACCCATAGGATGATGGCTTGTTTGTTTAATCACTAAATCCCTAATACCTGGTAATCTTTTTACTTCTTACAGTCTTTTTTTCCCTTTTTGGTTTTAATATGGATTTGCCAGTTTTTAGTTAGTATTTACCCGCTGTATCATTTTTGAGCCTATTTCAGCTATACCTCTTGTAAACAACCATGACTGGATTTTGTTTTATTTTTAATCCAACCTGAAAACTTTGTCTTTCCCCTTACTAATTTAGTTATCATAATAAAGTTGCATATATTTCTATCTTATGCTTTATCATTTTCTTTTTTATCATGGTTTTTTTTCTGTTTTAATTTCCTTTTTTCATTTGCATATAGTTATTTTTTCTCATTTCAGCTTTTTCTTTTAGTGGTATGAATACAATTTAGGACCTCTTTTATGTTCTGCAGTTTTAATAAAATATGTCTAGGTACAGGTTTCTTTTATCTCTTTGGTATACATTCTGCTTCCTAAACTTGAGGATTCGTGTCTATAAGTCTGTAACACATTCTGAAAAATTCTTGTATGATTTCTTCACATATTGCTTCTCTCCCATTTTCTCTTTACATCTTCTGGAACTCTGATCAGGTTATCCCTTCTCACTCTCTATCCTCCCTATTTCATGATCTCTTTATTATATTTTCTATTGTTTTTCTCTTTGAGCTATATTCTGGATAATTTCTTCAGACCTATCTTCCAGTTCACTCATTCTCTATTTAGCTGTGTTTAATCTGCTGTTTTAACTCCTCATTGACTTTGAAATTTTTTAATTTATTTTTTATCTTTTATAGATGTTCTATTTTTTATTTTCTCAACTTGCCTGAACATTTTTGATAGTCTTTTGTTCTTCACTCATACTTTCAAGTATGTTTTTCATTTCTTCAAACATCCTAAACACAATTATTGTATAGCTTGTGTAATTATATAGTTTATAAGTATTTGTAGGCATAATTTTATTATTTGTGTCTCGAGTTTTACTTAAGGTTCCTTTTTATATCCTGTATTATGTCATTTATGACTGTGAGCATATTTCAGAGACACTTCACATGTAGGAATATGTTGAAATCTCGACTGAAGGTGCTCTTCTCCAGAGAGATTTGTGTTTGCTCTGCCAGTTAAAATTAAAATACACCTTGGATTGTTTTGTATCACATGTTTAACATATGAAGTATATACTTTAGGCCCCAAAACTATGGGGAAAGTCATACTATCATTATGAATTCTCAAGAGGTGATCTTCCATCACTCAGCCCAGGGTTAAGATTAAAAGCATATTCCCTTGCTCTCTACCTTTGCAGGCTAGATTTTTCTCATCTACCTTTTACTAAGGGTATGATATTTTGAAGGGTCCTGTCTTGTTACTTGGCTACACTTTGCCTTGGCCTTAGGCTTTGCTGCCCCAACTTAGCCATAAATTTAAGACGATATATATTCCAGCATTGTTAGAGTTTAGGAGCAAAGGGATTTTTTTTCAGGCTATCCACTCTACTTTATTGCCAGTGGAAATAGATTTCTATTTTTCAGCATAGTATTTAACATATAGTAGATCAATGAATATTTAAGTAACTAAATAAGCTGTAGATATTAGGATACTTTGGGTGTTAGAGGGGACGTGAGTAGAGGAAGAGCACAGAGCAAAATTGTTTGGGGGCAGGGAGGATGGTAGCCCAAGTCTGTCTGCTCTTGTCCCTGAATTGTGCTAGCATTGCTATGTTTGCCATACTCAACCCTGCTGCTCTTGGGAGAGATGACAGAGTGTGGTGGAAAGTGCATTTGCTAGTCATTATATGCAGATGACATGATACTATATATAGAAAACCTTAAAGACTTTGTCCACCAAAACTATTAGAATTGATAAATGAATTCAGAAAGGTAGCAGGATACAAGATTAACCTATAGAAATTGGTTCCTTTTCTTTACACTAACATGAAAGTATCAGAAAAGGAATGTAAACAAATAATTCCTTTTAAAATTGCATCAAAAATAATATAGTTAGAAATAAACCTCATCAAGGAGGTGAAACAAATATGCTAAGAGCTACAAAACATTAATAAAGGAAACTGATGATGATTCAAAGAAATGGAAAGATTCCCCACACTCTTGGATTGGAAAAATAGTTAAAATGGCCAATCTACTACCCAAACCAATATTAGATTTAATGCAATCATTATCAAATTACCTGTGACATGGGGGACTTCCTTGGTAGTCTAGTGGTTAAGATTCTGTGCTTTCACTGCACGGAGCATGGGTTCCATCCCTGGTCAGATAACTAAGATCTCACATGCTGCGTGCCACAGACAAACATAAATAAATAAAGAGTGAAGATTATGAAAAAGAAATTACCTATAGCATTTTTCACAGAACTAGAACAAAATATCATAAAATTTGTCTGGAACCATAAGAGACTCAGAATTGCCAAGGCAATCCTAAGGAAAATGAACAAAGCGGGAGGCACAACTCTCCCAGACTTCAGACAATATTGCAAAGCTACAGCAACCAAAACAGCATGGTATTGGAACAAAAACGGATATATGGATCAATGGAACAGAATAGAGAGCCCATAAATAAACCCACATAGCTATGGTCAATTAATTTTCGATACAGGAGGCAAGAATATACAATTGGGAAAAGATAGTCTCTTCAGCAAATGCTGCTGGACAAGTTGGACAGCTGCATACAAATCTATGATGTTAGAACACACCCTGACACCATACACAAAAATAAACTCAAAATGGCTAAAAGACCTAAATATAAGGCATGACACCATAAAACTCCTAGAAGAAAACATAGGCAAAACATCCTCTGACATAAATTGTACCACTGTTTTCTTAAGTCAATCTCCCAAGGCAACAGAATTAAAAGCAAAAATAAGCAAATGAGACCACTGTTTTCTTAGGTCAATCTCCCAAGGCAACAGAATTAAAAGCAAAAATAAGCAAATGCTTGCTTTTGCACAGCAAAGGAAACCATAAACAAAATGAAAAGACAACCTACAGACTGGGAGAAAATATCTGCAAATGATGTGGCCAATAAGGTTCAATTTCCAAAACATACAAACAGGTCATACAGCTCAATAACAAAAAAAAAAACACCTCAAAAAATCCAAGTGAAAAATGGGCAGAAGATCTAAACAAACTTTTATCCAAAGAAGACATACAGATGGCCAATAGGCATATGCGAAGTTTGCTCATCATCACTAATTATTAGAGAAGTGCAAATCAAAACTACAGTGAGGTACCACCTCACACTGGTCAGAAAGGTCATCATTTAAAAGTCTACAAATAACAAATGCTAGAGCGGATGTAGAGAAAAGGGAACTCTCCTACAATGTTGGTGGGAATATAAATTGGTGTAGCCACTATGGAAAACAGTATGGAGCTTCCTCAAAAAACTAAAAACAGAGTTGCCATATGATCCAGTAATTCCACTCCTGGGCATATATCCAGAAAAAAAATTGAAAAGATATGTGTATTCCTATGTTCAATTTACTTCAAGACATGGAAACAATCTAAACGTCCATCCACAGATGAATGGGTAAGATGTGGTATACACAATGGAATATTACTCAGTCATAAAAAAAGAATGAAATAATGTTATTTGCAGCAAGGTGGATGGACCTAGAAATGATCATACTAAGCTAAGTAAATCAGAAAGAGAAAGATAAGCACTATATACATCATTTATATGTAGAATCTAACATACAACACAAATAAATCTGTCTACAAAACAGAAACAGACTCACAGACATAGCGAACAGATTTGTGGTTGCCAGGGGGAGAGGTAGTGAGAGAGGGAAGGATGGGGAGCTTGGGATTAACACATGCAAACTATTATATATAGAATGGGTAAGCAATAAGGTTCTCCAGTATAGCACAGGAAACTATATTCACTATCCAATGATAAGCCATGATGAAGACGAATATGAAAAAGAGCTATATATATATATATATATATATATATAATACTATATCACTTTGTTGTACATCAGAAATTAATACAACACTGTACATCAACTATACTTCAATAAAATAAAATTTTTAAAAGAGGAAAGTGCATTTGCATGAGGGACCTCTGAATTCTAGTCCTGGATCTGCTCAGTCAAACTTTCTGGGAGAAATGTGGGTACTCTCCATCCCTCCTCCAGACCAGGGACATTTTTTACTTTAGACATAGTCCAAGAATGCTTAAAAGAAAAGAACTATGAGGGAATGCATGAGTTTGCAAGAATGCTTTAAAAAAAAAAAAGAAGTTATGAGGGAATGCAATTGAGTACAACTCAGGTAGGATTTTTATAAACTTTTGTATTGAAGCATAACGTTAATACTTGAGAAAGCACAAACATTGTAAATGTTTAACTCAAATTTTCACAAAGTGAACACACTCAGTTAATTAAGAACTCAGGTAACTCAGGTAAATAAGAAAAAGACCATGACCAGCATCCCTGGAGGCCCTCTCACACCCTTTTCCATGACTGCTTTCCCAAAATGTAATCACTATTCTGTCTTCTGTCGCAACTGCTTTTTTACTGTTTCCAGCTTTCCTAGTAGATCTTGGTAAGACAGTTGGTCCGCCACAAGCTAGTGCAACATAGCCAAAAAGCAGAAAACCTTGCCTTCCTCAATTCATACAGTTTTTTAAAATGTCATTATGTTTGATACAGTATTGGGATGGGGACTCCAATAATAAGTGTAATGAGGCTTCAGATATTTTTTGTTGTGGTAAAATATAATGTTTATCACCACTTGTAAGTATCCAATTAAGTGGCAATAACTACCTTCACAGTGTTATATAACTGTCACAACTGTCTGTACCTGAAACTTCTTCATCATCCCCAACCAAAACACCATACTCATTTAATGACACCTCTCCCTTCCTTGCTTTCCCCAGCCCCTGACCACCTCTATTCTACTTTGTCTCTGTGAATTTGACTGTTCCAGGTACCTCATGTAAAGTGGAAGCATAAGATACTTACAGTGCTGCTTCTGTGTTTGGCTTATTTCACTCAGCATAATTTTTAAGATCCATCTATGTTGTAGCATATGTCAAAATTACATTCCTTTTTATGATTGAATACTGTTGCATTGTATGCATATACTCTATCTTGTTTATCCACTGATCTGCTGCTAGGCAATTAAATTGTTTCCATCTTATGGCTATTGTGAACAGCGCTGCTATGAACACTACTATGAACAGTACAAATATCTGTTCAAGTCTGAGGTTTTAAAATGGCCCTGTGGGGACCTATTTCCTACTTCATAAATAAGCAATTGGGCGACTTCCAGCTCTAAGGCTCCATGCAATGAATTGCCTCCCAAAAGAAGGTCAAAGGTACATACACGCCAGTGACCTGCCCCCCACCCCCAAGAAAGTACAGGCTTCTCCTGTGCCCACTGTGTGTGGCAAAACTGAAAAATGGCATGGCTGGAGCAGCCCCTCCCTCCACAGCTGCGGTCCTAGGAAAACAGAGGACAGTCTCTGGGTAAGAAATGTTCAAACTGAGCCTGCCATCCTGGTCTGACCCACCAGATCAGGTGCCGATTGGGGGTCTTAGGGTGAGGGGGGGGTTCTGGCCCAGGAGGGGATATCTTCGGTGGAGAGGCATGGGGGCATCCGCTGTCACCCTTGGTGGCAGGAGTTACTCCCCACCATGCCTCAGATGGTGGGAGGGACTGACTCAGTCTACTCCAGAGGTGAAATGTGGCAGCCAGCACGTTACAAGTAACCCATGGGTGGGTTTTTTTCAGCCGGTATGTTTTGGCATTTAAAAAACAGTTAGGTGTCAACATCTAAAAAACAGGAATTTTTGCTTAAAATTCAAATTTCTGGTTCCTTTCTAAATAAACTCAGAAGAGCTGGTGGTTCTGCATGCCCAGCAGTGGCTGCCCTTGTAGATCAGACCTCTTGTCTCACAGGCAGCCTTGGCCCCTCCACTCATCTGCCAGGCCCTGTAGCATCAAACTTCTTTCAACTATAAGTCTTTTTCAACCAATCAAGAAATGCTTCAAAAGTTCCAGAAAATGAAAGTTCAGATTTAAAACTTGTTACCTGACTGGTGCATAATAACCAAAGCGTGGGTGTGGCTAGACTACTTTATCCAAGTTCCAGCTCTATGATTTGTTACGCTGCTCCCAACATGCCTGCAAGTCTTATAACTGCCCAACTGCAAGACCGCAGAAAGTCTGTAGACAGTAACACAGACATCAACTATATGGAATCTTACATACCTTAAGCAAAAAAAAAAAAAAAAAGGGTCCTGGAGCAAAACTGCCACCTTGTATGGCAGGTAGGATGTGGCAGTCATCTTCGTTACTCCTGGGAAGAAGGAGGCTATCCTGTATGGGTGAAGGGGGATTGACAGGTTGGCTTATCAGTTTCCAGGGAAACCAGCAGCTGGGGCAGGGGGCAAGCACATTGGCAGCTACTGATTAAGCCCTGTGATTAAGAGGATTGGGTAGTCAAAAGAGTAAAAGCAGGGACTGGTCAGGCAGGGGGTGTACAGAGAGCAAGAGAACAGCCATCTTGAGCGGCCAGAACATACAGATTCATTAACTGCGTGTCCTTGAGCAGGTTACTTCACTGTGTCTCAGTTTCCTTAACGTTATGATGATAAGAACAATACCACTTTCCTCCCAGGACTGTTATGAGGCTGAAATGAATTAATACATATACAGTATGTTGGAAAGTGCCTGTGTCATGGAAAAGGAGAAGGGGTACATGAGAAAGCGGTTATGGCATTGGAGGCCTTGAAGGTGCCCCAGCACCAGCCTGACAGGGATATGTCAAGCCCAGCTCTTCTATAGGCTGTGTGGTCTTAGACGAGTCATTTAACCCATCTGAAGGTCCTTTGAGGCTGTGGAGATACTTCACAGAGCGGAGACTCTACAATTGGCAGTTATTAGTATTAAGTGCTTGCTAAATACTCTTGGCTTCCTTCCACAGCCTCCACAAGCCCTGTTGCCCACCACTTTCAGGGCTGGGGAATGGATATTGATCTGGAAGACTGGGAGATTGAGCTGAAAAGAACAAAGAGGCTATGCTGGGTACAAAGGCACCATTGTGAGCACACGGGCTCACAATTTCCTTTCTGTCCTTTCAATGTGCAGGAATGTCATTTGGGACCTGAGTGGGAAGGGCATGGGAATCTGTCCAGAGTCTACCAGCTAGTCTCAGGAAAGGCCAAAGAAGCACAGGACACCAGAGGAGACACAGCCCTGCAAGGTCCTCATGTGTCTCGTTATGTAGGTGAAGAATTTGGGGCCCAGAGTAGGAAAGAGACGCCTCATGATACAGAGCGAATCAAGGGTGAGAACCAGAGCCTTACACAGAGGGCAGCAGGAAGTCCCACTGCTCCAGGTCTTCTATTCTTTGGGGGCATTTGAGACATTGCTCAGTTAGTAAAGAATCCACCTGCAATGCGGGAGACCTGGATTAGATCCCCAGGTTGGGAAGATCCCCTGGAGAAGGGAAAGGGCTACCCACTCCAGTATTCTGGCCTGGAGAATTCTATGGACTATACAATTCATGGGGTCTCAAAGAGTCGGACATGACTGAGCAACTTTAACTTCACTTCACTCAGACCTTTGACCTTTACTCCAAATGAAGTTGTATATTCTATCACTAAACACACTGACAAAATGGCAAAAGCAAACATTTCTATTGCAACTTAAATATTTAGAAGTGCACTTGGCATCCTGGAAGTCTGAAAGTCCATGGCTTTGTCTTTCTAGCACAGAGTGGCTATAAAATTTAGTACAGGTGGGGGTGGGCCAGAGAGATAGGTTGAAGCAAGATCAGGTAAGACCAGACAGGCTTCATTAAGGAGTTTGCACTTTGGGCTTCATCCTGAGGCAGTGTACAACACTGGAGAGATCTAATAGAAAGAGCAGAAGGATCGTGCTGGCTGCAAAGATCTCCCCAGACCATGAGGAGGGTGGTTTAGCTCTGGCTGGTGCCCAGAAGGAGGCAGGAAGGAGAAGGGAATACCAGGGTCTTCAGAGTGCTCATTTCAGCCATCACCATGGTGACAGTGGAAGATGGTACAGTTCCTCTCAAGGAAATTTCCTAATTAAAATTTCAAGTGTTTTTGTGTTTCAGGCTGGCCTAGACCCTGGCTTCACCCCTGTTCTCTCTGAACACAAGCAGGTAAGCTGAGAAGTGGAGGGAATAGAAAAGGAAATGGTAGGTTGAGATGAGGGGCCCCAGCAGTGCCACCAGCCTTCGAAGCCTTGGTCACACATCCTCCATCCTCTACCTAGAGGATCCCCAAGCCCAACATCTAATGGAAATCAAGTTGTGTCTCTTCAGAATAAGAAAAGCTTTGCTTCTGCCACTCACTTAGTGAGACTCAAGGGAAGCGACCAGCACTTTTGTCCAGAGATCTAGGTGGTCATGAATTCAAGAGCTCCTTGGAGACCTCTTTAAGTTCTCCCCTTTCTAGCCCTTCCTCTCTCGCTCTCATCCCTTGTCTTCCCACCTCCCTGTATTTGTAGATGAAGAAACAGAGGCCCACATTAAAGAGGTGACTTATGTAAAGATTAAAATTCCATAGGAACTTCCTAAAGAAATTACACATACAACTGCAGCCCACCAGGCTCCTCTCTCCATGGAATTCTCCAGACAAGAATATTGGAGTGGGTTGCTATTGCCTTCTCCAGGGATTGAATAAGGGGCCCAGGGATTGAATAAGGGGCTCTCGCAAATTCTTTACCATCTGAGCCATCAGGGAAGCCCAGAATTTCTATATGAGCCTACAACTTCATTTCTGGATATACACCCCAAAGAACTGAAAGCAGAGAATTAAACAGATATTTGTACACCAATATTCAGAGCAGCATTACTCACAAAAGTTTGCCTTTTGTGAGTAATGCCCAAATGCCCATCAACTGATGAATGGATAAGCAAAATGTGGTATATTCATGAGATGCAATATTTATTCAGTCTTAACAAAAAAGGAAATTCTGATATACGCTGCAACATGGATGAACTTTGAAAACATTATGCTAAGTGAAATAAGCTAGACACAAAAAGATAAAATATTGTATGATTCCACTTACATGTGGCACATAAGAGTAATCAAATTTATAGACAAGGAACTTACCAGTGATCCAGTGGCTCAGCCCCTGGGCTCCTGGTGCAGGGTGCCTTGGTTCGATCTCTAGTCAGAGAAGCAGATTCCCACATGCCATAACTAAAGATCCTACATGTTGAAACTGGAAGATCCCATGTGCTGCAACCAAGACCCATCGCAGTCAAAATAAAAGAAAAAAAATTATAGAGACAAAAAGTAGAATGGTGGTTACCAGGGGCTGAGGGAAGAATGGGGAATTGTTTAATGGGGACAGAGTTTCAATCTGGGAAGATGAAATAGTCCTGGAGTAGGATGGTGGTGATGGTTGCACAACAATGTGAATATATGAATGCCACTGAACTGTACATTTAAAAATGGTTAAAATAGTAATTTTATGTTTATTTTACTATAATTAAAAAAATGAAACACATACACAGTACAGGATGGTACCCAATCCAGAATTACCTATTGCCTCTGATTATTTGTAGCCACTGTATCTCTTTTAACATAGCAAAAGTCATTTTTAAAAATACAACACTTACTTGTTGAACACACCAGGCGGGTTGTTATGGGAAATTTCCCACTTTCTGATTTTGTGCTTCTGTTTCTTTATGCTGTCATTTGTCTGGTTCCTCAACTCTCTTTATTTCCTGTAAATTGGAATTAATATCTAACGGTTGATGTGCCTGTGTGCTCAGTCGCTTCAGTTGTGTCCAACTGTTTGTAACCCTAAGGCCTGTAGCCCAGCAGGCTCCTCTGTCCATGGGATTCTCCAGGCAAGAATACTGAAATGGGTTGCCAAGCTCTTCTCCAGGGGATCTTTCAAATCCACAGATCGAACCATGCCCCTCCCCATCCTGCTTCTTCTGCATTGCAGGCAGATTCTTTACCCACTGAGCCACCTGGGAAGCTGGGGTTGATAGATCCAGGTAAAACATTTTTTGGCTAGAATAAATAATTACCATTGATCTTGTGTCCTTCAGATTATATCACCACTGAAGACACAATCTTGCTGAAGGTTAGTAGACCACTAGCAAAACTCAAGATTACTTTCTCAGAGTGGTGACAGTCTGATATCTCCATGTTAACAATTAGATTGGCCCCCCTGCCTCTAGAAGGTAACCCATGTAGACCCAACCATGTAACCTTGATGGATAAACCTTTACAAGGGTTTGCAGATTTCTGCTTTTTCTAATCCTACATTTTCTCCCTACCCTAGAAAGAAGAGCACTCCCTCATCAACTGGGACTCTGGGTACTACTAGAAAAGCAGAATAAATCTTTAATTCTTTTCGTTTTAGTGGGGAGAGGTTTGCAGTAATGGGCCCTTCCCACACAGAGGTGCTATCATACTGAAGGACAAATGTCTTCACCTTTTAGTTGTGTGTGAGCAAACGCCATAACTAATTCAATTAATTTCTGAGACTACGTTAGCTTTTACATCGTCTATTATGTGAACAATGGGGCATAGTTTGTTGAACCACCTTCGTGCCACAGATACCTCAAAGCCACGGGGGGCCGTGAGAGGCCAGCCCACTCTACTGCTGTGCTTTTTTTCTGATTTTCTCTGGAAGGTACGCAGGACGTTCCTCCGAGCCAGCTCTTGTGTCTGGCCACGGAGGTGTCGAGGACATTCTGGGTCCCCGAGCTGCAGGGGTGAGCGGTCTGCCAGCAGAGATCCCCGGGATAAACATCAGACACCCTACGCTCACTTCCGCTTCGGGGTCGTTTGCATCAGTCCCCTCCATCGCTGACCGCTAGAGGGCCGTTTATATACTTTTTTAAATAGTAAAAGTTTCCGTGCACACAATCAGAAATGAAACACGGTTTTGAGAGTAGTTTAAAAAAAAAAAGAAAAGAAAACTTCACCGAAAAATTTATGAAAAAAACAAATTAAACGCAAAATATGTCTTGAAACAGGTTAAAATAATCTTGATATTTTTGAAAGGACCGAAGAAAAACCTAACTCTGCGACTGCCCGGCTAGCTCAGTCGGTAGAGCATGGGACTCTTAATCCCAGGGTCGTGGGTTCGAGCCCCACGTTGGGCGGTTGGCTTAAGACCTTTTTCCAACATGCTAGCAGTTCTTACCATCCGTAAGAACTGACCTTAATCCAGAGGTTCTTGTTTTCAAACAATACATTAAAAACTACTAAGACTGAACAAGTTAAAAAAGGGAACAATAAAACTAGAAAACAATTTCAGATTATAAATACACACTTAAAGAGTATATGTGTAGGGAAATATTTGTTACTGAGTGGTTTATTTGAAAGGCAGTGGAATGCCAAAGGTTAAGAGACAGAGGACATGAAAAATTAATGAAATTGTAGGGTTCATAAATATTGCTGAAGTGATCTCTGTCAAAATGTTTGAAATGCATAGTTTTAACTTTATGCTCTGTCATACTAGAAAATTAGTTTGGACATCAGCTTTGATCCACAGGGTTTTCTATGCATGTTAATTTCGCATCCTTGAATTCCTCTAAGTAAATTAATTTACTTTGACCTCTGGGAAGGGCTTGTGGTTTTAATGGGCTATTTAAACCACTGTGGCTTCCCTGGTGGTTCAGATGGTAAAGTGCCTGCCCCCAGTGTGGGAGACCCAGGTTTGATCCCTGGGTTGGGAAGATCCTCTGGAGAAGGAAATGGCAACCCACTCCAGTGCCCTTGAGGAGCCTGGTAGGCTATAGTCCATGGGGTTGCAAAGAGTCAGACAGGACTGAGCAGCTTCACTGAAACCACTGTAAGATTGTTTTAGTGATTAATCAGGTAGCTATTGTGGACAGACACAGGACTTTCTTAATCTTTTTTTCCCTAAGTTAGTGATCCAAACTGCAGCAATTTTGGAGTCTCATATCTTGTTTAATATCCTGTGATAAACCATAATGGAAAATAGTCAAAAAAAGCAGGTAAATATACATGTCTGTTTGAGTGCTGAGTGATAGTCGCTCAGTCGGACTCTTTGTGACCCCATGACCTGAGGCACCAGGCTCCTTTGTCCATGGAATTCTCCAGGCAGGAAAGAATACTGGAGTGGGTTCCCATTTCTTTCCCCAGGGGATCTTCCTGACCCAGGGATCCTGCCTTGCAGGCAGGTTCTTTACCATCTGAGCCACCAGGGAAGCATGTGTACATATATATGTGTGTATATACATATATATGTATGTATAACTGAATCAATTTTCTGTATAGCAGAAATTAACACAACACTGTAAATCAACTATAACTCAAAAAAAAAAAACCCTCAAAGCAAGTAATTATCTTTTCATTAATATGTTTCCCTAAAAGAACTCAATTTCTTAGGTCAAAACTTTGCTTTTATGTTCACAGCTGAAAATTCTTTTCTTGTCTTAAATATTTTCCATCATTCCCTGCAATTCTCAAACATTTTCCACAATGCCCATATGTTATCATCATTAATTCAAGATACAGTTTCAGGCTTTGGAAGAAACACATGGAAAATTTCACAATCAAAAATGAAGATCCCTAAATACTCCTGTTATTACAAAGGAATATTTAATCTCTAGGTGATGGGAGGTGAAGTAGAATTTTTAAAAAGGCAACTTGGCCAGAGAAAAAGCAAACTAGTAAACTGATGAGGAAGTCAATGAAGATATATTTACTTTAAAATATGCATCCATTTTTTAAATTGAAGATCATTGTTATGGGTTGAGTTTGAGTCCTCCCGATATTCATATGCTGGAGTTTTAACCCCTAGTACTTCAGAATGTGACCTTATTTGAAAATAGGGTTCTTACAGATGTAACTAGTTAAGATGAGGTCATATCAGAGTAGAATGCATTTTTAATCCAATTTGACTGATGTCTTTATAAAAGGGGGAAATATGGACACCCCATGCCACAGAAATGCACATCTAGACACATGGGAGAATGCTGTGTGAAATAAAGGCAGATATCAGGGTGATAGTTTACAAGCCAAGGGATGCCAAAATTTGCCAGCAAACAACTAAAAGATAGGGGAAAATCCTGAGACAGATTCTCCCTCAGGGCCCTCAGAAAGAACCAAACCTACTAACACCTTGATCTTGGATTTCTAGCATCCAGAACTGTGAGACCACATTTGGTGTTTACCCATCCAGTTTGTGGTATTTTGTTATGATGGCCCCAGGAACTAACACGATCAGTGTTCTTTTGGGAGGTGATTTTGATTTTAAATTTATTTCAGTATACCTTATATTAAGTAGTTGTTATCATCTTCATTTCCTTTCCTTTAATTTCAAAGCTGTAGGAAAACAGTGGTTTGGATGTAGACCTACATTCAGCTCATTATGTCCTCTTTAAGTGAGGACATTATGATCACAGCTCCTTCAGAAGTAGCATTTAGAAATGAACGCAGTCTCAAACAACATTTTCTTCTTACTGTTGACTGGTGATTTATTATGTTGGCTAATGATTTATAATGGTTTGTACCAAAAGAATGTTTTCAAAGATATACTAAATTAAACACATTTTATTCTCCCATGGAATACTTGGAGACTTGATATTTAATTATGCAATAAATAAATCACTTTAAGAAAATGTGCTAATTCTCAGTGGTCCAGTTTCTTCAACAAGTAAATGGCAAGAAAAAGAGAGAGATAGAATGAATTCAATCAAATGAAATGCATGGACTGTGTTTGGATCCTGATTTGAACCAACCAGCCATAAGATTATAATGTGACACACACCATAGAATCAGAAGATCATGTGAGACAATGCTGGGAATCTGAACACTGACTGGATACTTGAAGATATTAAGGAGCTATTTTAAAATGCAATAATGGTATTATTGTATTTTTGAAAAGCCCTTATTTTTTTAGAGATATGTACTTACTTGTTTAGGAATGAAATAGACATGATATTTGGAATTTGTGTGTATTTTGGTAGGGGTGGAATAATTGGGTACCAAAGACACAAGATTGGCCATGCGTTAATAGCTATGGAGGCTCAGAGAGGACTGCGCCAGGTTTCATTGTGCAGTTCCCTTTACTTTTGTTTATAGTTTTAAATTTCTATTCATTCACTTACTGTCTCATTATGCAAAAATCAAAGTATCTTAACCTCCTTAGCCCAGTGATCAAATTTAGCATCACTAATGAGACAACCAGACATCATGTGCCTCCTGATATGTTCCAATGAGAAGTGCAGAGCATCACCTATAAATTATTCTTGTCAAAAACACTCAACTTAGATCTAATCGAGTCTTTAGATGTGGCTTAAGTTTATAGGAAATATAGGAAAAGAGAAATGAGTTCAGTAACCCCATGAGTAAACAGACAAATGCAGATTGTCAGAGATTCAAAAGAATCAGGTTCTTCAAAAGGCAAATGTCATGAACCAATACTAACACCACAAATAATAAAGTATATGTGTGTGGGTGGACTGTTTTTTGTGTCAAAGTCTCCCCTCTCACTCCTGTGGTAGTCCAGTGAAGCCAATGAACTGTTTTTCCAGAATGCTTTTAAATGTATAAAATATAAAAACATAGGATTATAAAGAAAAACAATGATATTGAAATTGTTGTTTTTCTTGCTTGGTTGCTGAGTGGTGTCCAACTCTTTGCCACCCCATGGACTGTAGCCCTCCAGGTTCCTCAGTCCATAGGATTTTCCAGATAAGAATATTGGAGTGGGTTTTCATTTCATTCTCTAGGGGATCTTCCTGACCCAGGGATCTAACCTACATATCCTGCGTTGGCAGGTGGATTCTTTACCACTGAGCCACCAGGGAAGTCCTGATACTGCCGTACAGTTATGAAAATATTTTAAAATATGCTATGGTAAAGCACATGCTTCATTTTGGTGGCTCAGTGGTAAAGAATCCACCTGCCAATGCAGGACATGTAGGTTAGATTCCTGGGTCAGGAAGATCCCCTGGAGAAGGAAATGGCAACACACTCAGTATTCTTGCCTGGAAAGTCCACATGGACAGAGGAGCCTGGTGGGCTCCAGACCATGGTGTTGCTGAAAGTCCGACACAACTTAGTGACTGAACAACAAATATGATCTAGAAACAGGTCTAATAACTACAGTAATTTTAAAGTATTGATGACTAAGTACTATTTCTGAAATACATGCAAGAACTCAAGTGATACAAAACATCTCATTTTTATTGTGACAAAGCCACAGGTGCTAGTGATATTATCACAGTCTTGTTGTCTTCATTTATCATCAAAGGAAATACTAAATTTCACTTTGAATTTGATGAAAATAAAGATGTATTTTTTTTTTCCCCATCCAAGTTCACGGACCCTTTGAATTGTATCCAGGGACACCTACTTTAAGAACTTCCTGCCTAGATCTGAAAAGACAAGAAATTTAACAACCAAATGCAATACCTTGTCATTTAATGGATCTTATTTTAAAAGAACAAGCAATAAACAAACAGAGATAAAAATATTCTAGGAACAAGTGAGGAAATGTGATGTGGGAATGATATGAATTTAGGGAGTTATTGTTAATTGTGTTGGGTATAATAATGGTATTGTGGTATGTAGGAGAGAATGCTTTTCTATTTTGGAAGTACATACTGAAGAAATCAAGTGTAATAGGTCCTGATGTCTTACATACATACAAACACTGATATGTATATATAAGGCAAATATGGGAAAATATTCACAATTGTTGAATTGAGATGATATGTAATATATTGTTTTTTCTACTTTCCTGTATGTTTGAAATTTTCATAATAAAATATAAAATAAAGTGATTTTAAATATATTTTTTATGGTATAGACATGATAGGGACTTCCCTGGTGGTCCAGTGGCTAAGACACCACATTCCCAATGCATGGGGCAGGGGGCTCTAGCTTTCATCAGGAAACTAGCTCTCACATGCTACAACCAAGAGTTTGCATGCCACAACTAAGGATCCCATATGCCACAACTAAAGATCCTGTGTGCTGCAACTAAAATGCGGTGCAGCCAAATGAATAAATTAATTAATTAATTTAAAAGACTCTCTGTTTAAAAACATAGATATGGTAAACTGCATGATTTGTAAGTGTACAACTTGATGAATTTTTACATTTGTAAACACCTATATAATCACATCAGGTTAAGGTTTTAGAATATTCCCAGAACCCTGAAGTCCCTAATGCCCCTTTCTAGTCAATTCCTCTTCTTCACCAGTTAACCACTTATCCTGATTTCTAACCATTGTTAAAGTATACTGTCTTTAGTGTCTGGCTTCCTTTACAAAAATGACTTACTCTTATATTAAAACAAGGTTTTACAGACTGGTAATACTATGTATGGTAAGGATGTGGGAAAACAAGCTCTCTCTTTAATTGCTGGTTGAAATGTAAGTTGATGAAGGCTTTCATAAGTTTAAAATGTCCACAGTCTTTGACTCAGTCATTCTACAAATAAGGTCCTAAAAATATAAAAACAATGTGCACAAAGGTTAAGGTTGAAAGACATGCATTTCTATCAGTGAAAAACTGAAAGCAATCTAAATGTCTGGCAACAGAACTAAGGTTCAATTCAGCTCAGTTAAGTTCAATCGCTCAGTCGTGTCCGACTCTGCGACCCCATGAATCGCAGCACACCAGGCCTCCTTGTCCATCACCAACTCCCGGAGTTTACTCAAACTCATGCCCATCGAGTCGGTGATGCCATCCAGCCATCTTATCCTCTGTCGTCCCCTTCTCCTCCTGCCCCCAATCCCTCCCAGCATCAGGGTCTTTTCCAATGAGTCAGCTCTTCGCATCAGGTGGCCAAAGTACTGGAGTTTCAGCTTCAGCATCAGTCCTTCCAATGAACACCCAGGACTGATCTCCTTTAGGATGGACTGGTTGGATCTCCTTGCAGTCCAAGGGACTCTTAAGAGTCTTCTCCAACACCACAGTCCAAAAGCATCAATTTTTCAGCGCTCAGCTTTCTTCACAGTCCAACTCTCATATCCATACATGACCACTGGAAAAACCATAGCCTTGACCAGACGGACCTTTGTTGGCCAAGTAATGTCTTTGCTTTTTAACATGCTATCTAGGTTGGTCATAACTTTCCTTCCAAGGAGTAAGCATCTTTTAATTTCATGGCTGCAGTCACCATCTGCAGTGATTTTGGAGCCCCAAAAAACAAAGTCTGACACTGTTTCCACTGTCTCCCCATCTATTTCCCATGAGGTGATGGGACCAGATGCCATGATCTTAGTTTTCTGAATGTTAAGCTTTAAGCCAACTTTTTCACTCTCCTCTTTCACTTTCATCAGGAGGATTTTTAGTTCCTCTTCACTTTCTGCTGTAAGGGTGGTGTCATCTGCATATCTGAGGTTATTGATATTTCTCCCAGCAATCTTGATTCCAGCTTGTGCTTCTTCCAGCCCAGCGTTTCTCATGATGTACTCTGCATATAAGTGAAATAAGCAGGGTGACAATATACAGCCTTGACGTAGCATGCAAGCTGAGTCACCTCAGCCGTGTCCGACTCTTTGTGACCCTATGGACAGTAGCCCATCAGCCTCCTCTGTCCATGGGGTTCTCCAGGCAAGAATATTGAGTGGGTTGCCATTTCCTACTCCAGGGCATCTTCCCCACCCAGGGATCAAACCCCTGTCTCTTATGTCTTCTGCCTTGGCAGGCAGGTTCTTTACCACTAGCGCCACCTGGGAAGCCCAAGTTTAGATAAATATGATCTACTTATACTATAGTATGTCATGAATAGTTAAAAATGTGAGAAGGACACATATGCAATTGGAGTGACCTCTAAGCCATATCATGAAGTTAAAAAAGAAGACACAGAACAATATATATAGTCCATTTATAGAAAAAGAAAAAGCAATTAGGGAGCATAGAAAAGTGTCCATGCAAAATGATGGGGGGGTGGGGAGAGTAAATGAGGGAAAATAAAAGGAGTACTCAAGTTTTGCCCTGTATTTTATATCTCTGAATTGTTGCATCATGGATGACTCAAATATTCAAATAGTACTTGAATAATTAAAACATAAAGGAAAAAAATTGATTTTAATATAAATGGAGAAAGAACACAATGTGGGTGCTAAGATACTCAAACAACTTATAAGAGTAGTACCTTTGATGGGGAAGGGGCAGATAAGGGACTGAAGTATGAAAGGCACCTTTCACTATCTTCATTTTTATATTAAAAATTGAATTACTGGATTATTTTGAAATATATTATATTCAAAACAATTTAAAAAAAGAAGTGTACTTCAGAGTTGTGGTGGTCACAAAGATGGGTCACAAAGAGGACTTTGCCCCACTTTTGTGTACTCTGAGAAGCAGTCCAGACCAGATGCTGCACAGAGACACGGAGTGAGGATTCTTCGTGGGTTTCTGTGGTCAAAGAAGGGGTTGTGTTAAAAGAAGATTGAAGGAGAACTCGGAGTCAGATAAATGGAGAGGGGTCTGGAATTCACAGGGTGCATAATATGTTCAGGGAGGGTTTAGAAAAGGCATGGAGACAAGAATGAAGCCTGGAGGAAGGCTGGGGACTGTTTGTGGAGGGACTTAAAATGCCAAACTAAGGACTTTCGGATTTCTCCTCCTTAACATTAGTTGAGCACCAATTCACTGTTCAGTACCTCACTAAGCCCTTCCACGAAAGGAAGGTGTGTGCGTGCTCAGTAGTGTCCAGCTCTTTGCAACCCCATGGACTGTGGCCCACAAGGCTCCTCTGTCCATGGAATTTTCCAGGCAAGAATACTGGAGTAGGTTGCCATTTCCTTCTCTAGTGGATCTTCCTGACCCAGGGATTGAATCTGCTTCTCTTGTGTCTCCTGCATTGGCAGGCAAATTCTTTACCACTGTGCCACCTGGGAAGCCCTTTCCACACAATTTCACAGTAAATCAATGGAAAGGTGCTATTATTCTCCCCATTTTGCAGCTGAGTAAATTACAGACTTTTGGAACAGGGGTATGGCAAGATGAAATTCATTTAAATTGTGTGTATTTTCAATGATAGCTCAAAGAAAATAGGTGACAGAAAATTGCACAAATAGGGCCGTGCAGAGCCCCGACCTCAGTATAACAATGATAGGGACACAGTAAAGGAACAAATAGTAGGTGATTAAATAGTTAATCCCACTAGGGGATTGTAAGTAAAGAAAAAAATATGGGAGACCCCTGTAAATTAATGATTACTCAAGAAAGCAGTTCTTGACCATAAAACCAAGCAGGCTGGCTTAGCAACAAAAACTATGCATCAGAAGCATGGGACATGCCCCAGCACGATAAAACAATGGTGGCATGAGGCCCATATTCTGCCCAGTGAGCTCAATAAGTTAATGATCTCTAGGACATACTCTCTGCACACACACACACACAACAATAATTTATGGAAAGGTGACACTTCAAAGTAAAGACCCTCACTGTACTGAGACTTGAAATAATTTTTCCATAGTGCGATGACAGTCCTGGCTTGACCAAGGGAGGAAACTCCCTTGACCAACCTGGAGAAGAACTGATGATGGACGTATGATGCCTACTCAAGAATGAGGAAGAAGGTGGTCTTTCCTGCCCACCTCCCTAGTTTTCCTTTGTTTATAAAACTGTAGCCAACTAAGTTCTTGGGGCTTCTCACCCTCTCATCCACCCTCTTGTAAACCTCACAAATTCCTATTCTAATAAATCACTTCTTTTTTTAGAAAAAAGCTCAATTTCTTAAATTTGTTTTTAATTGGAGGATAATTGCTTTACAATGCTGCTTTGGTTTCTGCCCTACAACAATGTGAATTAGCCATAAATATACATGTATCCCCTCCCTCTTAAACCTCCCTCCCATTCCATTCTACTCCTCTAGGTCATCACAGAGCACCGGGCAGAGGTCCCTGTGTTATATAGCAGCTTCCCACTACCTATCTATTTCACTCATGGTAATGTACATATTTCAGTGCTACTCTCTCAATTTATCCCATCATCTCCTTCCCTCACTGTGTCCTCAAGTCCATTCTATACATTTGTGTCTTTATTCCTGCCCTGCAAATAGGTTCATCAGCACCAAAATAAATCTCTTCTTATCTATCACCTTGCCCCTCCCTGAATTCTCTCTTAGCTGAGACATAAAAGGACTAGAGCTCTTCAGAGCCCCTACCCACACCACCGAGTGGTTTCAATGTGGTATTCACCTTAGCATCTCTTGGAGGTGGGCAAAAGTCCACTAACTCAAAAAGCCATAGCTCAACCCCAAGCCTGCCTAGTTTCTCCCGGTTAGTTCTCATTTCCGTGTGATCCAGGGTGGAGAAGGGGAGGAGGAGGACCTGACAAATGGCCGTCTGTCAGACTAAATAAACTGGCAGTGAGCTTGATAAACAATGAAATTTCTAGATGCAAACTTCTTTACCTATCCTTTTTCGGTCAGATTGCTAGCCTTAAAGCTTTCCTACGCAGGAATTGAGAGTCTCTTGGACTGCAAAGAGAAAAAAACCAGTCAATCCTAAAGGAAATCAACCCTGAATATTCATTGGAAGGACTGATGCTGAAGCTGAAGCTCCAATAATTTGGCCACCTGATGTGAAGAGCTGACTCATTAGAAAAGACCCTGATGCTGGGAAAGATTGAGGACAGGAGGAGAAGAAGGTGACGGAGAACAAGATGATGGAATGACATCACTGACTCAATGGACACGAGTTTGAGCAAACTCTGGGAGACAGTGAAGGACAGGGAAGCCCTGGCGTGCAGCAGCCCATGGGGTCGCAGAGTTGGACACGGCTTAGCGACTAAACAACAACAATGTGGGACCTACTCTGGGTGCTATTCAAGTAGGCTTCAGACGCAGCTTTGTCTTTTGGGCCATTTCGAAGCCCATGTTATTGTGGTCCCAAACGGCACATGTGCCTCCGCAATCGGACCTCTTCCATCCTTTTACTGCGGGTAAGACATCATTTCCCTTCCCCTAGACCCAACAACACACAAAATCAAATTTAGTCTTTAATAACCTCAGGCAGTCCTGCGGATGGGGGTGGAGGATGGCAAGAGACCACCACCCTTTCCCACCCTGCCCTGCCTCAAGCTCCTTGGAGCTACCAATGCCGTTGTGCCCTGGGGGCGGTGCCGGGGCAGGATTAAAATCGTTATTCGTCCTTCCAACAATTCGGCTCCTGATTTATTGGCCCGTCCTGCAGTAGAGTAGAAAGAGCTTGGGCTAGGTAACAGACACAGGAGTGGGAGGCCGGCTCTGGGTGTTTCAGATTTGGGGGGCTGGGAGTAGCAAGGGCTGTGCTCCAGGGGATGGCAGACAGGACTTTGCGCGGGGCGGGGAAAGTGCATTCCTGCGGGTTATTTCAGTGGGTCATTGGGAGAAAAATCCCTTGTGATGAAAAAACGTTTTAAAAAAAGAAAACGTCGCTTAGTCGTGTCCGACCTTTTGTGACCCCGTCCATGCGATTCTCCAGGAAAGAACACTGGAGTGAGGTACCATTCCTTTCTCCAGAAGATCTTCCCGACCTAGGGATCGAACCGGGGTCTCCCGCATTGCGGGCAGACGCTTTACCCTCTGAGTCACCGGTAAGCCCAGGCAGGCGTTAAAGCGGGAGAGGGTGTCGTTGCTTCACGGCATAGCCTTGGTTCCGTGTCTGTTGCTGCTCTGAGGAAGAGGGCTCGGAGAAAGTACCCTATTGTAGGGAGGCAAGGCGGCCGTGGGTAAGGGATGCGGCGTGCAGGAGGGAGGGAGCGGCGCCGGAGCGGGGTCCCCTGCGTGGGCTGACGACAGCTAGAGGGCTGCCTCGAGCTCCTCGCTGGTCCGGCTTGGTGAAGCCGCCGCGCTGTGGCTGTGCGTGGGCTTCGCGCTTGGGGGTTGGAGAACTGCACTGTGAGACGGCCACCCCGTCCGGATCGCCTGCGCCCGGGTGCCCGGCTCCCCGCGGGAGACGCTGCTTTAGGGCAGTTGCAGCGTCCCCTTCTACCGCCGCCGTTTGGCAACTACTTTTCCGGCTCTTTATCTTAGAGAGGTGGGTGGGGACAGGAGAAAACCAGGGTGAGCTTTTGGGTCCGCTTTGTGTTGCCTGAAGGCATCCGTTTGCTTTCCGAAAAGCCTGGTGTGGAGATCTTTTGGAAATGTGACTGCGCTCTTGCCGTGCCATTCCTTGTAAAGCAATGAATAAAAGCTACCTTTAACGTAGTATTATGTTTCCATTTATAAGTCCCATTGTCTTGATGTCATCTTTTCACAACAGCAGTTGTTTGACTAATTGCAATAATATTTGATTAACAGTGATTTTGTTACCAAAACACAAGTCCGTGTGCCCCACGCACTCTGCTGTGCGAAGTCGCTTCAGTCGCGTCGGCTTCTTTGCGGATGTGGGGACTGTAGCCCGCCAGGCTCCTCTGTCCATGGGATGCTCCAGGCAAGAATACTGGAGTGGGTTGCCACTTTCTTCCCAAGGGGATCTTCCCAACCCGGGGATTGAACTCCTCTCTTCCATTGGCAGGCGGGTTCTTTACCGCTAGCGCCACCCGGGAAGCCAGGTGCAGTGAGGCCAAACAATAGCACACCCAAAGAGCCGGGGCCAGGTCCCACAGACGGTGACCCAGGGGGACTGCCCAGGCCATTAGGTTACAGAGGCAGGGATGGAGGAGAGTTTCACCGTTGCCTCAAGGCCTCAGCTGACCAGTCGGTGACCTTGGTGAGGCCGCTGGAGCCCCACAGGATACTGCCCCCACCTGTTCCCTAGGGCCCCCAGCCTACCCACTGGCCTGAGGCCCGGTGCACTGGAAGGAACGCTGGAGGGCGGCGGAGGCGGGGAGAAGGCCAGAATCCTTCTCCTACACGCCTGAGATCCACTCCTCCGCCAACCTTTGGCTGAAGGGGCCCACTAAGGGTTGCTCGTTAACACTGGGTCGCTTGGGGGAGGGGTCCGCTACGGAGCCCACCAATGGCTGAGCAGGACCACTAATGGTTGCCCCCGTTGCCTGGTAACGGGGTTGAGGGGAGGGGGGAAATGGCACGCAGCAACAACAATGTGCTAAGGGCTGCGCCTGGTCCTCATTCTGTGACGGTTTGAAAGCTGAGTTTTTATTGTCTTTGATCAACATGTCTTGGCTAACGGTAGAATCCGATTTCCAGTGGAAGACAGCTCTTTATTTTTTTGGCCATGCCTGGGTCATGTGGGAGATCCTAGTTCCCTGACCAGGGATCAAACCCCTGCACCCTGCAGTGAAAGTTCAGTCTTAACCACTGGACCGCCAGGGAAGTCCCAATAGCCCCTTAATTTTCACAGTTAATACATCTATTAATTTATATTAAAGTGGAGACAATAGAAACTAAAGTGGAGTGAAATTCTATAAGGCTAGCAAGAACACTTTAGAATTCCCTTTCATTATTATGGATGTATGGAATTATCATAGATGTCAAGAAACCTGCAAAAACTGTTGTTGTAGGGAGTTTTCAAACTTAAATGTGCATTAGAATTACTTTGAGTCATACAAAACCCATGTATTTGTAACTTTATGGAATATTTCAGAGGTTACCAAGGGTGTTTCTGCTCTCTTTTAAATTATTTTTGCCTCTGCTGGGTCTTTATTGCAATGCGGACTTTTCTCTAGCTGTGGCAAGCTGGGGCCACTCGCTAGTTTCGGTGTGTGGGCTTCTCATTGTCGTGGCTTCTCTTGCGGTGGAGTACTGGCTCTAGAGCGTGCAGGGTTCTGTAGTTGCAGCACACAGGCTCAACACAGTTGTGGGTCCCAGACTCTAGAGCACAGGCTTGATAGTTGTGGCAGAGGGACTTAGGTGCTCTGCAGCATGTTGGGTCTTCCCGGATTAGGGGTTGAACCCCTGTCTCCCCTGTCTTATATTGGCAGGCAGATTCTTTACCCCTGAGCCTCCATGGAAGCCCCCGCTCTGATTCTTAATACCTGCTTTCTCTCACCCTGTGAAGGTGTGTGACTACCTTCTATGGATTGTTCTTCTTAAAATCCAGATGTTTTAGAGTAAGGATTCTTAGTTCAGGGTCAGTGTTCATACTCCAAAAGATCTGTAAACTCGGAGAGGAAAAAAGTTTTTTTTTTTGCTATTGTCTAAAATTTAGTATTTCAGTTATGAATGTAGATCCCCTATCCCACAAAAAGCAAAGCTAAATAAATAAACAAAAAACCCACAATAGTATTAGCTGTATGCAAGTGTTCACATCTCAGCTTTATAGTTGGGAGATATAGTAGTAATGTAGACTCTTCGTTACTTCAGAATTGTGGTAGTTATTGGATCAGCAGCTAAATGTTTACATCACTTGAGGAGCTCATAAAATACCAGGAAGGTGTGAAAGTGAAAGTTGCTCAGTCCTGTATGACTCTTTAGGACTCCATGGACTGTAGCCTGCCAGGCTCCTCTGTCCCTGGAATTCTCCAGGCCAGAATACTGGAGTTGGTAGCTGGTTCCTTCTTCTGGGGATCTTCTCAACCCAGGGATCGAACCCAGGTCTCCCATACTGCAGGCAGATTCTGTGCTGTCTGAATCACCAGGGGAGACCAAGAACACTGGAGTGGGTAGCCTATCCTTTCTCCAGCTGATCTTCCCAACCCAGAAATCCAGCCAGGGTCTCCTGCTTTGCAGGCAGATTCTTTACCAGCTGAGCTACCAGGAAACCCTCATATAATACCATAGAACATGATATTTTAAATGTTTTGATAGTGATTTCAATACAGGTGGTTTCCTTTGTAATACTATTTTACTTGTTTATAGAAAAATTCTAGGAAAAGGTCCAATGGCTTAAATAGAGCTAAAAGAGCTGACTGTGTTGGCACTTTTGTTACTTCGGGGTCTTTTGAAACCAAGTGGACTGAAAATAATGTGAAAAATCTATTCTTCTACAATCAAATTATATTTTTAGGTGCTGCCAGGAATTGCTTGTCTGATTTGTCTGATGAATAGGGATAACTTCCAGATATTATTCCAGTCCCTAACATTATATTTAGTCTTGCAAGTTTTAATGGTAGGTTCAACATAGAGTGTAAGTTCCAAAGTTTAGAATTCTTGTCTGTGTTTTTTTTGTTGTTGCTGTTGTTCATTGAAGCAGCCCAACACCCAGTACATCATTGAACACATTGAAGGCATGAACATGGTGGAACTTCTTTAAAAAAAACAAAAACAGCTGTATTTGATACACATTGACATTTTTATGAATAGAATGTTTTTCATAGTTTAATCATTTAAAAGGGTTGGAAGAATAGATAAAGCATAAGCTCCTAAACTTAAAATTTCTTTAAATCCCAGATGTACAATAAAAAATAAGCCAGCCCCACCAGTAGATTGCTACTGTGCTGTGTGCTTAGTCGCTAAGTTGTGTCTGACTCTGTAACCCCATGGACTATAGCCTGCCAGGCTCCTCTGCCCATGGAGTTCTCCAGGCAAGAATACTGGAGTGGGTTGCCGTGCTTCCACCAGGGGATCTTCCCAACCCAGGGATCTGTAGATTTTCTTTGCTTAGCAGGTGACAGATGATTTAAATAGATTGATATCCTAATTGTTTTTTTTATTGTTTACATTAGATGCTAAGGTGTTTTTGTTGTGAAGTTTGATCTGAAGTGTTGATGAATACATTGCCTTACCCACTTGCCTAAATTTTAAGGAATACCACAGTATAAGTGTGATGACTCTCCCAGATGTGAATATTCTTATATATGAAGAGAAGTCACAACTAACCCAGAACTTTTTTTTCTTTTTTCTTTTTACAGGTGAGAGAGTGCTGTGCTTTCAAGGACCTCTTCTTTATGAAAAAAAGGTATAAAATCTGTTTTCTTTTTAGAAGTTAATTGAAACTGCTGGCTGGATAATACCAGATTTCAGTGGTTCATAGCTTTAGTGAGTTACCTTTTTCATAGATTTTCATAGATTCATATTTCATATGAATCCATGGGTTACATAAAGCATTGCTATCTTGCCATTCATTTTACTGACCTGGGAAAGGAACAGTAGTTGGAAAGAGCACTTGAAGGGGAAGATAGAAGATTGGCTATTTATGAGAGTAAAATAGCATTATGTAGTTAATGACTTGTGAGAAAATACTGCCAAGTCAATTTTATTTGCAATTATAATATGTTGAGTAGCACTGAGTAAGCATTGAGTAGTTATGTTAAAAGTAATGTTTAAAATGAGTAAATTAATTTTTTTCCTGTATTTTTTGGATTTCCTGGCAAAGTTTGAATCTCAGAGAGTTCCATTTCCCTTTTGTCTATATCAATGTTGTGTTCAGGTAATAAAAACTGATTTTACATTTAGCCAAAGATAAATGGGATGATGCATAATGAAGTAAAAAATGTTTTTAGTATTTCGTTTCTGGTAACTTTTTTAGCACAAATATTTAAGACATGTCAACTTTTTTTTAACAGTTATAGTTAAAAAAACTATATGAACAGTATACTAAACAGTATAATATTTAAAGGCAATTTCTATGTATGTTCTCGGTGAATAGTTTGTCTGTGAAAATAGTCTTATAATTGTAAACTGTGATTAAATAACCATTTCCACTACTTTTTACTTGTTTTGAATACATAGTAGATGTTTGTTTTTAAAGTTCTAAAATGACTGAAATTGGACTCATGGAGATGGTCAAGAACTTTGTGTGTACATATGTCTTAATGGTATAATACCAGTGCAGTTTATAAGTATATTTTAAGTCCTATTTTGATCACTTATATCCTTCAGTGTTATTTTTGTTGCATCAGCTTATGGTAAATTCTGATACAGAATTTGACTGGCAGATTTTTCTTCTGGCAACAGATACACATTTGTGAACAATTTCAAATGGCAGTTGGACTAGCTTAAACTATTGTGGCTCTCTTGGTTTGCCTTTGATAGAAATCCAAAACCAGATAGTCATCGCTTTTTCATAATTAACGACTTTCTCTAATAATTCAATCTAATTTGTTTGACTGAAGTCCCTATGGAAAACAGTGTGACATTTTCTTTAAAAATTAAGATAGATTTACCATATATATAATCCAACAATCTTGCTTCTGTATATGCTTCCAAAAAAATTGAAAATAGGATCTCAAAGACATATTTATGCATCTATGTTCACTGCAACATTATTCATAATGTCTAAGGATTGGAAGCAACATAAAAGCCCATGAACAGATGTCTAGATAAAGAAAACATGGTCTGTATATATCAGACAGTCAGTTCAGTCGCTCAGTCATGTCGACTCTTTGCAACCCTGTGGACTGCAGAATGCAAGGCTTCCCTGTCCATCACCAACTCCCTGAGCTTTCTCAAACTCATGTCCTTCGAATTGGTGATGCCATCCAACCATCTCATCCTCTGTTGCCCCCTTCTCCTCCTGCCTTCAGTTGTTCCCAGCATCAGGGTCTTTTCCAATGGGTCAGTTCTTCTCATCAGGTGGCCAAAGTATTGGGGCTTCAGCTTCAGCATCAGCCCTTTGAATGAATATTCAGGACTGATTTCCTTTAGGATTGACTGGTTTGATCTCCTTGCAGTGCAAGGGACTCTCAAGAGTTTTCTCCAACACCACATTTCAAAAGCATCAATTCTTTGGTGCTCAGCTTTCTTTATAGTCCAACTCTCACATCCATACATGACTACTGGAAAAACTGTAGTTTTGATTATACAGACCTTTGCTGGCAAAGTAATGTCTCTGCCTTTTAATATGCTGTCTAGGTTGGTCATAGCTTTTCTTACAAGGAGGAAGTGTCTCTTAATTTCATGGCTGCAATCACCATCTGCAATGATTTTGGAGCCCAAGAAAATAAAGTCTGTCACTGTTTCCATTGTTTCCCCATCAATTTGCCATGAAGTGAAGGAACTGGATGCCATAATCTTAGTTTTTTGAATGTTGAATTTTAAGCCAGCTTTTTCACTCTCCTCTTTTACTTTCATGAAGAGGCTCTTTAGTTCCTCTTCACTTTCTGCCGTAAAGGTGGTGTTATCTGCTTATCTGAGGTTATTGATATTTTTCCTGGCAATCTTGATACCAGGCTGTGCTTCATCTAGCCTGGCATTTCGCATAATGGACTCAGCATATAAGCTTCCCTGGTGGCTCAGATGGTAAAGAGTCTGCCTGCAGTGTAGGAGACCCGGATTTGATCCCTGGGTTGGGAAATATCCCCTGGAAAAGGAAAATGCAAACTACTCCAGTATTCTTGCCTGGAAAATCCCATGGATGGAGGAGCCTGGCAGTCTACAGTCCATGGGGTTGAAACATGACTGAACGACTTCACTTTCACTTTCACTCAGCATATAAGTTAAATAAGCAGGGTGACAATATATATCTCCTTTTCCAATTTTGAATCAGCCTGTGTTGAACAAGACTATATGAATCATTTTTCCAACAGCATTTTCTTGCTTCATGTCTCTGTCACAGTTTGGTGATTATGGCAACATTTGAAACTTTTTCATTATGATCATATTGTTATGATGATTTGTGATCAGGGATTTTTGCTGTTGCTATTTCTGAGGGCTTGGATGAATAAAGTACTTTTTAATTAAGGTATGTGCTTTGTTTTTTTAAAGACATATGCTATTGTACACTTAATAGATTATAGTATATTGGGAATGTAACTTTTTAAAAAATGTTTTTAAAAATTGAAATACAGTTAATGTACAACTTTGTGTTAGGTTCAGGTGTAAAGCAAAGTGATTCAGTTATATATATATATATATATATATATATATGCTCTGATTCTTGTATATTATAGGTTATTATAAGATATTGGGGCTTCCCTGGTGGCTCAGCTGGTAAAGAATGTGCCCACAATGAGGGACACCTGAGTTCGATCACTGGGTTGGGAAGATCCCCTGGAGAAGCCAATGAATTTCTTTGTAAGGGCTTCCCTGGTGGCTCAGATGGTAGAGAATCCATATGCAGTGTGGGAGACCTCGGTTTTATCCCTTGGTTGGGAAGATCTCTTGGAGGAGGGCATGGCAACCCACTCCAGTGTTCTTGCCTGGAGGATCTCCACAGACAGAGGAGCCTGGAAGTCTATAATACATGGGGTTGCAAAGAGTCGGACACGACTGAGTGACTGAACACAACATAAGATACTGAGTGTAGTTCCCTATGCTATACCGTAGGAACTTGTTTATTTTATTGTCTTGTCATGGCGAAGGGGCTTGCATAATTCAATGAAGCTGAGTCATGCCGTGCAGGGCCACTTAAGATGGATGGGTCATAGTGGAGAGTTCTGACAAAACGTGGTCCACTGGAGAAGGAAGAGCAAACCACTCCAGTATTCTTGCCACGAGAACCCCATGAACAGTATAAAAAGGCACAAGATATGACACTGGAAGCTGAGCCCCCAGGTTGGAAGGTGTCCAGTATGCTACTGGGAAAGAGCTGAGGACAGTTACTAATAGCCCCAGAAAGTATGAAGCTTCTGGGCCAAAGCAAAAATGACGGTCAGTTGTGGATGTGTCTGGTGGTGAAAGTAAAATCTGATGCTATAAAGAACAATACTGCAAAGGAACCTGGAATGTTAGGTCCATGAATCAAGGTAAATTGCATGTGGTCAAGCAGGAAATGGCAAGAGTGAACAATCAACATCTTAGGCATCAGCAAACTAAAATGGACAGGAATGGCGAATTTAATTCAGATAACCATCATATCTACTACTGTGGCCAAGAATCCCATAGAAGTGGAGTAGCCCTTATAATCAACAAAAGAACCTGAAATGCAGTACTTGGGTGCAATCTCAATAATGACAGAATGATCTTGGTTCATTTCCAAGACAAACCATTCAACATCACAGTAATCCAAGTCTATGTCCCAACCACTGAGGCCAAAGAAGCTGAAGTTGACCAGTTCTATGAAGACCTACAAGGTCTTCTAGAACTAACACCAAAAAAAAAAAAAAAAAAAAATGTTCTTTTCATCATAGAGGATTGGAATGCAAAAGTAGGGTGTCAAGAGATACCTGGAGTAACAGGCAAGTTTGGCCTTGGAGTACAAAATGAAGCAGGGCAAAGACTAACAGAGTTTTGCCAAGAGGACACACTGGTCATAGCAAACACCCACTTCCAACAGCACAAGAGAAGACTATACATGGACGTCACCAGATGGTCAATACTGAAATCATTGATCATATTCTTCCCAGCCAAAGATGGAGAAGCTCTATACCATCAACAAAAACAAGACCTGGAGCTGACTGTGGCTCAGAGCATCAGCTCCTTATAGCAAAACTCAGGCTTAAACTGAAAAAAGTGGGGAAAACCACTGGACCATTCAGGCATGACCTAAATGAAATCCCTTATGATTCTACAGTAGAGGTAACAAATAGATTCAAATGATTAGATCTGGTAGACAGAGTGCCTGAACAATAGAACTAGAGGAAAACGATAGAATGGAAAAGACTAGAGACCTCTTCAAGATAATTGGAAATATCAAAGGAAAATTTCATGCAAGGATGGGCATGATAAAGGACAGAAACAGTATGGACCTAACAGAAGCAGAAGAGATTAAGAAGAGGCAGCAAGAACCCACAGAAGAATTGTACAAGAAAGGTCTTGATGACCCAGATAACCAGATGGTGTGGTCACTCACTTAGAGCCAGACATCTTGGAGTGTGAAGTCAAGGGGGCCTTAGGTAACATTACTACCAATAAAGCTAGTGGAAGTGATGGAATTCCAGTTGAGCTATTTCAAATCCTAAAAGATGATGCTGTGAAAGTGCTGCAGTCAATATGCCAGCAAATTTGGAAAACTCAGCAGTGGCCACAGGACTGGAAAAGTTCAGTTTTCATTCCAATCCCAAAGAAGGGCAGTACTAAAAAATGTTCAAACTACTGGCAATTGCATTCATCTCCCATGCTAGTAAGGTTATGCTCAAAATTCTTCAAGCTAGGCTTCAGTAGTATTTGCATCAAGAATTTCCAGATGTAGTGTACAAGCTGGGTTTAAAAAAGGGAGAGGAACCAGAGACCAAATTGCCAACATTCATTGGATCATAGAAAAAGCAAGGGAATTCCAGAAAAACACCTACTTCTGCTTCATTGAGTATGTGAAAGGGAAAATTCTTAAAGAGATGGGAATATCAGATACCTTACCTACCTACTGAGAAACTTGTATTTGGGTCAAGAAGCAACAGTTAGAACAGGACATGGACCAACTGACTGGTTCAAAATTAGGAAAGGAGTATGACAAGGCTGTATATTATTTATTTAACTTGTATGCTGAGTACATCATGCGAAATGCCAGACTGGATGAAGCACAAGCTGGAATCAAGATTGCCAGGAGAAATATCAGCAACCTCAGATATGCAGTTGATAGCACTCTAATGGTAGAAAGTGAAGAGGAACTAAAGAGCCTCTTGATGAGGGTGAAGGATGAGAGTGAAAAAGGTGGCTTAAAACTCAACATTCATAAAACTAAGTTCATGGCATCTGGTTCCATCACTTCCTGTTAAATAGAAGGAGAATAAGTGGAAGCAATGACAGATTTTCTCTTCTTGGGTTCCAAAATCACTGCAGATGGTAATTACAGTCATGAAATTAGAAGATGCTTGCTTCTGGGAAGGAAGGCTATTACAAACCTCGACAGCATATTGAAAAGCAGTGGCATCACTTTTCCAATAAAGGTCCATTTAGTCAAAGCTATGGTTTTCCCAGTAGTCAGATATGAAAGTTGGACCATAAAGAAGGCTGAATGCTGAAGAACTGATGCTTTTGAACTGTGGTGCTGTAGAAGACTCTTGAGAGTCCTTTGGACTGCAAGGAGATCAAACCAGTCAATCCTAAGGGAAATCAACCCTGAATACTCATTGGAAGGACTGATGCTGAAGTTCCAATACTTTGGCCACCTGGTGAGAGGAGCTGACTCATTGGAAAAGATCCTGATTCTGGGAAAGATTGAGGGTAGGAGGAGAAGAGGGTGACAGAGGATGTGATGGTTGGATGGCATCACCGATTCAGTGACGTTGAGTGAACTCTAGTAGATGGTGAAGGACAGGGAGGCCTGCCGTGCTGCAGTCCATGGGGTCACAAAGAGTTGGACAAGACTTAGCAACTGAACAACAGTCTGATAATCCCAAACTCCAAATGTGTCTCTCTCCACCCCTTTCCCCTTTGGTAACCATAAGTTTGTTTTCTATGTTTTTGAGTCTATTTCTGTTTTGTAAATAAGTTTGTTTGTATCATATTTTAGTTTCCACACATAAGCAATATCATATGACATTTGTCTTTCTCTGACTTACTTCACTTATGATAAAATCCAGGTCCACCCATATTGCTGCAAATGGTATTATTTTTTTCATTTTTATATCTGGGTAATATTCCATTATATATATGTACCACAACTTCTTTATCCATTCATCTGTTGATGGACATTTAGGTTGCTCCCTAATGACGACTGTAAACAGTGCTACAATGAATATTGGGGTGCATATATTTTCAAATGATAGTTTCTCTGGATATATGCCCAAGAGAGGAATTTCTGGATTGTATGGTAGCTCTATGTTTAGTTTTTAAATGAACTTCCATACTGTTCTCCATAGTGACTGTACAAGCTTACATTCCCACCAACAGTGTAGAATGGTTGCCTTTTCTCCACATCTTCTCCAGCATGGGAATATAACTTTTATATGCACTGGGAAACTAAAAGAATAGTGCTACTTTCTTTATTGCAATATTCATTTTATAACAGTAGTCAGGAATTGATCCCACAGTATATTTGAGGTCTATCTTAGAAAGAAGGTTCCAGGTGGAGAAGCAAGAAATAGTGAGGGGACTTATGGGCCAGCCATGGGTGACAGACCGCAGCTGAGTGCTGCTTCTCAAAGCTCAAGCCTCCTCACCCACATTCTCTTGTCCACAGCACATCCTCTTGGGTCCTGCACCAAGATTTCTCCTTCTTCACAAATTCAAAAACCTCCGAAACATGTGGTGTAGATGAGCTCGCCAACCAGCCAGTTCCCTCTGTGTGTCCATCAGGATAGGATGGTCCAGAACTCACTCCAAGATGCTGGAGTGAGCAGCACCCCCTCTGTTCTTCCTGCTCTGCCTCGTGGTCCATCAGTGGACTTAACTGTCAGCTCCTCACTCATCTCCCCGGGTTGGGGTTTAGCCCATGCCATCTCACCTGGGTACCTTTCCTTCCATGGTGGTCATACAGTGGCTTTCCCTCTTGTGTCACTGACTGTGGCCAGCAGTTTTCCAAAAGAACAGGAGCTCTGATGGAAGCTGATCCTTGGGCTGACAGGCAAGAAGCAATTTGACCTATGTTCACACCCTTGACATCCTCGGAGTCACTTGGAGCCCATCCATGGGGCTCACCACCCTCTCCTCCCAGTCCCCCTTCTTGGGCTGCCTGGCTTTCCAGAGGCACAAGGCATGGCATGGATGCTGCTGACCTAGTTCCCATGCTGAGCGCTGAACCCCTGACTGTGCTGCTTTTACTGAGATCCAGAAGTTCAAACCTTCAGATTGACAAGAAGAGGTTAAGTGGCCAGAGAGGATGTTCTTCCTGGTCCCATACCTCTAGGGCAGACCAGTGCCACCAGCTGCTGGGCACAAGGTCTTCCTGAAACCCCTAGTTTCACCTCTCTCTGTGGGCTCGTGTGGGACAAACACAGACCTAGAGGCCAATGGAGCCTTCTGTAGCCCAGCTGCTGCTTCCTGGCTGTGGGACCCAGGGTGGGCGCCGTTACTCTCTCTGGGCCACAGTTTCTTGGTCCACAAGCTGCAGTGATGATCCTCCCTATTGGTATCAGAGTGGCCAGACTGTGCCAGGATGTCCCCAAGTCCCCTGCAGGGGCTCCCCGAAGCCTTTCCTGGTCCTGGACCCAGAGTGGAGGTGGACACTGCCGTGGGGTCACTGTCCTTGTCCATCCTTTTCCCAGTAACCTCTACACTCACTGGTTGCTGACCCCTTTCTGCTTTCTCTCTTCCACCCTCGGCTGGGAGGAACCTGGTCTGTCGTTTTCCTGGGTCCCCAGCCTTGGAAAGCCCAGCACAGAGCAGGCTTCTGATCAGAGTTTGTGTAAGGAGTGCTCACTCCGCCTGCTGGACAGACCTTTATCCTCTTCTCTGTCTGATACAACTCTCTGCTCCCTGAGAAGTCCTCCTTACCTGGTGATCTCTGCTTGGAGCCGAGCTGAGCCCCAGTGCCTCACTCCCAGCCACTCTCTGGGAGATGCAGAGCAGGTAGTCACCCCCATTCCCTGGACGGCTGCTTGCTGGGCTCACCTGGGTGCACAAGGGAAGGTTCCTCTTCTGCATGGAGAGAAAAGGTACCAGTCACACCCATGTGCTGGGCCTCTGAGGGTGGGGGCAAATCAGACAAAAGTTTTGATGTCCAGGAGCTAAACACCCAAGCAAGGATATGCACGCACCTGAGTTTGGTGAGGGCAGAAGTCAGATGGAGTTCAGCCTCCAAGAGAAAGGGGGCAGAAGGAGGGCAGAAAGCAGGAGAGACAGATGACACAGGTCTGCACAGACACACCACGGGCTTGCCCAGGTCTGTGTTTCTACACACGTGCCCACCTTAGGTGTGCACAAGCCTGTGTGTGCTGGGAGCCTGCTCCAGAGAGTGGAGTTTCTGGAAGTCCATGGGGGCTACTGCATGGGCATCAGAAATGATGGACAGTATATACTGGAGTCTCAGGTAACCAGAACCATTGCTGGTGACATTGGGAAGCCATGCAACCTATTTGAAACATTGTTTGGAAATTTCTAATAACATGACATATACACTCATTCTGTGAGCTACTAATTTTGCTTCTTTTATATTTAGCCAGAAGAAATGAAACCTTATGTTCACAAAAGATTCATGAAGTCTTCTGGTGGCTTTATTCATAATAGCTCCAAACTGGAAGCAACCTGTCCATTAACATGAAAATGGATATACAAACTGTGATACGGTCACACAGCCCAGCAATAGAGTTACAAATAAACAATGCCTGTAGTCATGTACGGATGTGAGATTGGGCCATAAAGAAGGCTGAGCACTGAAGAATTTATGCTTTTAAACTGTGGTGCTGGAGAACATGCTTGAGAGTCCTTTGGACAGCAAGGAGATCAAACCAGTCAATCCTAAAGGAAATCAACCCTGAATCTTCATTGGAAGGACTGATGCTGAAACTGAAGCTCCAATACTTTGGCCACCTGATGTGAAGAGCCAACTCTTTGGAAAAGATCCCATTACTGGGAAAGACTGAAGGCAGGAGAAGAGGGCAACAGAGGATGAGATGGTTGGATGGCATCACTGATTCAGCGGACGTGAATTTGAGCAAACTCCAGGAGATGAAGGACAGGGAAGCCCGGTGTGCTGCAGTCCATGGGGTCACAAAGAGTTGGACATGACTTAGCGACTGAACAGTACCTACATGGGTGACTCCTCAAAACCTGTGGAACAAATGAGAACTGGCACCAAACAGTACATATGTTGATTCCCTTTATATGTCTATGAGTACAGAGCAAATCTAGAGTGATCTGGATAAGAGCTGCTTTTGGGGAATGGGGTGCACTGTAGGGGGTATTCTGATCTCAACCCTGCTAGTGGTGAAAACACACCCAACTGTACGTTTGATATTTGTGCTTTCGGCTGTACATAAAATACTCCTCAATAAAATTATTATTGTTAAAAATTACTTCTGGTTTGAAAGCAAAATTCCTTGCTTAAGTAGCCACACTGTAGAGTTGCAGAGGTTTGTGGACTTGGCAGGTCTAAGCCACTTCACAGGTCTGGAACCCCTTGGCTCCTCTGAGAAAGCCTTGCTATATCACCCGCTGATACTGCACTTCCCTTCCTGACCTCCTCCATGGGGCCTGAGACCTTGCCTTAGGGCGACTGTGGCCTGTGACAGGCAGACGTGTTCTGACAAACATCTCTCCCCTGATCGCCCCAGGGTGGGGGGTGTATTGTGATAATTCAGGGACTCAGCACTGGCTCTGAGTTGTCACTCATTTCTGGTGACTTAAAGATACCACCGTGGTTCCACAGTCAAAGTGGGGGGCTTGTGGTGGTCATGAGATAAAAACAGTTCCATCCCAAGGGTGGGTGACTGCAGCACTGGTGGGTCCATGGTCACTTCCTCAGCTTCCGATGTGTGGTTGGAGGGGTTACACTTGGCAGCCGGCTGAGCCCCCATGTCGGTTCCCTTGCCTTGGAATGGATGCTACTTCAGTAGAAATGGGACAAAAGCGAAAGTCCTGGCCTTTCCCATCCTTACCATGAGAATAAATCAAAGGTGATTAACTTGCATCCTGGGGGACCTGCAGAGATCTATGGGGCTATCAATGACTTGAGAGGCTTCCCAATGCATCCCCTTATCGTTTCACAGCAGAGGCTGATGGGTAGCTTTGGTTCTCCTTGTCTATCTGCAAGAACCACCAGAAACTGTTTGCTGCTGCCTGGAGGTGCCCAGGACCAGTCCCATCTTCCTGCTCTCTGCCACTGCACAGCTGGCAGAGGGCCCACAAAATGCCACGCTCGATCCCACTATTGATATCCTCATGCACCTGCCTTCCTGAGACACAAAAGAGGGAGAACCAACCCCTCTCCACCATAAATATTCAGGGACCCATCCGCTTGAGAACGCTGTGGGAAAACCATGGAACGTTTCAGGGCAGCCCAACAAAGTGAAAGAAATGTCGCCACACCTAAAAAAGGAGGCATGACATTTGTGGAGACTTTTTGGATTTTGAAGGCAACCCATCAGCCATTCCCAAAGCTTTTACCAAGGAACCTGTAAGGCCACCAGGTGTGAGAGGGGCCCACGGACCTCATCTCCTAATAGACTCAGTGGCACTTAGTGTGGCCAACAGCAATGCTGCCAGCGGGCAGACCACCGTGCAGAGCGCCAGGGCTCTGGGCAAAGCTGTCCCCTCCTCTGCATGTGACTATTCTCCTTTCTAAGAAACAGCTCCTGGCTACTGCTGGCTTCTGGTGGGGACTGAACGGCTGACGGAGACATCAGCAGACTACAGTTCTGACCTCTGAGCGTTATGACCGGGTGTGATCTGCCCCGCCCTCCCACGAAATTGGGTCTGTGCAGCTGCAATCTGTCATCTCGTGGAGATGGTATGTCGGAGCCTGAGAAAACCAGAAGGTGCGTGGAGAGGCGGCTCAGACCCTGCAACGCGTCCTCTTGCTTGTGGCCTCCTGTCCCTCAACTCACACGTCTCGGGGAGTTCCCACTGGCCAGATAGATGGCCAAGGAGACCTGCTTTCAGATGGTTCTCTGTGATGTGGGGGCTCCAGCTTGAGGCTGGGTGGTGAGGGCATTACTTCCCCCGCCTCCAACCTCAAAAGTGTCCCTGAAAGCTGGTGGGGAAAGGAAATCATGCCGGTGGACAGAGCTGGAGCAGAACAGATGGTTATCACTTTTCTGATCTGAAAGACAGCCAGAATTCACCTACACCAGTGATTCCTTCCCTCCTCCTACTGCCTTGGGGCTATTTGGTGATGTCTAGAGATATTTTTGGTTGTTACACCTGGGTGGAGGGAGCTACGGGCATCTAGTGAGTAGAGGTCAACCAGGAGCTTGCTGCATACCTTTCAATGCACACAGGACCAGTCTCTACAAAGAAAGAATAATCTGGCCCCAAACATCATTAATGCCACTCTCAAGGAATCAAGGCTTCTCTGGTGTCTCAGATGGTAAAGAATCTGCCTGCCATGAAGGAGACCCGGGTTGGATCCCTGGGTCAGGAAGATCCCCCGGAGAAGGGAATGGCAACCCACTCCAGTATTCTTTCCTAGAGAATTTCATGATCAGAGGAACCTGGTGGGCTACAATCCATGGGGTCACAAAGAGTCAGAAACACTACTGAGCGAAAAACCCTTTACTTCACGTCACCAAGGAATCCTGATCCACTTTGATTTATGGGCAGGGGTGAATAGTTGACGGGACAGTCAGGAACTTGGAAAGGACAGGAGTCAGAGGTCGGTGACAAGGAGGTGTGGTGAATGTGGTGACAAAGGAAGATGTCTGTGGACAGCTCTCCTAGACCACGGAGATACTGTGTCCCATGTTTACGCTCATTAAAAGTACCAGTGCAGAGGAGGCTCTCAGGAATCGAGTGAATGAGAGAGCAGGCCCTGTAATAGCATTCAACCCTCTCTCCAGGCATCCTGATGTTTGTTTAATGGGCCCCAGTACATAGGGACCTGTCTGTAGGGAAGGAAGCTGGGGGTGAATGAAACTACATGATTCCCCCTTCTCAAGGCCAGCCTGGAGGCCACCACTGCCGAGCTTGAGAGACCTTTGACAGTGGGGACCAGCGCAGAGACTCTGTGCGGCTCCCTCCCTGGGGTGGCCAGTCGGACGCAGCTGGCCGAGGGCGCTGGACCTTTCTCATTGTGGAAGGAAGGCCATTTCTCTCACTGGAATAGACATGTGTGGATTCAGATGTGCTTTCCCTGCCTGCAGTGCTTCTGCCAGAAACTACCATTCATGGGTTCAAAGGATGCCTCACTTACCATGATGGAGCTCCACACAGTGTTGCTTTTGGAGATGAAGTTCAGCTTCGTGGCGATGGGGTCACGCACAGGGGCTTCACTCACTGCGTGTCTAGCTGAGCTAGCAGCCACGGGTCTGATGGAGCCTGGAGTGGCCGACAGGAAATTGAGCGATGGTGCCAGCAGGGAGTCAGCTCCCCAAAAGGCAGGAGCTTAGACCAGAATGGACCTGATGATTTGAATTGGCGATGGCCATATGGTGGGGTCTGTTCCTTGGCCAGCACATATGATCTGGGAGTGGGAGTGGCTCTTGTCACCATTTTGTCTTGTAACCAAGAACTGTGCTTCCCGCCCCCCATCCTGAGCCCTAGGGGTTGTAGGTCCCTATTCCCAGGGAGAAAGGGGCTCCCCCAGGGGCCGTGCGGTGGTGTCACTGCACTGGAGGCTGAGACCTGGCCATGATGGCTTCTCAGGCCACTGCCTCAACTCAGAGAAGGGAGCTACTGTTTTGCTGGTGATGAACTCTAATTATCAAGGAAAAACAGAGCTGCTGCTACACAGAAGGGTTGATCTGTGACACTTAGGGGACTCTTGGGGGTATGTTTTATTATATCCATGTCCCCCAATAAAAGTTAATGGTCAACTACATCATCCGACGGGGGCTGTGATGATTCAGACCTTTCGGGGATGAAAGTTTGGGCTATTTCATTAGAAATGAAAGATCCCAACAAGCTGAGGTTTTGCCTGAGGGCAAAGGAAACAGGACTGATCCTGGAAGGAGGAGTCAGGAATGCCAACCACGGGCCCTGACCCGTGATAGACACAGGCTTGGTGGAGGTGTCTCTTCTCATTTTCCCCCTTTCTTGGTGTTTATGCACATGTGTGTATACAGAAAATACGTGTATATGCACACACATATGCACACATGCACATGTGTCTATGAGTGTGCACGCACACATGCACACACACACACACACAAAGGACTTCCTCTGTTCTTTTGCTTCCAGTATCTCTTAGCATTGTCCTGGCAATAGTTTACCACTTGCCAGCTGCAGTTTGTTCTAGTTATATTTCCCCCACATGGAAGGTCCTGCCATACTGTGTCCCCCTCAAAGACACCACCTCCCCCTTCTCGGAGGCCTGTGTCTCGCCCTGGGCACCCCCCACCTCTCATGCTTGTAACTTGTAACCACCTGGCTCCTGGGCTTTGCCCCCAGCCCTGTGACAAGCTACACTCTCTCCGTGTGACCTCCATGGGCCCTTTATGTATTTTTTTAATCTTCTGATACCTCTTCAACCAAGTCCTCATATTCTCTCTGTAAAAATAACTGATATGGCTTCTATTTTCCTAAATGATACTTGTATCCCATGACTTGCTGGGGACATTGAACCTTCCCTCAGGTCCCTCATTTTACAGAATATACTGAAATTTTATTGAAAATGGGGACCCAGGAAGGTGAGATGCCTTTCTCAAGGTCATTGAAATTTAGGGGCCAGGCTTTCTTTCTTGCTATGCAGGGCTCCTGCCATCCTGTACAGCCTTTTAAGTACCTCTCGAAGCTGCTGGTGGAGGAGTGTGCCTTTTGTCTGGGATTTCCCACCTGTCTTGCAAGAACTAAGTGCAGTCTCCCACTTTCTAGCTGAGAAGAATGTCTGAGCCAGGAATGGAAGGTGGATCTCTGGCAGGACGCTGATCCCAGGACCACAGCACATTTTACAGGCCAGCCAAGCATCTTTCCTCTCCTTCCCCAACCGCGCCACCCACACTCTCCAAGTGAGAAGACTTGTAGGTCAAGTCAACCCACTGGACAGGCTGGGAGATGCTCCTGGGAGGCCCTGCAGCTTGGAGCTCGGGTTCTTCCATCAGGCAAATTGTAGCTGGAATCTAGGTTTCACCACTTACCTCGCCAAATTTTACTTCTTGTCTACACAATGGGGATTTTGACATCTAATTCACAGGGCTGTTGCCTGGATAGAACCCGATGAAGCCGAGAACACGCCTGATGCAGAACACAGTGCACAGTGGCCACCACCACCACCACCACCACGGCCCCCACCCCAGCACCCAGAGACACATGGCTTTGATTGTGCCGGGGGCCCGTCACCTGCCTGGGACAGGCCTGCCGCCCTGGACCTCATCGGGGTCTCTGGAAAGCCCACTTACTTTCTTTTACAGACACGTGCCTCTCCTGAACAGAAAAACTTGCACAAATAAAACCCCACCTTAAAATCCTGTCATTCTCTTGCCCTCCCAGTTGCCTTCTTTCTGATGTCTGGCAAACACACATTAAGGGAAGTTCTATTATTTTCTGACAGAAAGTGTCCTGACCATTGACAGAAATCTCTGTCTCACATAATAAAATTGCTGGTTTTACAACTCTTCTGAATGGAAGAACTCTTAAATTTGGGTGAGGATGGATCCTTGTTAAAATCCTCTTCATCTGAGCCAAAAACTTTTCTTAGATGATGTATTACCAGGGACACAGGAGTGGGTAAATAATTGGACCAGCCAGTGCTTTACAAACATGTTAATTTTATTGAGTAGGCATCAAAGCTTCTCTCCATGTCAAGTAATGGAGAAGCCGTATCACACAGATTACAGAGCTATTGTTACTTGAAATAATCTTTCATAAAAGAAAGAAATGAAATACAGTTCTTCTATAAAAAGTGCAGTAGTAGTCATTACTGGAAGTTTTCCAAAATGAAAGCAAGATTTACTACATATTGCAAAAATTGGTTTAGTGCTTTAATACTTTACAAAGTAACAACCCAACCACCAAAGACAAGCTCTTACAATGGGTTGCTTCTCCATGGATGGACCAAGATGGAAAAAGAATATTTGCATTGAATCAGAAGGAACACTTGCAGGTAGAAAGGGGCCCAGGACGACTTGGTCAAGGTAACAAGGTTTCTGACCCCTTTCTGCCTCAGTGTTTTCTTTCCTCCTTGGTAATAAGTAAACCGGGGAAACAAAGTAATGTATATCATCCCCAAATCAGTCAAATGAACGGGTGAAAGAAAAAAGGAAGGGAAAGAAACAGAGAAACTACATTCACTTGCCAGTGCATATGAGAAGGAACCAAGCAATTACACATCAACACCCATCAGTTAAAATGAGACCGCTGGTCAAAGCTGAGGGTGAGCGGGGTTCAGGCTCCGAGTGTAGACCCAGGGAAGACCCTTGCGGTTCTAAGGGCTCCGTGGCTGGTGGAGGGCCCAGGGCTTGCTCAGGATGTTGAATGATGACTGGCTCTGGGAGGTGGTGTTTGCCTTGTGGACTCTGGGCCACGGTCCATCTCCAACTGTGCTCTAGTTTTGGTCACAAGTTAATGGGACAAGCTGCCCCTCTCCCACCTGCCAAATCATTACTCCAAGGCAGGTGTTTGGGTTCCATTCCAGGTAGATGGGAAAAACTGGCTGGGCTGCAGGGCTCTCCTGCCTTGGAGAAAAATTTGTGAGGTCCGAGGGGGCAGCCCTGGAAAGCTTGCCCTCTCTGAGGACTGGCAGGACCACCCCCTCATCCTGCCCCATCTGTCAGGGCAGCAGTGAGAGGAAGCTTGTTTGTTTGGCAATTCAAGCAGAGGGACACACTTGTGTGGGCCCACTCACCGTCTGCTGGGCAGCTGCCGAGGGAGTGCTATGAGGGAGCTCTTACCCCCCAAAATGAGGGACCCTAAAGTATGGCACCCAGAGAAATGACATCAAAACCACGGGAAGGGAAGAAGAGAAGGACAAAGGTTTTTTAACTAGGCCCCGTAGGAAAAGGGTCCTATAAGAAGCTTGTAACAGTATTTTGCCAACAACTCTTAGAGGAAAACACATTTGGTCAAAGGACCTAGAAGTAAACACCAAGGTCAGGTATTTGGGACGATCAGCCAGGAGAGGACAGATAGTGTGGAAGGGGAAGCATCCCTCCCCCACCTGTGGGCGAGGCCACCAGGGAGCTGGGCCCAAAGATTTTGTGTTGCTTGGCTCTGCAATGGCTGGGCTCTGCCCCATGCATCACAGACACACCCATGACCAAGGGGGCAACCGGGGGCCCCCAGCTTTGTCAGTACAGTCCCCTTCATCTCCTTCTTCTGCAGGCCTGCTTCTGGTGACATGAGAATGAGTCCTGCTCGTGGTCGGGCTGTCTCCCTTTCCTGGCTGAATCATCTGCTGCCACCGAGTTTGCTCTAGGAAGGAAGGAAGGCCTGTCTCCCTGGAGACACTGAAGGCACGGCATCCTAAGGACCCATCATAAGGGCCTCTCCAGAATGGTCCAGGCCCACGATGACCTCATGGAGGGGGCAAGATCATGAGAGCTGCCCTAGAGGAAACTGTCCACACCTCAGCCTATCCCAAAGGGTCCTCTGTCAACAGCAGAGTCCCTTCCCTGTGAGGGAGGGCCACTGGGGCAGGCGTTTTTATATGGCATACTTGCCACCATCAGATCTGGTACTCACTGCCGCATCTGGTCTTCATGAACCATAGGCTGCCTTATCAGCTAAAATTCTCCCCATTTAGGGGCAAGAATAGAATCTCTATTTGATAAAGACTGAAACTGATACTTGTAGGGTTTTTAAAAGCTGTCAAATGATTGATTTCATTATCTTTTTTCAACAAGTATTTCTCCAGCATCGAATACATATCAGGTGCTGTTGTAGGCACCAGGGGTACAGCAATGAGCAAAACATACAAAAAATTCCTGCCCACGTGGAGCTTACATGTTATGGAGCTGGAGGGAGGCATACAATGAATGAATGAATGGATAATTTACATGCAGCCTTCAAGTGGCGATAAATGGGCAGCAGGAGGGTGGGATGTGTTGGCTTATTAAATAAAGAAGTCGGGGAAGGCCTCCTTGAGAGGTGACATTGGTGCAAAGACTGGCAGATAGTGAAGGGTGAGACATGTGGCTGAGGATGGGTGTCAGCGGAGGACATGCCAGGCAGAAGGTCATATGCAAAGGCCCTGAGGCAGGCTTGGGTCATTGGGGCAGAGGTTGGAGAAGTACGGGGGTGGGAGTGGTCTTTGTAAGGACTTGGTTATCCCTTCATTTAAAGTCACCTTTCAGCGTCTGTGCTATCATAGACGTTCTCAAGGAACTGGCTCCACTAATTTATCCTCTTTAAAATAAATGGGCTAGTTTCGTCTTGAGCATATTCAGCCTATATTTTAAAAAGTAGTGGTAACCCCTATCCTATGTTAAAGAACTGAGTGTGTGTGTATGTCTTTTCGTACTCTTGAGATGTTTTCTTGAAAGAATGAAAAAGGATAAGCAATGGGCACTTTGTGTACACTAATTAGGGTTGGTAGAACTTTGTTTTTGCAATCATCAAGTAGCAAAACTGAAAATTTCAGCAAATTATTTTACAAAATAAACAGAAATAGTAATATTGCTAGCTTTATTTAAGAGATTCTGGTTTCTATGCTATTCCTTGGGTGATGTATGTACCAAGTCAGCCGGGTGGCGGACAGCGGGATGGGGGGGAGCTTGGCATCTTGACACTGCACAAACTACACACACATTTATTCCCGAGGGGTCCATGTAGGGCAGCCCCCCCTCTATTCTCTGCTGGGGGGCGTGGAGTGAAGAGAAAGCACTGGTTTGGGGGAACAAAGCTACCTGCATAACTATGAACAGACAGTTTTGCACATTGCTCAGAACAATCATGAAACTTTTCCCAACTGGGGGGTGCCTGGGATGAAGAACCCTAGACTCACCCCTATATCAGCAGACCCATCATTAGAACCATGCTCTAGGGAACCAGGACCCCCACCGGAGAGTGGATTGGGGGGACGTGACTGAAACAAGAATGAAGCTGGGTGCCCCTCATCACCCTGGAGCCCCCCATCAAAGCAGCCAGTTCCAGCAGCAAAGAGAGTTTACAGTTAGGACTGAAGTGCAAGGTGTGGCCCGGAGGTCTCCAGAGAGCCACCGCTTTAAGGCTTTTTCGAAGGGGGCACCTGTTCCCTGGTGTCAGGGCTGCCAATCACTGCAGGGCCCTCTCCTGAACATGCCAGCGCTCAGGTGACAGCAGAATCAGACTGTGAATGGAGGCAATGTCACAGCAGGCAAGGTCTGATGAGGCAGGGCCTGATCAACCATGACACATGTTCTCTTCTTATTTATTAGAAGCATCGGAAGAAAGAAAAAGAAAAAAAGCACTCGAGGCCCTTAATTTGTAAAGTCCACACCACAATGAGGAAAACTGACTCATATCCTAAAGAAAAGAAACACTCCCAAACGCGCATTACTCCATATCTCTTGTAAACATGAAAGACACAGAGAATAAAACACACGGTTTGGCAAAGCCTTTTTTTTTAACCTCGCACAAATTTCCCACCACTGATGGGTACAGCCCTTTTTTTCTTAACTAACGTGAAATATATTTTGATCAGTTAAGTTTATTTCTGCAAAATAGTCTGCAAAATAAGCTCGTGGTTGCTAAGCAAGGGGGTGAGGGTCATGTAGCCACGACCCCGCCTCAGAGACAGTGGGCACCACCAGGAACATTTCACACCCCGAGGTGTGCTCCTCGATCTTGAGTCACTAAATTCCTGACGGTATGCTACCAGAATTAACACATCAAATCACTCTGGAAAACATGAAGTCTGTAAAGTAATACATCCCAACTTTTCGGAACACCACTGGAGCCACTGGGTGGTGATAGGTAAGAAAAAGGTCCACGGTAACTTAGTGAATAGAAAGTACTCATTTAAGAGGAAAGGTGCAGTAACAAAATCCAGGAACAGGAAATGCATCGAGCTTTCCGTGGAAAAAGGAAGAGACATTCACACAGTTCCACTTTCAAATCAGATGTGAACAAATAGCAGAAGGTGTTTTATCCCCCAGAGCCCACACTGGAGCTCCACCCAACCTAAATTTAGCCCTCCAAGGGGACAACCCCGTGACAATATAAGGGTGCAAAATATTGCTCTGTGGCATATTCTGAAAATAATATAAAAATAATTTCTATAGTACAGTTTAAACTTGGCTTGTAAAATATCAACATAGCATAAAATCTACAAACAGAATACACTTAAAAACGTCTTCCTTTCACAATATATTAGTTTTAAAAAATCATATACCCAGGTCACGCAGATGCAGAAAGTGTGAAGCAAATGACTAAAATAATCTCCACTGGGGTTTAGAAGTATCTGGGGTTCCTTCTGGAATTTTGCTGTCACTTAGAGACGTCCGACATTCCCAGAAAGGGAAGTTTGGCCAGACTAGGTTGGAGGGGAAGACAGCTCACAGGATCCTGTTTGCATCCAGGACCTGTGCCTTGGTGGGGCTCATGGCCTTTCTAGAATATAGACTGGCTGTTTTCCTTTTCTCTAGTGCCCCAACCCACTTCCTTTTCCCCCACTCCACTAAGGGCCCCCAGGTCACAGAAGGACATTAAGGGATCTCTTGATCCACATGTGAAAAACACAGCCGTTTCTAATGGTTCTCGCGAAGCCTGATGAATTCATTTGGTCTAAGAGATGTCTGGCCAGGGATGAGGGGTAAAACTCTTGTGAACAAGGAGGGGCTGGACCAGCACATTTGATGCAACAGTGGGCTTTCTGTTTTAAACACTGTTTAGAGGAAGGATAGATCCAGATCTCTCATAAGAGGAAATGGCTGTTTGTAAACAATGCTGACCAAGGGCACCCTGTCCTCCACCAGGGAGCGATACCCACAGGTGCTCCGCACATGGAGCGGCTAGTGACCACATGGAGAGACACTGGGGTCGTCTACTCTGGGGGGAGAGGAGGAGCCTGGGGGCAAGGGTTGGGGTTGGATCTCAGGCTTATTTATGGCACAAATGTCAGATGGGGGTAGGGTAGAGGTGACTGAAATTCGAGGAGCTAGAACAGATCACTGGTTTTTGATAATACGTACAAATTACACTGCCTGGTTCTTCCTCTTGTACTACAAATAGACTTTTAAATCTCAGTTTGCCTTTTTTCTTTCTCTCTCTCTCTTTTTTTTTTTTTAACCTGGAGGAGAGCATGAGAAAGATAAAATATTTGCATAGCCAGTTTTGGAAATTTCTGGTTGGCTGTTTTCATGTTAAAAAATTAAAAAACAAACACGAGATTACTTTCTGCCTTGACTTGTTGTGCATATGTGTTTGGTTTATGAATGCACAGGGAAGAACTTTCCAAGCTGGCTGTTCCACCTTCTGTGAGATGCAGGGCAGAAGCCGGTGTCTACATGTGAAGCAGTATTTATTTCCTGTGACCTCACAGCTTTGGACGGCAAAGCAGCTGGTCAGCATGATGTGAAGAATCAGTTCAAAAAGCTGCCACAAACCCTCTTGATGAGAGATTTTTTAAAAAAAAACTGTTTTTCTTTCAACAAAAGAAACCCCAGTAATATGAAGGACATGAATGTTAGTGATTACCACACATTGAAAGTATTGTTTAGCATGAACAGTAAAACTTCCAAAAAATTTAAGGTCCTATTTAATAAATAATTTTAAGGAACCACTTATGTAAAACTTGAATAAATGACTGAAAACTCCACCTGCTGTGGATAATTAAAAACAAAAATGAATTACTCACAGGAGATATTCAAATTAGTTTATTATAATAATTCAAACAAGTAAAAAAAAATCTTTTTTTTTTTTTTTTGCTGCTCTTTTTGTCGGGGAAAAGCATCCTTTCTGGAGAAGGAGAAGCTGGCTCCAATGAAGAGATGATCTGCCTCCCGTGTTTTCTTTAGATACACCCCCAGCGAAGCTGGGCGCTTTCTCTCTTTCTTGGGATTATTAGAGGCTATTCTAAGGCTCTCACAGGTTTTAAAGGATTCTTTTGCTAGTGAGGATTTTACCCATCATTTCTGTATTTCTTGGAAACAAGATATTTCCTTAGAGAGGCAGATTTAACGCCTCGGTGTCCTTGGCCAAGAACGGTATTCTCCAGAGGTAATCTTGGAAGGAAGACGCTGCATATTGCTGCTCAGAACAGGGTAGCTAAGGACACATTTTTTTTTTTCCCTCAAGAAATGTAAGGAGGCACCAATATAGGGATCGCTTAGGGATGGGGCTGCCCCTAACATGTTCTGGAACCACCGTGCGGAGGGGACCCCGACGGGAGCGGTGCGCCTCCACCTGGCTGACCCCAGACAGATGCGGGTGGAGGTGGGGGTGGGCTTCCTCCCCTGCGGCCCTCAGTCCCTCCCCTCTGGAAAGAGGGGCGGGCCGCGTTTCAGGGCGGCCTAGTTGGGGGTTACACAGTGACCGCAAGGCCAAGTCCTCGCCTCTCTCCTGGGGCACCGATGGCCGCTTCCGAGGGGCCCCTCCGGCGACAGTTCACTGGGGAAGGGTCTTCGAAGGAGAAATGTGATCAGGCTGTCATCTTTGCTCATATATGGGCAACTCCAAATCTTGAGTTCGGAACCTTGCCCTCGGGCCCCACGGTGTCTTTGGAAAGCTCCTGTCACCTGAGCTGCCCCGCACCGGGAGCGACCGCTACACATCACCGCGCCCCGCGAGGTAGCTTGTCCCGTGCCCAGCCTACAGACGCCCGTGGCTTAGATGGCAGTGTGAGTGTCGCTCGAGCCGGGGGCTGTGGGAGGAGGTTTTGCTTATGAGATGGAGCCGCGTATTCCTAAGGGGCCAGAGAGACCACCAGGGCGCCAGCGGGCGGCCGAGCGCCCTGTCCTCCAGGGGCCCCGGAAGGGTACAGGTGGAAGCCCGAGGCAGAGCCGCCGCCGCGGTCCCAGGGCCGCGCGTTCGCCTCGAAACCCTGGGTGGCAATGATTGCACGCAGGTGACCGCTACATGGAAGAGGTCAGTCGCCGGGTTAGGAAAAAAAAAAAGCCAAAAAAAAAAAAAAAAAAAAAGGCATGTAAAACACTCCCTTCTAAAAACAAAGGGCTGCAAATTTCTTTATTTCTCTTATCGAGGAACAAAAATACCCTTGCAATGGCTATTGAGTTTCCACAGGTACGAGGCAGATGCTAGCTAGCACACCCACTTCCAACAGTATGACTTGTTTCCTATCCGTCTACTACCTGAGTGGCGTCAGTGTAGGTTCAGGCACCATTAGGAACGTTTGACCAAACACGTACACAGCACGGACAGAGGATCGCCGGCCTCCCGGTGGACCAGGGCGCAGAGGAGACACCGACAACTTGGAGAGGACAGCCCGGCGGCAGGGCCGGGCCGTGCGCTCAGGGCCGGACCGCGCGCGCCTCGCGCCGCCGCCGCAGCTCCTCGCGGTAGCAGTAGGAGCAGTAGTGCTCGGTCTCGGCGCGCCCGTAGAACGCGCAGTTCTCGCGCTGGCAGCGCCTCTGCGCGGGGCCCGCCCCCGGGCCGCCCCGGCCGCCCTCACCGTTCGAGCGCGCGGCCGGCGCGTCGGCGTCGGCGAACTCCAGGCCGTCGCGCGCCGCGCCGAAGCCGTTGGTGTAGGTCTGCGACTTGGGCTCGGCCGCGCCCGCCGCCCCGGGCAGGGCTCCTGGGACGGCGCGCGCCAGCGACTCTACCGTGTTGACTGTGCGCAAGGCGGCGGCGCGCGCCGGACTGTAGCTCTGTGATGACAGCGAGCGGTTCTGCTGCGGGTACGTGGCGCACGGCCGCAGTGCTCCCACGGCTGGGACACACGGCTCGTCCCGCGCGCCCGCCGCCTGCACGTGAATGACGCTCTGGCGCCCCAGCGCCGGGGGGCTGCGGCCGGGGACCGGTCCGCTGGCGCCCGCGCGCCGCGCGCTGCCGCCGGGGACTGGGGAAGCCGAACCGCCTGCCGCGGCCCGTGCCGCCCGGGAGCCGGTTCCGGGCCCGGGGCTTGGGCGCTCCTTGAGCTTGAGCACCAGCTGCGTGGGCTGCCCGGCCGGCGGGCCTGGCGAGGCGCGTTCGGGGCCGGGCGCGCCCTCGGCCTCCGGCCTGCGCTGCGGCCGCTTGGCTGTGGAGGCGGCGGCGGCGGCGGCAGCAGCGGCGGCGGCGGCGTCGCGGCGCCGCTGCTCCTGCTCTGCGCTGAAGCGCTCCTGCGCGCTGGTCAGGTAGTAACCGATCATCTCCTCGTGGAACTGGTGCCGGTGGCTGGTGAGCAGCAGGCCGGCGAAGATGAACTTGCGCTCGCCCTGCATGGCGGCGCGCAGGATGTTGAGGCTCAGCTTCACGTCTGTGCTGTACTTCCAGGCGTCGCCGCGGGGCCCGCCGCCCTTGTCGGCCGGCGACGCGCCCGCCGCCTTGTCCGTGGGCGACGGCGTGGTCTTCTCCGAGGGCGACGTACTGGCCGAAGCGCCCGACTCCTCCTTGCTGCCCTTTCGCGCCTTGGCCTTCTTCTCCTTGCTGCGCTCGGGCGCGTCTCCGTGCTTGCCGTTGGCGGAGTTGGCGCGGCTCATCTTGCCGTGCACCAGGCCGCCCAGGCCACCCATGTTCTTCTTCAGCTTGATGCCCAGTGTCTTGCTGAAGCTGCCCAGCTTGTTGGCCACAGAGTCCGCGCGGGTCTTGTCCTTGTCTTTGCGCTGCTTCTCCTTCTCCTTGCCGTTCTTGCCGTTATTGCTGTTGGAATTGCTGCACACGGAGTCTCGGTCCGAGTCCAGCGAGTCGGCCAGGGACTGCACGTCTTCCCCCGCGGAGGCGGTCGGGGACTCCGGCTGCGCCAGAGGGGCCTGCAGGGGAGAGGGAGGGCAGGAAAGGGAGGAGGTTAGAGATCAGCCTTCCTCTTGCTGCTGCAGGAGGCAGACCCCGCCCCCTTGGTGTTGCCTCTAGCTTGACTGTCCCAAGCCCGAGCTGGGTTCCAGCCCGAGTCTCTTGATCCTCGATCTGGAGCTGCTGCCTTCACAGCCCTCGTGGCGCTAGAAAAGAACACCCACAGCCACGTCATGATGTTGTCCAGGCAGCTGGACTCTGGAACCAGACTGCCACTGTCACTTGTGCCATACAGGGAATCAGGGCCTGCATCAAGGAGCCCTGTGAAGATTAGATACCAGTAAAGGCTGAAGTACAAATGCACTCTGAGCGGTGCCCACTTGTCCTGGGTGCTTACTGGCTGTGTGCTGGGCACTGCCCTCCTTGCCTTCTTTATGAAACTTAAAAACTATTAGTTATGGGCCCCACTTTAAGCTTTTAAAAAAAATCCCCTTTCCTGAGATTTCACTACAGGAAAGTGAGGGCACAGAAACATCAGCCAGATACTTAAAGCAAATCATTCTTAACATCTGGAGGCAGGGCCAGCATGGACCTACCCGAGGGAGGAGGGGCAAGTGGGGCACCCCTTTCTTACAGCTCCCCCTCCCGGAGGGGAGAGAACAAGAGGAAGTGCCGAGGAATCGCGCCCTGGTTCCCTGCCTTTTCAAGGACCCCCACACAGGTTTAGAATTAATCCTGCTCCATGGCAGCACATCATGGTCCCATCTCGGCAGAGTTTTGTGTTGTGACTTGCCTACGGTTTATTTTGAGGGTGTGTTTATGCCTCTGCTTCTGAAGAAAATAAGGGAACAAAAACTCCCCTAGCCGGTGCGTGCGTCTATGCCCAGACCCGCGATCACACGGGTGCGCAGAGACGTGTTTCAGCTGGAGCTGGAGCAGCGCGCACCATAGGCTGGATGGAACCCAGCGTTAGGGGGCCCCACGTCGGGGAGGATGCACTCTGCCTGCCTGCCCCGAGCCAAGGGTGCCTGCTGGTCTGTCCTGGCGCGCGCCAAGCTCACCCTGGTCTCCGAGGGGATCCGGATCCACGTCACATTCATGTAGCTGTGCAAAAGGTTTAACTTGGCTTCTAGCGACAGGATCAGGCTAGTGAGAGAGGAACACCAAGTGAGATGCGCCCCAGTCCGCCCGCATGCACCCCCTCCTGCCGGCAGGCCAGCCGCCCAGCCAACCACTAGGAGCAGGGGCACCTGCCCAGCCCCTCCCCGGAAACCCAGCAACATCCCGCCTCGAATGGCAGTGGTGCGGAGGGAGGGGCACAGAGTAGGGTCTTACTGGGCCAGCCGGGCATTATCATTGTCGTCTTTCCCCCACTCCCAGTCCTTCCCTGGGTCCACCGCAAAGTGCAGAGGCAGCAACCTGTGCTCCGAATCCGTCAGGGGGATCACGGCTGGAACACAAAAGAGAGAGACCTGTGCCAGGTGGCCCAGGGTGGGAGGGGAGGCCCGAAGCCCCCGTGACCCCTAGGGAGGACAGGAGAAGTCCACTGAGTCCAGGTGTTTCCGCGATTAAGGAAACCAAATGGAGGTATACACAGGACCTCTACGCCGGGAGGAACCTTAAGGCCGGAGGTTTCAAAACCACCACTAACGGTTTAAAAAATTTCTTTATTGTGGATGCCAAAGAGCAGTTTGGAGACATGATTTGGCCTCAGCACGGATCAAAAGGGAGGGGCCCTCCTGGGGCAGCAGATAAAAAGAAGCTATTACTGCTTTTGCCCTTTCTAAGGACCGGACCCAGGCCAGACAGTGCACTGAGCAAGGTCAGTTAGGAGAGGGCTTGAGTCCAGGCCCAGCCAGCTCCTCCCCGAGAAGGGGAGTGAGGGCTGCCTGCCATCTGCTCATTCATGAGTTCGTTGAGCAGGTCTATCTGTGTGGGACCCACAGAAACAGTGGCCTTGGCCACAGGAAGCTCACATCCTATAACTGAGGGCTAGATGAACAGGTGACACACAGCTTCTGTTGCCAGGTGGTAAGAGCGCCCTGAGGGTGAACAGCAGCCTGAGGGAGCTTTGGCAAGCTGTTCTGGAGCAGACCACACCACCGAGCCTTCTGAGGAGGAAATGTGTAGGTGGACAAGGCAGTGATATGGAAACAGTGACAGACTTTATTTTCTTGGGCTTCAAAAATCTTCACTGAAGATGGTGACTGCAGCCATGAAATTAAAAGACCCTTGCTCATTGGAAGGAAAGCTATGACAAACCTAGACAGAGTATTAAAATGCAGATACATCACTTTGCTGACAAAGGTCTGTATCGTCAAAGCTATGGTTTTTCCAGTAGATGTACGGACCTGAGAGTTGGGCCATAAGGAAGGCTGAACGCTGAAGAATTGATGCTTTTGAACTGTGGTGCTGGAGAAGACTCTTGAGAGTCTCTTGGACAGCAAGGAAATCAAACCAGTCAATCCTAAAGAAAATCAACGCCGAATGTTCATTGGAAAAACTGATGCTGAAGCTGAAGCTTCAATACTTTGGCCACCTGATGAAAAGAGCCAATTCATTGGAAAAGACCCTGATGCTGGGAAAGATTGAAGGCAGGAGGAGAAGGGGGTGACAGAGGATGTGATGGTTGGATGGCATGATCGACTCATGAGTTTGAACAAACTCTGGGAGATAGTGAAGGACAGGGAAGCCTGGCATGCTGCAGTTCATGGGGTCACAAAGAGTCGGACACAACTGAGCGACTGAACAAGGTAGTGAGGAGAGACAGGCCCCTCACTGCACAGAGGGACTGATTCATCAAAACATGCCTCAGCCCCCAGGGACTGGGGCCTACTTCAGAAGGGCTGGGGTGGAGGCAGGATCTGGGGAGCCGGCCTGCCCAAACACTGGGGGTGCTATATGTGGGTGCAGGGACCAGTGCAGCTTCAGGTGTGACACTCAGACCTACTGGGGCCTTGGGGCCTCCACAGGGAGGTCTCACCTCCGCTGTCCCACCAGCTTAGGAGGCAGGTGAGGCTGGACCACCTTCTAGATGGGGAAGTGGGTTAGAAGCTGACAGCTGGGCGGGGCCCTCCCTGATTCAGGCTTATCCTTGCGGGCTCTGGCCTTGGAGTGCCTCTGCCCCACTCCTGTGCTGGTGGCCAGATGTTGCCTGACCCTGATTGAGCACACGGGGCCTCCCAAATACTGCTTTCCTTTGGCACAAAGAGCCCCATCTTTCAGGACACTGAGCCTCCAGTCACCACTCTAGGGCGTAGGGGCCCTGCTCCTGCCTGGGGTTTACTCCTTACTCCTCGGCGCGGTCCCTCCCCCTGCCCCCCAGATGCGGGCCACAAATCTGGTGTCATTTCCCCAAGATTCATGACAAAGGTGTCATGGCAAAAACAGAAAGGCAAATCAATACATAACAAATACCTAAAATCTAAGACTGAATAACCGTTAATAGTTGATTTTCTAGTAGGAAACAGGAAATACTGACTCGGTGCTGCCCTCTAGTGTTGCTAAAGACACACATAGTCTTCTTCCACCCCACCCCCAGCCCCCATTTCAGGGAAACGCAGGTTTACTCCAGATTTTCCCTTTCACCTGGATGGGGCTGGCGGCTCTGTGCTCTGGTTTGGGAGGTCAGGGGCAACTTGGTCTACCTTGGCCACAGACTGTTTGGTCTTGTCTGGTGTGGCTGTGAGTCACAGCCGCCCCTCCCAGGGCTGAGCTGTGGAGTGGTCACAATCGTGGGGGCGGGGCGGGGGGCGGGGCCTGCAGGGCTGGGTCAGGACCCGTGTCCGTTGGGTCACACCCAGGAGCTGGTCCCACAGTCCCCGGAGTCACCACGACAACAGAGAGTTTGGCCTGGCTTCCCACCCACGGGTGGGGGCTGGGGGCAGAGGCTCCCTCTGTAGACAGGGCAGGATGGCTTCCTGGAGGGAGAGCTTGGCACCCACTCCACGCCCCCATGCAGATGGCCAAACCAGAGTGTCCAGGAAACAGACCCAAGGATTCTATTTTAAATAAGCATTCTCCATGGGTCTAAAATCAAGCAAATCTGGCAAACATTGTTCTAGAATAATAATCTGTTAGAAGTCATTTCTGTAGGTATAATGTGGACAATCTGGGGTCTGGCTGTCCACCTTCCCAGGGGAGATGTTCCTTGGGGCCACCTGCCTAGGCCTGGCTCTATTTCCCAGCCCCTAACCTAGCGTTAGGAAAGAACACGGGCTTGCTTGCATCTGTGAGGTGTGAGCAGAAGCACTGTGTGAAGCCCTGGGCAGTGTGGTAAGGGGTGGGTGGGCCTTCTCCCACACCCTTCCCATCATCGAGCCTTCTGATGATGGAGGCCCTGCATCAGGAGTGGGTTCCTGATTCCCCACTTGGAGGGGACCTGCCTGATCATCAGGAATATCTGTTTTAGGCTTTATTTGCAGGAGAAGCAAACTTATCACTTGAAACCACTATGACTTTGGCTTATTTGTCAGATCAACCGACTAAAGTAGTATGGCTCTGCAGCCTCCTCCGCGTCCCTACCGAAGGGCCCTGGGAATTCCTCTCCTCAGTAGCTGGGCTGGGATGGACTTCCGGGGCTCCCCACCCTGACCATCCGCCTCCCCCCAAACACACAAAGCAGAAGGTTGGAATCATCTGTAGGTGCTAGAGCCTGACCACCCAGCAGGCTCCTGGCAGCTTCTCAGCCTGGACGTCAGAAGGCATCTTCTGTGCAGAGGGCAGAGCTGTGGCCCTCGGGTCAGGGTTGCAGGGCCTAGGAGCCCCACCTGTACAGCCCAGAGGGAGGCCTCGAAAACAGGCCTGTGAGCCTCAGGTACTTAGATGCCTCTGCCTCTCACTTTACACACCTAACTTTTCCCTGCTGGAAGCCTGGGAAGCCTGACCTCACCCAGTGAGAAGGAGACTGATGTGGTGACTTGCCCTCTGGTGGCAAATGTCAGGAACAGCAAATGCTTTTCAAAATAAGCCTGTGAACTCCCTTCCTCCCCAAGGCCCTTTGAAAAGGCTTGCTCCTATCTTTTAACCCCTGTAGAAAGGAATGGCTACCTACTCCAGTACTTTTGCCTGGAGAATTCCATGGATAGAGGAGCCTGGTGAGCTACAGTTCATGGAATTACAAAGAGTCAGACACGATTGAGTGACTAACACTTTGGGGGCTTCTCTGGTGGCTCAGAGGGTAAAGAATCTGCCTGCAATGCAGGAGACCTGGGTTGGATCCCCAGGTCGGGAAGATCCCCTGGAGAAGGGAACAGCTACGAACTCCAGTGTTCTTACATGGAGAATTCCCTGGTAACCTGGAAACATATAGGCATCATCTCAAAATAGCCTGGACAAAGTTGGTAACCAAAGCAGCAACCAATTTTCAGTACTTATTTTTGCAAAAAAGAATGGAGACCTCTGGTTTCTTTGAGGGATGTAAGAAGGGATGTCCCACTTGTATAACAACAACAAGTTAGACAAAGTGGAGATTCACAACTTTCCTTTAAACAGTCCAAGAGCTGAAGTCACAGGCAACTGGCTAGTCCCAGATCAAAGCAAAGACAGGTGTCTTTGAGGAGGTATGGCTGCTGCTGCTGCTAAGTCACTTCAGTCGTGTCCGACTCTGTGAGATCTCATAGACTACAGCCCGCCAGGCTCCCCCGTCCCTGGGATTCTCCAGGCAAGAACACTGGAGTGGGTGAGGAGGTATGGACATGAGCTTAACTGGGGCAGACTAAGCTAGACCCCAGCTTCCCTGGTGGCTCAGACAGTAAAGTGTCTGCCTGCAGTGCCGGAGAGCCAGGTTCGATCCTTGGGTCTGGAAGATCCCCTGGAGAAGGAAATGGCAACCTACTCTAGTACTGTTGCCTGGAAAATGCCGTGGACAGAGGAGCCTGATAGGCTACAGCCCATGGGGTCGGAAAGAGTTGGACATAACTGAGTGACCTCGCTTTCACTTTTTTTTCTTTCAGCTGGACCCCACTAAGAAGATTTCAGCTAAAATTGTTAACAAGTTGTTAAAGGAAGGATGTAGACTGGTGGAAAGAATACAGGACCCTGGGGGCCACTGACAAGGGAAATCCTCAAGCACACACAGCCCTCTCTCTGTGGGACTGAGCTGGAACTTAGAAAAAGACTGGCCAGTATTCTAACCAAGTGTCCTTTAAAGACTTTTGTACTAAGGAAGAAACTGCAGAGAGTAGGGCAGCACACACCACTGGTCTTAGGGCCTTTCTCCCGTAAAGAATGGGGAGGGAGCAGGAAATAGGGAATAAGTCTGTTTTTCTCTGGGGGAGGGGCAGGAATATGTGTTGAGCCCAGAACTACAAGGAGGGGGGGGAGGGGGGGAGGGAGGTCACTCCCTCCCTCCAGATCCGGGGACACAGTGCCTGCCTGAGATAGAGGTTTAATCTGAACAAAGAAACAGTACCCTCTCGGCTCTCCCTCCCATACCCAGGCTAAGAAGCTGTGAGGAGTAGCAAGCTACTGTTAGAAAAGGGGCAAAGGATATGGAGAGAGACCCATGCCAAAGTGAGGCTCAGCATAAAGCATGCGGCAGACAGTGAGAAATACCAGCCCCACTATAGACACAAGATATAACTAGAAGAATCGGAAGGCTGGGTAACCAGGGTTTGGATATAGACTGATCCAAATTCTATGCGGCAAAACAAAAGGAATCAAAATGATGTACCTTAGTCTTTATTGCTGTACTCAAGATGGCTGGTTTTCAACAAAATATTTTTGGCATAAGAAAAGATGGGCAAAAACCAGTACATTGACAGGTGAAGACAGGTGAAGGACAAGATAGACAGAACACAGATGCTGAAACTATAAGACATGATTTAAAATAACTGATTAATGAGTTGAAGACTCTAAATAGAAAAAGGAGATACCTTGAAGAATTTGATGGTTAATTACAGCAGAGAGAAAAAAATCTGTAAGAGTCAAACTGAAATGCTAGAAATAAAAAAAAAAACCACAATTATAAAGAATGACTTTGAGAGGCTGATTAGTAGACTTTGCACACCTGAGGAAAGAGTCTGTGAACAGTAAGACAGGTCAATAGATGTTAACTAGATTGAAACAGAAAGAAAAAAAGAGTGGGGGCTTTGCAGAACAGCACATCCAAGATTGGTGGGGCAATATCAGATAACCCCAAATCTGTGCAGGTGTAATCCCAGAAGGAAGAGAGAGACATAACAAAACAGAGGAGATATTTAAATAAATAATGGCTGACATTACTTATCTAAATATTTCCAAAACAAATGACAAACTCTACCATAGATCCAAGAGGCTAAGAAAAAAGCAAGCAGGCAAAACAACAGCAACAAACCTGGACATACATAATACATCCAAACTGCTGAAAACGGAAGACAAAGAGAAACTATCAGAGGCAACCAAAGGACAAAGACACATTACATATACAGGAACAAATCTAAGGGTCACAGCAGACTGCTCATGATTAAACAAGTAAGAAGATAATGGACTGACATCTTTAAAGTGCTGGACGAAAACACCTTGCTAATCCAGAATAGCAAAAGATCCTTAAAAAACTAAAAACAGAACTGCCATATGATCCAGCAATCCCACTCCTAGGCATATATCTGCAGAAAACCATAACTTGAAAAGATACATGTATCTCAATGCTCATAGCGTCATTATTTAGAATAGCTAAGACATAGAAGCAATCTAAATGTCCCTGACAGATGAATGGATAAAGATATGGTACATATATATAATGGAATATTACTCAGCCATAGAAAGAATATATATAGCAATATGGATGGACCCAGAGATTGTCATACTGAGTGAAGTCATAAAAAGACAAATATGATATCAATTATATATGGAATATTAAAAAGGGTACCAAATGAACTTATCTAAAAAACGGAGTTACAGTTGTAGAAAACAAATTTATGGTTACCAGTGGATTGGGGGCGATAAATTGGGAGATTGGGATTGAAATAAACATTACTATATATAGAAGAGATAACTAATAAGGACCTACTGTATAGCACAGGGAACCCTACTCAATAATCTGTAAATGGCCTATATGGAAAAAATCTCTAAAAAAGAGTGTATATATATATATTTTTCTCATTCACTTTGCTGTACTCCTGAAACTAATACAAAGTTGTAAACTGACTATATTCCAATAAAATTAAATACAAAATAAAGAAGACAGTAAAAGACAAAAAGGAATAAAGATAGATGGAACAAGCAGAAGAGCGCTAGCATAAAATGTGAGTGGTCAAAACATACTGATTAATAGATGACATTGTCAGATTGATAAAAAGTAAAACTCAAGTATATATTGACTGCCAGAAATCCATTTTAAATCTAAAGACATACATAGGTTAAACGATACTAAAAAGAAGGAGAATGAAATGGCAACCCACTCCAGTATTCTTGCCTGGAGAATCCCACGGACAGAGGAGCGTGGTGGGCCGCAGTCCATGGGGTCGCAAAAGAGTCGGACACAGCTTAGCAACTGGGCACACACGCGTGGGTGTGTGCAAGTTTTGAAGAATTCTGTGGTTATTTCTTAACAGGGTCACATGCTCATTAAAATAATTAAATATAGGGATGCCTCATCAGTGATATATTTTCCCAAGGTGTAAATGTCCTCTGTTAACCTGTTTCTGCCTGCAGAGTCAACTAATTTCACTAAGGCGAAGCTCCCTGGAAAAACTTATAGTCCCTGTTTGGTTCTGTGAGCAGCTTTGACTAGCAAATAAATCCTTTGCGTGCTTTTTGAATGTGAAAAAAAAAAAGATACTAAAAAGAAAACTGGAGTGACTCCAGTGCAAGTCTGTTCATATAGAGGAACATTACATAGTGATACAGTGGTCAATTCTCCATGAAGCTATCACAATCCTACATGTGTGCATAGGCTTCAGAGTACATGAAGCAAATACTAACAAAAATGAAAGGAGAAAGACATGTTAATTATGGTTGGAGACTGCCATTTTTAGGAACCAACATAACAAGCAGACAAAATCAGCAAAGATATAGAAGACTGAATTACATCACCAGAGAACTTGAATTAATGGACATTTATGGAACTCAACAACAGCAGAACAAGCATTCTTTTCAAGATCCCATGGAATAGTCACAAAAACAGAACATATTCTTAGCCAGCCTTCACAGGTTTAAAAGAAGAGAAATCATAAAAAGTTTGTTCTCAGACCAAAACTAAATAAAAACCCATAACCAAGAAAGACATTTGGAGAATCTTGAACATACATCTTTTGGAATTTAAACAGGATGCTTCTAAATAACCCTGTTGGTCCTTAATTCATGCCCACCACTATGATGGTTAATTTTATGTATCAACTTGCCTGGACCAAGAGATGGCCAGAAAGCTGGTAAACATACCATTTGTGTGTGTCTGGGAGGCAGTCCTGGAAAAGATTAGCAGTTAAATTGGTAGACTGGATACAGAAAACTACCCTCACCTACATGGGCTGGCATCATACATTCCACGGAGGGCTCAAATAGCACAAAATAGCCAAGGAAAGAGGAACTGGCTCTCTTTGAGCAGGACATTGATATTCTCCTGCCCTCAGACATCAGCGCTCCTGGTTCTTGGGTATTTGGACCCAGACTGAATTACACCACTGGCTTTCCCAGTTCTACAGCTTGCAGTCGGCAGACAGTAGAACTTCTTGGGCACCATAATTACGTGAACCAATTTCTATAATAAATCTCCTCTTATATATGTATCTATATGTACCCCATAGGTTCTGTTTCTCTGGAAATCCCTAACAGAACCACTAATATGTTTTTCCATCTCTATAATTTTGTCATTTCAAGACTGCTATAGAACTAGAATCATACAGAATGCTGGCTTTGGGATTGTTTTTTTTTTTTTTTTCCTTCAGCATAATTCCCTTGAGGTCCACTCAAGTAATTGTATGAATCACAGTCATTCATTTTTATTGTTGAGTAGGATTCTGTGATATAGACAGTATGTTGAACCATGAACCCAGGAAAGATATTTGGGTTGTTTCCAGTTTTCGGCTATTACAAATAAAGCAGTTTTGTGTACAGGCTTTTGGGTGAACATAACTTCATTTTTCTAGGATTAATGCCCAGGACTACATATGCTGGGTCATATGGAAAGTGAGGGCTTCCCTGATGGCTCAGTGGTGAAGAATCTGCCTGCAGTGCAGGAGACTCGGGTTCCATCCCTGGGTCGGGAAGATCCCCTGGAGGAGGGTGTGGCAACCCATTCTAGTACTCTTGCCTGGAGAATCCCAAGGACAGAGGAGCCTGGTGGGCTGCCATCCATAGGGTCACACAGAGTCAGGCACAGCTTAAAGTGACGCAGCAGCAGCATGAGAAGTGATGTTCAGTTTTATAAGAAGCCACCAAACTGTTTTCCAGAGTGACTGAACCATTTTTACCTTCCCACCAGCAGTGTAGGAGCAATTATTCCACATTCTCCCCAGTATTTGGTGTTGTCAGTTTTTAAGATTTTAGTCATTCTGATAGGTATGTAGTGGTATCTTGTGGTTCTAATGTTGACCAACTTTTCATGGGCTTATTTGTCTTCTGGATCCCCTCTTTGGTAAAATGTCTGTATCTTTTCCCATTTTTTGTTTGGATGGTTTGGAGGGTTTTCTTTTTGCTATTGAGTTTTGAGAGTTCTTTGTGTATTTTAGATACAAATCCTTTGTTGATATGTGGTTTTCAAATATTTTCTCTCAGTCTGTAACTTGTTTTTCCTTCTTTCCTCCTTCCCTGCCTTCCTCTCTTCCTCTTTCCTTCCAGTCCCCCCACACCTCTCCCCACCATCTTTGCACAGTAGAGATCCAACTTATTATTTTCTTTTTTGGATTATGCCAATCCCAAATGACTGCATTCTGTGTGATTCCCATTTTGCAGCATGCTTGAAATGACAAAATTCTAGAGATGGAGAACAGATTAGTGGTTCTATTAGTCGTGGATCTCCAGAGACACAGAATAGGACAACATATAAGAACTCTTTACCTAACTCTAGGTCCATAGTTGTACATTTTACTTTTATTAGATGGTCAACTTTGACTTAATTTCTGTATAAATGAGGTTTGAGTTTAGCTTCCTTTTATTTCTTATGGATTTCCAATCGCTTCATGACCTTTTCTTTGAAAAGACTATCCATCTTCCATTGAATTCATTTGCTTCTCTGTCAAAAATCATCTCAGTATATTTGTGTGGGGTTACTTCTGAGTTCCCTATTCTGTTCCATGGATCTCTGTGTCTAACTCTCCATCTATACCAGGCACTGTGTCAGGAGCTCTACATTCATTACTTATGGGTCATACATCAGCTACAGGGTTCTTGCTCCAATTTTATAGATGAGGACGTGAACTCTGGTACATAAGTGACTTGCCCAGGCCAAAGCTGGAGCTGTGACTGAAAAGCAGGTCTGCCTTACTCCACAATGTATATCTTTCCTTCTACTACTGTTGTCACCTTGCCTCCCCCTCCTTTTAAAAATTATCTGAAATTAGTAGACTGTGAGCATCTAATCTTATTTATTCATTCATTCAACATTTATTAATTGCTTCCCCAGTGTCTTGGTGCTGGAGACGCAAAGATGAGAAAGACAGGGCATGTGGCTTTATGACATCTAGAAATCTGGTCAATGAAGAACTGAACCCGCGTCTCTTGAGTCCCTTGCATTGGCAAGTGGATTCTTTACCACTGTGCCTCCTGGGAAGCCTGGCAATGAAGAACAGGAGCCTCTGAAAGGTGGTCCTTGTCCTCCTCCTCCTCCCCCCATGCCTGATCCCACCGTGGCCTTGGCTCTGGCCCACCAGTGCCCAAGAACAGCCTCTGGTGGGCGTGATGCAGAGTCCCTTGGCAGGGTAAGATCCTTGCATCCTTGTGCCTCTGGGAAAACTCAGACTTTCTGTAAGAGGATTTGCTTCATGACACCTCAAGACGCACAGCAACAGCAGCTCTTTCCCTTCCGTGAATGCCAGGGACGTGGCGAGTTCCTGCTTGATGAGCTGCCCGTGGCCTCACGCTCCAGGCAGCCCACTGCGCTTTGGTCAGGATGCATTTTTTTCCCCATAGACCCTTTCCCCAGAAAAATGTCCCCAGAGACAATTCTCTTAAGTGGACTTGGGTTGTCAGGAAGCTGTCCATTTTTTTCTGGACAAAGGTTCTCTCATGCATTAGAAGCAGCCCTGGGGAACGGTGATGAGGGGGGCTTCTTGGAGAGCAGAAACAGGCTGTCACGCTGGCTGACTAAGAGGTTCCTTCCCCATGACCAGGAGGAAGGACAGGCACCTGGGGCTCTGTCTCCCTCCTCTTCTGCAGGAGGACTGATGAAGGCCATGTCCTGCTCCAACACCAACCGTCAGAAGCCTGCAGGTTCACAGGTGGCCTGGGGCAGCACTTCATATGGAGATGGGGGCTTGCCTGACTCAGCAGTTGGGAAGATGGTGGCTGGAGGACGCTCTTTCTGTGGCTCAGACACTTGGGGAGGTCTGAAGGAGCCTGTGTCTACGTCTCCTGCTCCCGCATATCTCTAGGCCCCAGGTTCCCAGTGAAGGACCCTTGGACAGTTCTTTCTGTGTAGTTGAGCACAGCTGGCATCCCTTTGAAAATGAACCTCGGCCTTCAGAGCTGATGCTCCTTGGGGTGACACAGGTGTCGGTGGACAACCGGACTCTTGGGCATTTGATCAGCAAAACTCAGCTCTCTGAACTCACGTGCCCCTGCCAGCCCAGGACAGAACTCCCAGCCTTGAAGTTCCACCCACTGCTCCTGGCCACGTGGGGGCTGTTTGAGATGTTCCTGGGTCAAAAACCAATAATGTTAAAGATGACACCCCTCGTCTGGTCCCTGGGTCCTGGGGTGCAGGGTCTGAGCGAAAAGTCTGGATGCCCCCAGAGACTCCTCCTGTTCTGCAACAGTGAGGGACCTTTGTGGGGGTGGCCCACACCTCTGGGAGCCACACTCAAGGCTATTGCAGGAGCAGCAGAGGTATGTGGCCAGTGGTCCAGTGAGGCGGCTTGCAGAACACGCGGTCCAGTGAGGCTGCCTGCAGACCATGTGGAGAAGCAAGCTGGCTTTCCACACCCTTCCTGAGTGTATCTTTCAGTGGCAAACCACAAACCTAGAAAGTGGCTGAGCAGGAAGAAGCCTGACTGCAAAGGGGTTGCTAGGAATTTCTAAAGCCTTCTTGCTACCGTGAACTCACCTGATTCTTATAATGTCCAGTAACAGGTGCGGGGGGCGGGGTACGTGGTTCCTCTACTATTGTATTTAAACAGGTTCACAGATGGGCCAGTTTCATTAGAAAAAGGTTAATTTATAGTTTTAGACTGCTATACTAACAAAATTATATTATAAAATCTATTAAAATGGAACATTTAATAATATTCATAGCCTGTTAAGACCAATTTCTACTTACGAGGAAATGGGTGCTGTTTATTATAAATCAATCCTATAAGAAAAAGCACAGTTTGTTGTTGTCAAATAGATTGGAAGTGAAATGTCGCATTGTATCTGGTTTGGGAAATCACAAAACATAGGTTGGCATTTAACTGTGAGCTGTGCATAAAAGTCAGATTGAAAACAGAGTTCATGACCTGTGGTGTGGGGTTATTCTGTTTGGCTCCACAAAATTTCCAAATGACTCAGTTTTATAAACATGGGGTGTTGGTTCTAAGTGGCAAGAGATAATGTTTCAAGCTGCTCTTGCAAAAACATTTCTTCCCCAAATATCACATTTTGGGTGTGCTGAGTCTGTTTCCAGTAAATAAACTACAAGCTCTGGTGTGACTGTCCATGGGTGTCAGTCTCAGCCATCAGAGCTGCCCGACAGCTGCGTGGGTACTGCTGTCCCAGCCCCTTGTTCATCTCAGCATCCCCTCCCGTCTGAGACCAGCTCTTCAGAGACTGCACGATGCTGCTCTCTGGGTCACTGAAATGGGAACCCCTAGAGACACTGTGAGGGTACCCTGACCCCCATGTGGCCTCTGGATGGAACTCCATCCAGGCTATTTACATTTAGGAGGAAAAACTATTTAAATAATTACATTATATATTTACTTCCTAAAAACAGAATAGAAACAGATGGCATTACCATCTCTCGGGAGTGAGGCAGCCCTCCCCGCGTCTTCTCCCATCCTGAACGTTGCTGAGTCACCAGGTGTGAGTTGCTGTTTCATCCCAAGCAAACTTTGGCTTTGGTACTACTTCCTGGGCTTTGTCTCTGGAGGTGCCTATTCCCTGATTACCACCCTCTTTGGTCAAGTCTCCTTTTTGGAAGTCTCACCATCCACCCTACTAACCTGCCCTAGTGACCCTTTATGGGCTGTGAGCATTCCTTGGGGACGGCCCTCCTTCCTCAGTGTCTTTTGTCAAGTGGGCACAGAACGTGTAGAGGGTCAAATGTTGCCCTTGGAAAGTACTTACAAGTACTTAAAAGTGCCTGCAAGTACTGGTGTGACCTTGGGGTGTGAGTTTTGCAGAGCCATCTGAGGACGTGGGATGGGGAGGCCATGGATGTTGTGCCGTGGGTGTGAGAGGATGCTTCCTGCAAGCTGTAGGACCGGGGTCCAGGTATTCTGGGGCCAAAGGACTAACATCCTTGCTGTGGGGAAAGCAGGGGGCCATGAATCACCTGTGGAAGTTACCAAGAACATACATGTAACTGTTATTTACAAAGTTCTAAAATGTGCTGGTGAAGCTTTGCCTACTCAATCCCTCAAGCCCCAGCTTTCCCACTGCAAGCAAGCCCTGCCTTCTCCCATGGGCAACCTAGCCTGTAGACGACCAACCTCAGCAGCTGCAGGTGAGGGGTAGTGGGGTAGGCAGAAAGAGCTGGAAGGGTGCGGTGGTACTTTCAACACAGGGAAGGATGAGAGGTTTCCATCTAGTTAAAACTTTGGTTTTTCCAGTTGTCATGTATGGATGTGAGAGTTGGGCCATAAAGAGCTAATGCTTTTGAATTCTTTGAAATTTGAAGTCTTCCTTAGAAGACTCCTGAAAGTCCCTTGGACTACAAGGAGATCAAACCAGTCAGTCCTAAAGGAAATCAACCCTTAATATTCACTGAAGGACTGATGCCGGAACTGAAGCTCCAATACTTTGGCCACCTGATGTGAAGAGCCTACTCACTGGAAAAGACCCCGATGCTGGGAAAGATTGAGGGCAAGAGGAGGAGATGACAGAGGATAAAATTGTTGGATGGCATCATCGACTCAGTGGACATGAGTTCGAACATACTCTGGGAGATAAAGGAGAGGGAAGCCTGGTATGCTGCAGTCTATGGGGTCACAAAGAGTTAGATGTGACTTAGCAACTGAACAACAACATGGAATTTTTAAGCCCTTAGGAGCTTGGACACACATAGATAAGATGCAATGGGCCAAGCAGAAGGAATTGAGTGGTGGGAAGAAGGGAGGCCCATGTCAAGTCCTAGAACACGTTTATCTAATTCTGAGGCTCTCAGAACTTTGCTATTCAAATATAAGAACAAGACAGCTGCTCTCTCTGGGCCTGTGATGACTGTACCTGTTGGCCTCCATCCCAGGGTTCTGGGAGGTCCAGGGAGAACCTTCCACAAAGTGTTCGTTGCTTGGGCAGGGGCATGGCTGTGCGTGGCAGTAGGGGACCAGCAGGTGTCCTGGACCTTGACACTCTGAGTCCCACACCCCCATCTCCTCCCCAGGCTCCAAGAACACAGTCCTGGAGGCTCAGACTTGAGCCTGGGCCCAGCCGTGGTCTGTGAGTCTTATCTTGGCTTCCAAGGATGATGCCTGGTTCTATCTCAGAAACTGGTGTTACTATACTTTGCCAGTCTCTCTCCCAGCTGAGCTGTGGGCACAGACTGGCACTCTGTTTTCTTGTCTGCTGCACCAAGGGAGAGCTGCAGGCAAGAGAACTAAAGGGGCCAGCAGGTGCATGACAAAGAAACCCCTTATCCCCAGTCCCGGCCCTTCTTCCTGAAGCCTCCAGGCTGGTGACACCAGTCCCTGAGTTTGGGGCACCAGGCAGTAGAGTTCATAATAGCCACTTGTGAGCTGTCTCTGGAGCCCAGGTCACCTGGAGAGGCCCTGCCTCGCTCAGACCCATGCCTGTGGCCTTGCTGATCCCTGGAAGGAAGGAATTCGCACTGAAGTTCTCACCGTGTGAGGTGTGGGCCATCCAGGACCGTCACTGTCCTGAGTGTGCTGCCACAGTGATACTTATTGAATGAACCTCCCCGTGGCTCAAGCTGTGCAGGTATACAGGAGAGAGCTGGAGCTCACCCTCAGCCTGTCCCCCTGACAGAGGGCCAGCTGTCTGTCCCCAGTCCCAGCCCCAGCTCTCGGAGCACCTTGTACCCACGGCAGGCTCTCCAGGACCTCGACCACACATCCAGTGCTCCTGCTCTTTGTTCTGCTGAACCTCCCCAGTGGGATCACCCCTTCCCCTGGAGCAGAGTTATAAGACTAGCCATGTTCCAAACATCTGCTGAGGTGTGGATCTACAGAGCTTGCAGAATATTACTTTGTAAAAAAAATTCACCACCAGCTATGGGGGGTCCCAGGATCCCCACACACGAGCTGCTAAGGGGCAGAGGGCTCACAGACACTGGCCAGGCCACTGATGGATCTGAACGCAGCATCCACTGGTCAAGAAGGTGATAATGATGAGCTAAGCCAGATGTAATGAGAAATGTGGCAGTTCCTCATTCATTCCCAAGGGCTTGAGTAACCAGGTATTCTCATTCTGTCTGTATTGGTCTGCCTAGGTGGCCATGACGATGAAAGACAGAGTGAGGGGCTTAAAAAGCAGCCATTCATTAATAATAGTCTGGAGCCTGAAGTCCAAGGTCAAGTGTCAGCAGAGTCATTTCTTCCTGAGGCCTCTCTCCTTGGCTTGTGTCCTCTTGCGATTTCCTCTTTGTGTGTGTCTCTGTCCTAATCCACTCTTCTTATAAGACCAACAGTCACAGTGGATCAGGGTCTACCTTAATCACCTCATTTTTCTTTAATTACCCCTCTGAGGACCCCATCTCCAAATACAGTCACAATCTGAGGCCTGGGGGATAGGACTTCAACATGTGAATGCAGACCTCACCGAGATTGCCTCTCCCTTCATGACAAGCCAGGGTACCTTAACTCAGACAAAGGACCTGTCATCAATTCACCAAGGGAATGCAGGATCTGGTCTGATGCTTTCCTGCTATTTACCAGTCTCTGAGGTCATGCATGGCCCCGAGGTTCCTGCAGAACTGATGAGGGAAACTTTTCCTGAGCGTCATTATGAGGTCATAGACTGAAGCAACTTCATCGTGGTACCACTCCTTCCAGTGATGATCCTCTCTGTCCACCTTGCCTGTGGGAGCCTCATCCATCAGCCCAGGAGCCCTCCCGACACCACCCCCTTGTTTCTTCCAGGACAAGATGCACTAGGATCTTTGTGTGTACTTCCTGTCCCAGATCTGGTAATCCTTTTAGACATGGGAGTTTGGGGTCAAACGGAACCTGCTTGCTGCTGGGGGTGGTGGCAGGTGCTTGTCTGGAACAAAAGGTGAGGAGGCTGCAGGTGAGGCGGAGTCACCTGGTCATCTCTGACATTCCTGAAATGTCCCACCTGCCCCAGGGTGCCTGCCTGCCCCACACTGTTGAGTGTGTGTGAGAACCAGCCCCCTAACTGCCTGGGGTTAAGTTGGGTTTTGGTGACCTGCAGCCAAAGTCAAAGGGGTTCTAACCATCACCAGGGAGCCCTGTGAATGGAGGGAGGCACGGCAGGGAAGGGCAGGAAGGAGGAGGATGGTTTCCTCACTACCTTTCCTCTCACTGAGCGTCCTTGGTCCTCGTAGGCAAGGATGCTATAGGGGTGGTGACGTCAGAGTCTGTAAAGAGCTTTCTGGGCAACTCCTGGGGGGCAGAGTGCAACCCAGCCTAAAGGTACAGAGCTGGAGACCTTCTGGCAGGAGGGAGTGAGAAGCCCCTCACCAGGCTGAGGTCTCACTTCAGCAGGATCAGAAGGCTCCTGCTTTGGGGAGGTTATCCTGGCCTAAGCCCAGGGCTCTAGGAGAGAAAACCTCTGAGTGTGAAACTCCCTGGTGGCATTTAGATCTCAGAGGCATAGGAATGTGCCATCAAGTCAGTCGCCAGGAGCCAAGTCTGGCTCTGGCTCTCAGGAGGACCACCCACCCCACCCCTGCCCCTCCTCCTATGGGGGCACAGCCGTGGGTGGGATGCACGGCGCGTGTGCCACCCTCACCTGGTCAGCCCCAAACCTGACATCCACAAGCAGTGCATAGCCTGGGAGGAGGGCTGCTTTTCTTTATGCGCTTAAATAAACTAGATTTTCTCCTAAGTAGCACAGCATTGACAGCCTCACGCACCACTGCTTTTTAGGGAATTGACAGCCTAACAGCTAATGTGGTTTATTTCCAGATGAGGATCTGAAGAACACCCCCCCACACCTTTTTTTTTTTTTTTCCCCACTTTTGCCATTCCCTAGATAAGTGGTCATTGCCGGTGAAATAAACAGGAGAGTCCAGATGCAACTGCCTGGAAACATCACATTCTCTCCCCGATTCAGAGCTGGCCCAGTGAACCCCCACCTACCACCTCACCCCCTCCTTCCTCTGATGCACTCATTTCTCAGGTTGCCCTGCAGCTGGAAAACTGCAAGTGTGGAGCTCAGTCTTATAAGTAATATGCCAGCACAGGTACTGGAGGAAGGTGGTCTTCCCAAATAAAATGACTAAGTTTCAAGAAAAGAGCCATTTGGCCCAGCCTGGGGTGTGGATGTGATGCCTGGTGCTACAGCATCTATTCTATAACCATGAGGCTGAAATCACACAATAAGGATGGTGGATCAGGGAGAGGCTGGGGCCTGAGTCCCTGAGGATATCTAGGGCTAATGCACCAGCCCTGGACCACCTACCTCAGGACTCCCTGTTACAGAAGCAGAGCAGCAACCACCCTTGCAGCCCAATGCTATTTGGAGTAATCTTTTGGGTGCTAACACATGGCTTTCTGTGGTTACTTCCACTTTCTTGGCCTCATAAAGGCTGAGAAGAGAGGATAAGCCTGTTCCCCAAGCAGATTCCTAATGTTTTTTCAGTTTCTCACCACTATCCCCAACCACCAGGTAACAATGGTGGAATTGCTAGGATCTGGTATTTGTGGAAAGCCGCTGGCAGTCTCTGATGTCAAGCCAGAAGGTAGGACAGTATCCCAGAGTTCCTGTGGGGTAGGCTTCCTCTGGTGATGGCTCCTCGGACAGTGTCTGCTCTGTTCCTCCTGCCCACAGCAAATCCTTTCAGGGAGACACTGGGTGGCCAGGAAAGCGGCCAACTGAGGCCTTTAGGTTTATCTTCGAAGGAACATGTATTGATCAGGGGACAGGCCTGATTCTGGGACAAGCAGTATCATTCCCAGGGGTGACTGAGAACTTCAGTGTGTGGAGGGACTATCCCTTGGTAGTCACTTCACAACTAAATGGTGAGGTCCTTAAACATGTCAAATTAGAAAGAGACCAATGGGAAAATGGGTGGAAGAGAAAGGGCAGAGGATGGGGTGGGGGAGATGAGGATGAACAAGGGGAGGCGAAGGCGGTCACTCCCAGGGAGGTGGGTGTTACTGCACAACACAGAAGGGGACAGGCCTGGGAGGTCTTGTGGCACCCCTCGGGCCACACAGTGAGGACATGGCAGCACCCAGACCCAACGCTGTCATGCCTCTATGACAGGTGCTTGCTGGGCCATGCCAACAACACGCCAGCCACATCCCTGCATTGGCATAGCACTTTTGTTCAGTTCCATCTGTCCATTCTTCCCAATTAGAATAATCACTCTCCTCCTGAATGGAGCTCGTGCCTGTTTGGGGCATATACTGCCTGGTACAGAATGTGGCTTGTATGCAGTGTGGCTTGGTGTGCTTGCCTGTCTCCCCTACAAGGTGGTGAGGGCCCTAGGCAAGGACACTTCATCTTTGGGGTCTTCAAACCTGCAAGCAACAGGTGCTTCACTGAATGAACCCTCAGCCCCAGGCATGTAGGACCTCTGGACTTCAGGCCAATGGGAGGAGCAGGAAGCACGGTTTTGTCTACCAGCACACACTAGCGAGGGTGGCACGGGGACGCGTTGGCAGCAATACTTAAAGCCTCAGAGTGTGCAGAGCATTCGTGTTCTCTCCCAATGTGTGAGGGCCTGATGTGCAGCACAGAGGTTACCCAGCCAGTGGGAGCCACTTACACGTGCCGTGCTTCTGCTTGTGCAATGGCTGTGAGAACTGAATGGGTCAATATGCAGCCCGGGTCACAGGAAGACCGTGGAGGCAGGGGCGCACCGCTACGAGGAGGGAGCCAGCAGGGGGCGCTGTAGGAGCCCACGGCACAGCCCCTCAGACACCACGCTGGGGCCAGAGCCCACTTATGGGAAAGCAAGTTTTCAGAGGTGACACCACCCTTACCTCTGTAACGCTCCCTGCTAAGCTGTGGGAACTCCTCTGCATTTGTCCTTTTATTGACGAGCACCTCCAGACTGGCCTGGAAAGCATCCAAAAGCAGTACCTGGAAGGCCTGAAAGCTCAGTGCCTTCCGTGAGGAGGGGACTCGGCTCTGAAGGCCCTGCTCAGTGGCTGGAGACGCCAGCCTCGTGACCACGATCTTCCCCTCACCAGGGAGTCTCTGCGAGACCGGATGAGTGGTCTGGACCCCCAGTCCTGAGAAAGGGCCCTCATTTTTAAGTTTTGAAGTAAAACACAGCCCATTTTATTCAAATTCTCCAAAATTTATACACAACATGCTGTTTCTACAATGTTTCACCTTGGTATAATGGTTTTATTATTTCATCTTTCTTCTATAGTTTTTTTATTTTTTTCTGTACAGTTCAATAGAAGACTAGAGTTCTGAGTTGCCAGGTTAGGAGCCACTGACCTACTATTCATGGCTAACGTCTGACTTCTAAGTGACAGTCTTTTGGTCTTTTCAATCACTTGCCAATAGGGTGAGGCTGAGAAAGGGCCCTCTTGTCTCCCAAGAGCCACAGTGAGCTTTGAGAAGAGCCGGAAGCCATGAGGAAGGTGCCAGCTCTCACTGGCCAAAATGCAGAGAGACAACAGAAAAGGCCTAAATGTGGCTAAAGTGAGACGTCTGTAAACAGCACAGGAAAAGGACGTGATATCCCCTCAGCCGGTTGCAGCCCTGCTTCCCTTCCTTTGGACTCACATCACCATGGGATGAGCCAACATGGATTTCCTGGGGCCACGTCTGATAGCAGGGACCCTGAAATCACTCAGCCTTTCCTTCCTTTGGTCCTCTGAGGGTTCTCTGTCTAACCAGACACAAGTGAAAAAGGAAGAGTTCCTCCTTCGTTGCTCAGTTAATCACACATCCATCAGCAGTTAACATTTCAAACAAAATCCCACCATCTCCACAACAGACACATAACGTGCTGGCTAAACACCGACCCCACACAAGTCTGTGTGACTGTGGCTGGAACTGTGCAGTGCACAGCCTGTGGGCCCAGCTTGGTAGGACTTTCTGCAGCACAGAAATGACAGGAAGCTCCCATGTAATGATTTGAATGGAAATATCCATCTTTTGATTCAAAAGCTTACTACTGCAGAGCAGAGGCTGGCGAACATTTTTCATGAAGCACTCATCAGTGAATGGTTTAGTCTCTGCATGCCACACAGTGTCTGACACTGCTTCTCAACTGCTGTTAGGGTACAGAAGCAGTAGCCACAGATAATTCGCCTTTGAATGAGTGTGCCTATGGTCCAATAAAACTTTATTTACAAAGAAAGTGAGCTATAGTTAGGTGATTGCACTAGAACAGCTTTTAAAAATTACATCTGAGATTAACTGCATCCATATAAAATATGCATAGAAGTGAAGGGAACCACAGTAAAGGATAGATAAGGGTGACAGAATTATTAATTTCTTCATATTTTAAAGTGATTCAGTCATATATATTCTTTTTCAGATTCTTTGCCCTTAGTGATTATTAGAAAATATTGAGTATAGTGTTATACAGTAGGTCCCTGTTGTTTATTTTATATATAGTAGTGTGTATATCTGAATTTATCCTTCCCCACTCCTCCCTTTGGTGACCATAAGTTTGTTTTCTGTGTCTGTAAGTCTGTTTCTGTTTTGTAAATAAGTTCATTTGTATCTTTTTTTAGATTCCTCATGTAAGTGATATCACATGATATGTCTTTCTCTGACTTACTTCACTTAGTATGATAATCTAAGCTTTTTAGGTATGATAATCTATGATAATGATCATCTAAATCCATTCCATCCATGTTGCTGCAAATGGCATTATTTTCAACAATATTGTTTGCATGCATATGGTAGTTTTAGGCAAAACCCATCACTGCTGAGTGCACTTCTCAAGGGAGGGCTCCACATTCCACCTCCTGCCCTCCTGGCCCCTCTGTTCCCCACAACCGTCAAGTGGCAGCATGCATACCTTGTTCTCTCTGCTGGTCTCTCTGCTCCATGGACACAAGGGCAGAGAAATGCGCTTGGTCGTAGGCCAGAACCAGAGGTGAGCAGTGGCATCTGTTGGGAGGTACCTCCAAAGGCAGGTAAATCCCTCCGAAGGGGATTGGAGCGAATGCTGCAGACACAGACAAAGGTGAGGAGGGCATGTGGAGCGGAGGGGACACAGACAGCAGCTCTCACCAACCCGGGGGACATGACAGGGCAGAGGGAATGGAGGGTGGGCTCAGGCTGCAGCCCCGGGTGCTATCATCATCCATCATCCACTCCACAGTAGAGGGGCCTCCTCCCACCCAGCGGGAGCTCCCTGGGAGCCCACAATGGATTAGGAAGCCCAGGCTCACAGGGGCCAGGCTTATTAGCCCCCAAGTCCTGTGCCTGACCAGGGCACCCTCCCCAACCTGCCTCCCTGGGCAGCATCCTCCTGGCTTGTGGGTCCCCGTGCCTTGTCAGGCTGCACCTTGGGAACAAGAGGGCCAGGGCTGAGGGGACCTGCTGTGACCTGCTGGGCCTGCCTGCCACCCTGAGGCCTGCTCAGGTGATCAGCCAGGACGTGCCCTAATGGCTACCTGGAAACCTGTGTTTTCCTGTGTTCACAAAAGCACCTGCACACAGAAAAACACTTGTGCTGCTCCAGACCTTGTCTGTTCTAGGTTTTGAGAAACTCAGTGAGAGCACTCCAGGCCCAAGTCGTAAGTAAGATGGGAAATGAGAGATGGGGATTGGCTCCTTTAGCAACTGGGACATAATCTTGTTCATTTCCTTACCCAAAGGGGGAAAAGGCCTAAATTCTTACTGAGATAAATACATGCCCTGATATAGCTTCTACTTTTTAATCACAAAGGACCTTGTCTCTTAGCCTTGGAGTCAGTGACTCACTGCCCTTCTTTGAGTGGAAGGAAAGGACAGTCGACCTCAGGGATGACTTTGATGAGCTCAGGATTCCTCCCCACCCTTGCTCCGTCTATATCAGTGACTGTGCTTCTGGCCTCTCTCTCTGTTGAGAGGCAAAGTGGGTCCAACCTTTGAGAAGGCTACAGGACAAGGGAAGGAGGTGTGGACCCAGTCCTGTGGGATCTGACGAGTATAGGGACCCAAGAGCTGCGGACCCTGGCAGGCCTGTGTCACTGGAAGTGACCAGTGTGCCCCAAGCCCCTGCCCTCTGTGGTTATACCAGCCACGACAGGCAGGCCACTTGCACTGGAATGACCCTTCTGGTCCCTCCCCTTCAGAGAGCCCACAGGCAGTATCCTGTGGGCTCTAGCTGAAAGGCTGGAGGGAGAACAAGCCTGGAGCCCTCCCTCCCTGGGTCGATCCTGATTCCTCCAAGGCTTCAGCCAGGGATGGGGGCACATTGTGTGGCTTCTCTGGGCTTTGGGCTTCTCATCTAAAAAGTGGGAGGCAGTGTCCACCCTGGGAAGTACTGGCCTAGCTGAGGGAGAGGGTGTGTGTGATGGGCTGTGAAGTAGGCACCAGCCCTAGAAAGCCCTCCATCCCTTCCTCCTTTTCCCCTGCTCTGGTCCCATCACAGCCTTTTGGGTGACTTTGCACTTTAGGCCTTTCTTGTTTCTCCTTTAAAACATGTAATGGGGGCAGGAGGGGACTCAGGTGGCTGAGTGGCCCTGGGACAAGGCTGGTACTACTGGAGGGCATGGGCAACTGGCAGGGCCAGGAGCCCCTAGGGGTTCATCCCAACTCCTACTTAGCCAGATTTCTCCCGCCGTCAAAACACAGAACTCCCTGAAAGTTCAATGGTTAGGACTCTGGGCTTTTACTTGTCAAGACCCCAGTTTCAATCCCTGGTCAGGGAACTAAGATGCCACAAGTTGAGTGGTGTGGCCAAAAAAAAGATAAAAGAAGAGTAATCCCCCCTGCATGGGGAGGAAAAAGAAACATGGAGTTGAGGAGAAATAATAAAATCTTTGTTCAGGCAAAGTAAAGTTCTGTGTCCTTCTGGAGGCTCAGCTGTTATATTCAACTGTCTCTTCCTTACTTGGGATGCTACACTTTCTGGGTGATGAATAAAATACATCTGTTTCATTATGGGTAAACTTACCTTCCCCACCTGAGTCCCTCAGCATCGTATCCGCTACGACGACGATGGGTCTCCTTAATATGTGGGCAAGGACGAAAACATGGAACTCCTCCAGACTCTCGTACACAGGGTCTTCGGCATTGTCCATGCTGGGGACACAGTGAACAAGCCTGTCACTGGACCAAGTCAGGAGGGAGCGCGGAGGACAGAACATCCCGCTGTGGCCCTTCTGTGCATGGAGTCTAGCCATCTCGGCCCTCTGAAGTCATCTGTGGCCACCTCCCTCCACACCACTCGATGGCAGCAAGCCCACTGGACCAGCTCTCTACCCCTACCCTGGCTGGGTGGGCTCAGGAGAGAAGCTGAGGCAGGGAACCTGGCAACGTGGGAGGTGAGCCCCCTTTAAGTCGCAGTCTCCCTGGTGCAGAGGCATCCTGCTCAGAGTGTGTGGCCACACGGGGGCTGGTTCTCCGGGGGGCTGAGGAGGAATGGAGGCTCCCCCGTGGGCTCATGCCCACATCCAGCAGCTTAGGCTGAAGCTTTACCCTCAGGGCAGCAGGTATGCCTGGGTACATTTGATGGGCTGGTGGGACCACTGCTACCAAGATCTGTGGGCCTTTCTAGGGAATACCCCGATGGAAGAGGGTGGTGAGAAGGCTTCCTTGAGTGAAGTGGAGGGAGTAACAGATTGCCCAACCAAGCCACTTGGACTCTCCCTGTCTGTCCCCTGGCTCTTGTCTGAGGCTCAGGGAGAGAGTAGGCTCCAAAATCTGCATCACTCAGGACTCTAGGTCATGGGCAGAGGACTAAAGCCCTGATGTCCTCAACAACCAGGCCACCCCAGAGGGAAGACGCATGAGAGGGGAGAGCCAGTACCCCCAGCTTGATGGGGCCTCTGGGGCACCTGAAGGTAGAGGGTGCCCTGAATTAACTGAGGGTGATCTCTGATGACTGCAGTAGGTGGGGATCAGAGTTAGCAAGTGTGGCCCGCTTGAGGATTCCAGGGTGGGGCTGCCTGGGGGAAGGGCTCTATGTGCATAGCTTGTGGTCAACTGCTTGAGTGGCTTCTAGAACAAAGACTTTGCATCCACAGGGATGCCTCACAGTCACCTTGGAGTTTTGTCGTTATTGCACCTATAGTTTTTTCTGTTCTTTTTTTTTGGTGATTCAATATACTTTATTTTAATACTTAAAAAAATGGCAATACTAAAAAGCTCACAAAAAAGTTGTATAATATAAATATTCTTTTTTTCTTCTGGACCATTTGAAAGTAAATTATCAGCCTGAAATTCCATCACTCTGGTAGAACTTTGTGTGCATTTCTTGTGAACAAGGTTACGTTTCTATGATACATTCTTTTGTGTAACCATCAGACTCTGGAATTCATCTAATCACTAATGCACTGATGCATGTGATCACAGTTAAAGACCCTAGTCACTACGTGCCAGCTGCCCCAGCGATGCCTTTGTAATAAAAGTTCCAGCTCTGGACAGTGTGCTGTATTCATCTGTAGTGTCTCTTTAGTTGTCTGTCTCCAGTTTGGAACATTCCTCAGGGTACTTGACTTTTAGAACCTGGGCTGTTTGGAAGACCACAGGCCTGGTATTGTGTAGAATGTTCATTTATTGCTGTTTAGTCAATAAGTCGTGTCTGACTCTTTGTGATCCCATGGAATGCAGCATGCAAGGCTTCCCTGTCCTTTGCTATCTCCTGGAGTTTGTGCAAACTCATGTCCATTGAGTCAGTGATGCCATTCAACCATCTCATCCTCTGTCACCCACTTCTGCTCCTGCCCTCAATCTTTCCCAGCATCAGGGTCTTTTCCAGTGAGTTGGCTCTTCGCGTCCGGTGGCTAATGTATTGGAGCTTCAGCTTCAACATCAGTCCTTCCAATGAATATTCAGAGTTGATTTCCTTTAGGATTGACTGCTTTGATCTCCCTGCTGTCCAAGGGACTCTCAAGAGTCTTCTCTAGCACCACAGTTCGAAAGCACCAATTCTGTGCTCAGCCTTCTTTATGACCCAACTATCATATCTGTACATGACTACTGGAAAAACCACAGCTTTGACTAGATGGACTTTTGTCGGCAAAATCTCTGCTTTTTAATATGCTGTCTAGGTTGGTCATAACTTTTCTTCCAAGGAGCAAGTGTATTTTAATTTCATAACTGTAGTCACCATCTGCAGTGATCTTGGAGCCCAAGAAAGTAAAATCTGCCTCTGTCTCCACTTTTTTCTCTCTTTATTTGCCATGAAGTGATGGGACCGGATGCTGTGATTTTAGTTTTTTGAATGTTGAGTTTTAAGTCAGTTTGCTCACTCTTCTCTTTCACCCTCATCAAGAAGCACTTTAGTTGTTTACTTTCTGCCATTAGAGTGGTATCATCTGCATATCTGAGGTTGTTGATATTTCTTCCAGCAGTCTTGATGTCCGTGGTCTGGGTTTGTATTTTCTCACAATCAGAGCAGATTGGCTTATGAGGCATCCTTTTAGTGGTGTCCAGTCGGGTGGCCTGGTGTTGACCGGATCCCTCTTGGGGCCATCAGCCAGGCTCCTCCTGCAGAGCTACTCACTTCCCATCCATAATTAATAAGCATTTTATGGGAAGGAACTTGGAACCTATAGACACATTCCACTCCTCACCAAGTCTTGATACCTTTTATTGATATCAGTCTGGATTCTGGGCTTTTATTTGATTCAGTGGGCTATAACCCATCAGTGTGATTATTCTGATGCTCAGATACCAACCTGGTCATTGGAGCTCTTTCAAGTGGGATCTGTGGCCATGTGACAGCACCTGTCACTATTTACAGCACATCCTTACTTTTCAGCACAAGAAGATGGTCCAGGTTGTGAAATAAAAATGCTGCCTGCTGAATCAGCAAACAAAGGGTGTTGCAGCCATCAGTCATTATAGCTGCCCTCAACAGTGAGCCCTGAGGAAACTCAGGATGGAAGCAGGATGCTCCCCAACACCATCTAGCAGTCAGCTGCTGCAGCCACCTGCCTCTTCCCAATGATATACCCCGAGTGGACTCAGGATGAGAAAACACAGGATACTGGCCCTAGAGAGCTGAGATGCACATCAAAGCAATCAGTGAGCCCAGACTCTTGTATCTCCGCTCCCACACAAAAGCACTAAACTCCTTAACTTGAGATGTTTGGTAATCTTTTGATGTTCTGACTACTTGGTCTTCATTACAGAAAACGCCTATATCCTGGTTCACCTACTTCCCCCTTAGAGCAATCTCTTTGAGCTATCTTAGAGGCTGTGTCCCAGGCTTAAGTCCTCAGTTTTGTCCACTGAACAAAACATCACTCTCAACTTTTAGGCTGTGTATATTTTTCAGTCAAGAAGATTCATCTTATATCTCTTTTGCCTCAGCCCTGGATTTAGCCATTTCTGTTTATTTTTCAAAAGGTGGATAATGGTATTTATAAGCCAAAATATGATTATTGCTAATGTCACTTCCCCTAGACTCGGTAAATAGAGCTGGGTGATGTGTGTTTGTACCCTCACATGAATACATGTACAATTTCATCTGTCATCTATCTATCTATCTATTATATATCATCTATCTATCTATCCATTATCTATCTATTTACCTATCTATCATCTATCTATCCATCCATCTATTACCAATCTATCTGAAACTTTGAGTCCCCTGATACTGCCCATTCCAATCTAACAACACAGAGTTCATTCTAACTCCTTTCTTCAAATCTCCACCAGTGATGCTGCCCTTCCCCTGAGTTGCCCTCTTCACTCTGTCTGGCTCTGACACCCTGGCCTTGGTCCTCTGTGTCCTGCTACCCCACACCCTGCCCACGGCAGATGCGCACCTTGCTTTGATGAACCATATGGATTTAGGACTGAATTTTTCAGGGAAGGAAGGGAAGCAAAAGAGGAGCATGTGCCGAGTCTAACACACCACTCATATATCCATGCATACATGCATCCTTTGGTCCATCCAGCCATGCATATACTCATCCATCCATGAATACATGCATCCATCCTGCTGCTCATCCATCCATCCATTCACCTGTTCCATCCACCCACCCACCTGTTTGTCCATCCATCCCAGATCTGCACTAGGGCTGGGGCATGTGGTTGTACTGCATACATCAGCAAGCCTCATATCCGGACACAGGCAGTGGTGATGGGGGTGTGAGCCCAGCTGGGAGAGGGTTATGGAGATGAGCCTGAAGCAGAGCGAGTCCTGTTTTGGTGTTGAACATGAGAGCCAAAGGTCAACTGTGACTCTGCTTAGTGGCCCAGAAGGTGGAAGAAGGGGTCCCAGCTCCACCCTGGGGGCAGCTGGAGAATCTCTAAATCCTTCCTTACTTGTTCCAACTCCTTGCTCCCAGGGCACAGGGAGCAGGTTTGAACTGGGGGTGGGTCCTCATTTTGTGCTCTCCCCTCAACACCACGCCACGCCCTCATGCTTCTGGAGCCTCAGCAAATATTCCTGCTCATTGAATGCAGGCCAGGAACTTTGGCTTGAGGACTCCTCAGGCTGAGGTGCCAATAGGCAAATGGGAGGAGACTTTGGAACAGTGACCTGTGTGTGTGAGTTACTATGATTGAGCCTGTTGGTAGAAATCAGCTCCAACAAAGCCAGTCCTGAATACTCACGTCCACTTCTCATCCTAAGACTTCACATCAACTTCCTGTGAGTTTACTGAGCAACGCTAGATGCAGGATTGTAAATAGAATCTTGCCTCCGGGAAAAGACACCTAACATCCCTAAAACACTTAGTTATTGGTTAAGAAGACTAACATGCAATGTAACTGCTTCATCCTCACACTCGGGTGTGTCGTGTGTCTGAGAGCTCCCTCACAGGCCCTAGGCCACAACAGTGTTCCCTCTACTTCAATGTGTACCTGGGGAGGGGGGATCAGGAGCATAGGGACACCCCACCCACCAGTGAAAACTCCCTGAGAAAGATGGGTTCCCTCAGCAGAGGCGGTGGGACCAAGAAGCAAGGATGGTGGAGTAAGTCCAGATGGTGCTGAAGCTGGTGGCAGGAATGAAAAGGTACAGTGCAGATTTGGGGGTGTCCTGGCTTAAATGGCAGTAACAGCCTTAGAGGACATCCCAGCAAGAGCCCATGTCATCGACAAGGAATCCAGTCTGGGCAGCCAGTGGGGTCTTGCCCAAGGGCAGTCATCTGGCCACACAGAGGGGCAGCTTGGGTGCAGCCCCCCCTCCCCCCCGGATACTTTCCCTATCTCCCTCCCCAAGGTAGGGTGTCCACACCTTCTATTTTGCTCAGCGAAGTCCTGCTGTATGGGTTGCCAATGGCCAATGGCCACTCTCACTCTCCACAATGTACCAGCTTAGATGATAAATTGTATAGTCACCCCATCCATGATTCTCTTTGTGACACAGTTATCAGTATCCTGTGTACCCTCTCATCTGCAAATATAAGCATACATGGATGGACCTACAGATGATCATACTGAGTAAAGTAAGTCAGACAGAGAAAGACAAATACCATATGATACCACTTACCTGTGGAATCTTAAAAAGCTGATACAAATGAACTTGTTACAAAACAGAAACAGACCCACAGACATAGGAGACAAACTTATGGTTGCCAAAAGGGAAAGGTATTGGAAGGGATAAATCTGGAGTTTGGGACTAGCAGATACACACTACTATATATAAAAATATAAACAACAAAGTCCTACGATATAGCACAGGAAACTATACTTAGTATCTTATAATCCTATAATGGAAAAGAATCTGAAAAATAATATGTATATATGTGCAACCGAATCACTTTGCTATACACCTGAAACCAATACAATATTGTAAATCAACTATATTTCCATAAAAACTTAAAAATACAAACACATACGTGTTTGTGTGTGCACACACATATACAGGCTATGACTGTATGTGCATATTTAGCTTCTACATAAAACCCTCCCCACCACCTCTGGTGAAAGGCAGGGTAGTCCATGGACTTTGCTGGCCCCTGCTTTTCCTAAGGGTCATCCCAGAGAGGCCTCTGCCATAGCATGCGAGTCTCCTCCCCTCCCACAGCTGCACAGCACTCATGCACATGTCAATGAAAACATTGTTGCCTGCCACGTCCTAAACAGAGGATCTCGCAGCCACCAAGCCATCACCTTACAGTTGCCTGGATGGCGAACTCTGAGGGAACTCAGGATGGACAGGATGCCCACCATCAAACCAAGAGATGCTGCAGCCACCCCTGATGGTGCACCTGGAGGACACTAAGGATGAGAAAGCCCAAGATACTGGCCCCGGGTAGCTGAGGTGCATATCAAAGGAAAAATTTCAGGGAGCCCAGACTCTTGCACTTTCCCAATACACAGAAAAGCACTAAATTGATGCTCTGCCTACTTGGTCGTTGTTGTAAAAACTCCCACATGGCTCTTCCCTTGCCTCTTTGGAGTCATCCTTTGAGCTATCTGAGAGGTTACCTCCTGGGCTTAAGCCCTCAGTTTTGCTTGCTAAATAAAACATAATTCTCAACTTTTGCGCTGTGCATTTTTTTCAATTGACACATATGTGTCACTGGCAGCGTATCTGCCAGTGGTGGGGCTTGACCCCTTCTCCCGGGCTGGTTTGGAGGCATGAGGAGATTTTTGATGAGCTGACACATAGGTGGAGAGGGAGCTGGATGGGGAGTCAGCCTGAGGGGCTCACAGGGGCTGAGGCCAGCCAGTGCCCTGGTGGGCCTCTGTATCTGGTCAGGGACCGTGCCTGCCCAGATGAGCAGCTTTTCAAAAAGATTTCCTAAGGCACAACAGTGTAGGCAGCCAGGACCTTGCTAAGAGTTACGGTCTGGGGATCCAGGACGGAAGGATGGTGGCACTCTGAGGGGACCCAGAGGGTCTCGGGCTCTGACAAGGAGCTTCTCAAAAGTGGCCAAGGTGGCCTAGGGGTGAGGACTCATCTCACTGCCTAAAATGAAGAAGCTGGGGTCATCTGTGTGACAAATACTTACTGAGTGCTATAGGTATAGCATTGTTTCTAGGTGTGTGTGTGGGGGGGTGTTCATGTGTGCACATGTATGCAGGTCTAAGTGGCAGAGACAGACAATCAACAGATGATGAAACAAGAAAAATTATCAGCATGGTGGTAAATGGGGGCTTCTTTAAATAGGAAGGTCAGAGAAGGCTCCTGACAGATGAAGCGACAGCTTCAATCATATTTTCAATAAGCAATTGAAATTTGCTTTAAAAATTTTGAATGGATTCCAGATTTGCAAATGTGAGAACTTGTTAGGTGAACAGTCTTCCTGCTTGGTTCACTGATGGAAGTCCCAGAACCTTGAGGAATATTTGTAAGAAAGCCTCCTTTCCCACAACAGGCCATGCCCTGACCCTGGAGTGCCTGAGGGTGAGGGGTGAGTTCCTCCCAGCAGCAGCATGCCACTCATGTTTCCTTAAAAGACCGAATTAAGGGACTTCCTTGGTGGTCAAGTGGCTAGGACTCTGTGCTTGCAATGCAGGAAGCCTGGGTTTGATCCCTGATCAGGGAACTAGATCCCACATGCCACAACTAAAGATCCCGCATGCCGCACCTAAGACCTGGTGCAGCCAAATAAAAATAAATGTAAAAAAGACTGACAAGTTCATATCTCTGAGACTACATTAGGAAACCATTTAAGAGTCTAGCTATTTCTGAAAAAGCCCAATAAAAAAGAAAAGTAGCAAACATACTATGAAATCATGGAGCACAGCAATGAGACCGTGGGAAGTCAGCTGCACAATGAGCAGCACCCCGGGACAGTGCAGGCCTGGGCTGTCAGTCACTCAGTGGGGGCTGCCCAACAGTCCTCGAGAAGGTCCCCCTCTCGGTCTCATTTTCTCTTTGTTCTAACAGCCTCTCAGGCTCCATAACCTGTCTCATCCAATTTAGAAAAAGTAAGTTATTGCTTTATAAAAGGTTAAAGGACAAAATTGATTATTTTCTTCACAAATTTCAGGATAAGTTGTTGATTCTTGCTCTTCATGCCTGATTTGCATCATTTGCCTGATTGTGCATCATGATGTTCTGATTTGATAAGAGTGTGGATTTATGTTGGCAGTCAGATTCAAGTTCAGATCCTGGCTCTGTCCCTTCTGGGCTGAGGGATGCTGAGAATTGATTTAATTTCCTGAAACTCAGTTTTCTACCATTGGTGATGATAATGATAGATTCACAGCCCTGCTCGATGCAGATCATATTGTAACATGTGTGTGCTCAGTAGATGACACGGTTCTAATTCCTGTCAGACGCTGCTGTCCTTCCCCATCTCCAGTGAATCTTGATCCCCTAAGAAGGCCAGCCTTCCCTGCTCTAGATCCCAGTCAAAGGCTGTGTGGGAGAATGGTGTGAGCACTCATCCCAAGAGGGCTGGGCTTTGCTCCCTGCCTCCTAACAGGTCAAGTCTGGGCACTGGTGTCATGGGCCCCAGGCAGGAATGTCTCCCCTGGGGGGTGTGTGGAGGCACAAGTGCTCAGCACCATACGTGCTGGTCTTGGATCTGGCTCTGTTGGTACACGCAGCTCCATCTGGCCAGCACTGAGCTAAGGTTTGGAAGAGAATCAAAAAGAAGGATTGGGTTGGGTGCACCAACAGGATGTTGCAATGTGAAGGAGAGACAATATAAAACATACATGAACCCTGCATGAGCAGGGGTGAAGGACAGGGCTAGGTGTATAGCAGCACATTATGGCTGGAGGACAGAAAAGGGAGTCCCAGGAACAAGAAAGTACCTGGAAGATTATAAAACAGGAAGGACTTCAGAAAACAATCCCATAAGGTTGCTTATGAACTCCTGGACTCCTCTTTCTCCAACTCTGAGCTGTGCAAGTATCGATCTGATCTGTCCTAATCAGTACACCAAAGGCTCTGAGGACTTACTGAATAGACCCCTGCCCAGGTTACAGACTGTGTAATGTGTGGCTTAGGCAAATAGGACAGCAAAGGCTTTGAAAACCACAGCCCAGAGAAGGCAGGTTGAAATTTACAGGGTGAACCTACCTGCTTAACATGAAAAGTCAAGATTTTCCATAGATTATTAACAAAAGTCAGAGTCTTGTACTAACCGAAATGTCCAGGATGCAATCCAAATGTACTTGACACATGAAGAACCACAAAAATCTCAATTTTCCCAAGGAAGAGAATGGTCAAAAGACTACCAACTCTGAGTTGGTAGATGTCAGAATTATCTGACAAACATTTTAAAAATGTTATTGTGAAAGTGCTCCAATCAGTGATGGAAATTTTAGAAATTAAATATTCAGTAATTGGAAGAAAAAATTCACTGAGTGGACTCAATAGCAGATTGGGGATGAGAGAGAATAAGAGTCAGTAAATTTGAAGACAGATCAACAGATGACCCAATCTGAAGAAGAGGGAGAAGAAAAGATTGACAAAAGAATTTCAGTGACTTCAGACATTATCAAAAGTGTAATACTCATGTCATCAGAGTTCCAGAAGGAGAGAGTACAGAGCCCCTAAAAAGAAAACAAAAACAAAAACAAAAAAACTTAAAGAAATAATGACTGAAAGCTTCCTAAACTGGGCAAAACTTCAGACCTATAGATTTAAGAAGCTCAGAGAACTAATGAGGATAAACCTAAAGAAACCCCTGGCCAGACACAACAAAATCAAATTGTTGAAACCTAAGGACAGAGGAAAATTGCTGAAAGCAGCCAGATGAAAAGTGATATGCTGAACAGGGGAATAGTAATTCAAGTGACTATAGATTTCTCATCAGGAACTACTGGAGAAGGGGAAACAAGGTTTTTAAAGTGCTGCAAGAAAAGGATGTTAAACTACTGATAGAATTCTATATCCGTTAAAAATATCCTTCAGGTATAAAGGTGAAGTAAACATATTCTCATATGAAGAATAAGTAATGGAATTCACAACCAGAAAATCTCCCTAAAATTAAAAGAAAATGTTCAGATTGAAGGAAAATGATACCAGAAAAATGTTGGAACATCAGAAATGAAGGAAGTACAACAGAAATAGTCATGATTTGCACACATATAATAGAGTATCCTTTTCCTCTTGAGTTCTTTAATATATATTCGAAGATCCACATTAAAAATATTATATTGGCTGATGGGGTATTTAAAGTATGCAGATGAAATACATAAGAAAACTATACCATAAAGGAGAGAATAAGGGAGCTATTTGGCAGCAAGGATTTTGAATTGCACTTGGATTCTAAAAGGGATTGCTTAAAATATGTATATTGCAATTACTTGAGCCGCCACTTAAAAACTCTATGAAAAGATGTTAAAATCATAAAAATTAAATTAAAATAGAATCTTAAAAATTCAAATAACTGAAACAAGGAAAGGGGAACAGAGGAACAAAAAACACAAAAGCAAAAAGCAAATAATAAAACAGGAGACCAAAATTCAAACAGATCAACAATTACATTAAATTCAGATTATATAAATTTAGCAGTTAATAGACAGAAATTGTTAGAATCAATAATACCTATTTGCTGTGTTAAAGAAACTCACTTCAAATATAATGATATAGGTAGGTTAAAGATAAAAGGATGGAAAATTACAGATCATGAAAATTTTAATCAAGATCAATTTCAAGAAGCTTTATCAATATCAGGCAAAGTAGACTTCAGACCAAAGAAAACTTCCCCAGATAAAGAGAGATATTATACAATGATCAAAGGATAAATTCAGAAAGAAGGTGGATAAATTCAGAAAGAAGGTGGAATAGTCCTAAATGAATGTGGATTTAACAATAAGACTTCAAAATACTTAGAAGAAAAAACTGACAAAACTGAAAAGAGAAATAGAAACAGCTGTAAGTATAATTGCAGGGCTCTAAACTTCTCTCTCAGTAGCTGAAAGAACAAGTAGACAGAAAATCAGGAAGGGTATAGAAAATCTGAACAAAACCATCAATCAATTGGATCTAACTGACATCAACAGAACACTTTATCCAATAAGTACAGAATACACATCTTTTTAAAATGCACAGGGAATATTCACAAAGACAGACAATACGTTCACTCCTTCACAAAACTGAAGGCATTTTAAATAATTTTAATCATACCAATTGTGTTCCCAGATCATAATGCAATTAAACCAGAATTAGTAAAGAAAGACAACAAAACATGTTACATAACAGACTTTTAAATAATTCAGTAGTCAAAGAGAAAATCTCAAGGGAAATTAGAAAATATTTTAAACAATGAAAATAAAAATGCAACATATCAACATTTGTTATACGCAGCTAAGCAGCTCTTAGAGGGAAATTTATAGCCCCCAAATACATATATTACAAAAAAAAAATCTCAGATCAATAATCTAAGCTTTCACCTGAATAAAGTAGAAAAATCAGTGCAAAATATACCTAAAGCAAACAAAATGAGCACAAACTCTAAAGGTAAGAACAGAAATCAACGAAATTTAAATCTAAAAATCAACAGGGACAACCAATTAAGTCGAAATTGGTTCTTTTAAATGATCAATAAAATTGACAGAACTTTAACAATGCTGATCAAAAAAAAAAAAAAGAAAGAGAGAGAAAGAAGAAAAGATGCTAACTGCTGAATCTGAAAAGAAAGGGCATATCACTAAAGTTCCCCTGAAGTATTAAGTTACAAAAGGGAAAATTATAAACAATACTATGTACGTAAATTCAACAACTTTGATGAAATGGAACAATTTCTCAAAACAACAAGCTACCCAAAACTACTTATTTCTATTTTCTATAACTGTTAAAGAAGCTGAATTTATAGTTAAAACCCTTCTGAAAAGGCAGTATCTGATTGCAGATGAATGTATAGATTTTGTGAATCTCCCAAACATTTAAAGAAAAAATATCACCAATTATATACAATTTACTGGAAAAAATAGAGGGGTGTGTGTGTGTGTGTGTGCGTGTGTGTGTGTATGTGCACGCATGCATGCACACATGCATGCTTAGTCATGTCCGACTCCTTGCGATCCCATGGACTATAGCCCACCAGGCTCCTCTGCCCATAGAACTTTCCAGACAAGAATACTGGAATGGGGTGCCATTCCTTTCTCCCAGGGATCTTTCCAACCCAGGGACTGAACCTGCATCTCTTAGGTCTCCTTCATTGGCAGGTGGATTCTTTTACCACTAGAGCTACTGGGAAGCCCTAAAGGAGAGATAATTGTCTCCAACTTGTTTATGAGACTATCATTACACTGACACCAAAACTAGACAAAGACAGTAGTATATAAACAGAAAACTATATTCAATAACCTCCATGGCAATAGATACAAAAATTCTCAATATAATATTGCCAAATTGAAATAACAAAAGAAAAACTTTTAATACACCAACAGAAAGTGGAATTAAACCCTGGAATGCAATGATTCCCTGCAATGAAATCCCTGGTTCAATATTCAAATATCATCTAACATAACCTACCATATTAATGTCTAAAGAAGAAAAAAATCCACATGATCATATTAACTGATATAGAAATGTATTTGATAAAATTCAACATTCATTAATGATAGAAATTCTCAACAAAAAAATACAAGGAAACTTCCTCAATCTGATAAAAGATACCTACTAAAAATCTATAACAAATATCTTACTGAGGAAAGATTTCTGACTAAGAGTGATAACCAGGAAAGAGTTTCCTCTCTCACCATGTCTGCTCAACATCATACTAGAAATTCTAGTTAGTGCAATAAGAAAAAGAAATAAAAGGCATAGAGATTAGAGAGGAAGAAATAAACCTATCCCTACTCACTGATTATATGAATATCTGTGTAGAAAATCCCAAGGAATCTAAAAATCTCTTAGCACTGATACATGAGTTTAGTAACATCACAGACTACAAAGTCACAAACATCAGTAACTAGCAACGAATAATTGCAGACCCAAATGAAAACACATACACACGTGCATGTGTGTGCATGCGCGTGTGCGTGCGCACACACACAATCATTTACAATAGCTTCAAATGAAATATTCAGTATATATCTAATTAAACATGTATAGAACTTTTATGCTGGAAATTATAAAATGTTAATAAAACAAATCAAAGAAGATTTAAATATATGAAGAAGCATACTGTGTCTACCTAATACATGGAAAAAGATGTGTATGTACACTCAACATTTTAAAAATTTCAATCCTCCAATTGATGTATAGACTTCATGTAATACCAATAAAAATTCTGGCAGAATATTTTTCAGATATAGATAAGCTGATTCTATAAATCTGTATGGGAAAGCAAAAAAAAAAAAGACCAGAAATATTGAAAAAGGAGAATAAAGTTGGAGGAGTGATGCTACCTAATTTTAAGACTTATTATAAAGTGACACTGTCAAAAGGACAGGTGCATATTTCAATGGAACATAATACAGAATCTTCCACCCAACATAAATCTCCCAAACTCACATAAATATTGCCTATGCTGCTGCCTATAGGTATCTGAAAAATATAAAAGCAATTCAATGATGAAAGAATAGTCTTTTCAAGAAATGATATTGGAAAGTCAGACATACATTCTAAATAAATGAAACCCTGATCTGTTCTCCATCATTATATTTTTGCCTTTTGGATAATGTCATATAAATGAAACCATACATACAATACAGTAACTTTTTGAGACCTGATCCTTTCATGCAAGTTATTGCATACATCAGTAGTTTGTTTTTAATTCCTGAATAGTATTTCATAATATTGATGTACTCCAATTTTTTTTTATCAAAGGACATTTGAGTTGTTTCAAGTTTTGGGCAATTATGAATGGAACCTCTATAAACATTTTACACAGAACTTTGTGTGAACACACATTTTCATTTCTTTGGGGGCAGATTTTCTCAATCTTGACACTACTGAAATTTTGGACTAGCTATCTCTTTGTTTGGGGGGCTGTCTGGTGCACGTTAGAAGGCTTAGCAGCATCCCTGGCTTCTACCCATTAGATTCTAGCAGTATTCAGACTACATTCCAGTTGTGACCATCAAAATATCCCTAAATCTAGCCAAATGTCCCCTGGGGGCAAAATTATTCCTGGTTGAGAACCAGTGGTCTAGGGTAAATACTCAGGAATAGGACTGCTGGGTCACATGGCAAATGTGTTTTTAAATTTATAAGAATCTGTCAAATTGTATTCCAGAGTGGTTGTGTCATTTTTATATCACCAACAATGTGATGTAAAATTTGCTTTGCCCTCTCACCAGCACCTGGTATTGCCAGTATATATATTTTTTCTGACTTTCTTATAGGTATGTAGTGGTTTTAATTTTCATTTCCCTAATGGGGTTTACAGGGTATTCTTCAAACTGAGAGGGTCCTGGTTTATTCCCTGCCTCCAAAGAGCATAGTGGTTGTTGAAAATTGCTTGAAAATTTAAAGTAATTCCTCTCATTAATTTATCATAGAACTAATGCTTACAAAGGTTTTCAGTATTTAGCAGAGGAGGAAAAGGGAGACCCAGGGAGACTGAGTTGGAAAATACCTTTCTGTACATTCATGCAGAAAGACACCTGATGGCAAAGGTTTATTAGTCTGTTGTTAACAAAGGCTGAGATCTGAAATGATACTCCCCTGACACAAACCCTGGAATTGGACTAGAAAACAAAGAGGCCTCATTCTATCACCCACAGAAAAGAGCAAGAATCCAATTCTCTATAAGAACAGAAAGAGGCTTTTGAGCTAAGGCGTAGGAGGAAAATCAGGGACCAGGAGACCTGGGAGGACACCTGAATTTGAACTATAGCTCTTCCACTCAGTAGATTACCCCAGGCAAATAATTTTTATCCTGAATCCAAATTTCTTCATACTTTAAATAAGAATTATAACCTTTATCTCACAGGGTTACAGTGATGACAAAATGAGATAGTGTGTTTGAAAATGCACAGCATGCCTCAGGCAATTAATACATGTTGAGTTAATGAATAAATCTTTTTCAGAGTCTGTAAAGGTGGAATAAGAAATTGGTTGAACATATTTAGTCTTTGGATTTCATATAATTGTTTTACTTCAAATTAGCCAACTTTGACTGAGTGCCAGGAAGTTGATAGCTTTCTGTGTGATTTAACACCCTTCATGACATCATTCATATCATGAATTTAAAGAGAATTTATACCCAAACTATCCATCAAGGGTGAGACAGAATAAAAAGAAATTCAGATATGCAAGGACTCAAAAAATTCTATCTGCAGTGCACTTTTTCTTAAGAAGCTATAAAACTTGTCATAGCGTATTCTCTGGCAAACTGTAGGGTGCTGGACTCAGACAGGTCTTGGTCTGCATCCTAGCTCCACCGGTTACAAACCAGAGGTAAGTCAATTAATCTCTGAGAACATTAGTTCTTTAACATATAAAGGAGGGTGATGCCTAATTTATAAAGCGCAGATAAAGTGTGTAGGGCGGTGGCATTTAGGTAGTATGTAAGGCAGGTAGGTGCCCAGCAGAGGTTCATGGCTTCCTTTCTCCAATCCTCACTGCCCAGCATAATTCAATAAGCTATTTTTATGTTCCATTCCTATAGGTCTAGGGTCTGGAGGTCAGAGTATATATAAACTCATGGGACATATAAACTCATGGAAGGGATTTGCTCTACATTCAGAGACTCCTGAAAGCCCCCGAGGCTCCAGTGTTTTCAAGACTCACAGGAGTAATATCAGACACTCAGATGAGCCAGTGTGAGTGTCATAACCACTATACCATGCAGTGAGAGAACCATGGAAAGTCAGGGAAACCGTACATTTCAGGTATTTGGGATAGGCCTTTATGATATACCATATAGGCAGCAGGCATGCCAACTCACAGGCTGAGTGTGACAATGTCTTAGTAAACATCATGTCTATAGTCATAAAAGCTTCTTTCCACTTTCAAACCCATGATTTCACTGCCCAGTGCCAACAGAATTAGAGAATGTGGCCAACTGCTCTGATGGCCACAGAGCCTTCTTACTGTGTATTTGTCCCTTTGCAATGTGACTTTGCCCCTCCTTTTATTAAGGATGGAGTCTATCTGCCCAGAGGCTGGCTCAGCCATGGGACTTGCTTTGGCCAGTGTTTCCATGGGACATTAGTAAAGGTGATGCAAGCAGAGGCTTGAGCTGAACCTCCACAATGGGGGCTGCCCCCTCTTCCTGCCCTGATCCATACTGTAAGGGGCCTGAGCCTTCTCAAGGATGAAATCTGGACAGAGGCTCAGCAAGAGCCAGAGTTGTGAATCAGGCCATCTTGGATGGTCCTGAGCCACTCAGACTAACACTGCCAGATGCTGCAGCCCCAGAAGAGGCTCCGGAAAACTCCAGACCAGAATGCTGACCCCAGAATAGGAACAAATCCAGTGTCTCTGTATTAAGCCATCCAGTTTTGGTGTGGTTTACTTCACCACCATGAAAAACCGATACAGCCCAGCAGGGACCTTACTACCAAATGCACTCAACATCTGAACAACAAAGATGCTCCAGGAGCTTGGGAGACATGCCTAAGATCACACACCCAGTCTGGGACTCTTAATCCGTGACATCTGAGTCTGGGCATCTGGTTGGAGTCCACCAGGAAGACCCCTTTCTTAGTTCTCAGTTGCCATTAAACCAAATGAAGCACCCAGAGGCTGTCACTAACTGCTTTCATAGATTTTACCAGTTTTATAACAAGTAATGGATTCCTCCCATTGCACGCACACCCTCTTCCCCCAGTGTCCATAGTGGGGGTCGGGGCTGCATGTGCCAGGTGGTGATGGGCAACTTCACTCCAACACTGGTTTCCAATGCAGACCCGCATGACTTGGAGTGGAGTTATTTTCCTCTCTCTTCCATGTCTTCCTTTTCCTTCTGGGGACCAGCCCTCTTACCCATGGCCCCACTAGCAGCTCTGGTGATGGGCAAGCTGAGTTCACCTTTGCCGGAGGGGACTGCAAGCTCCAGCACCAGTCCTTTTGGAGGTAGCACTTCACAGGAGGTAGCACTTCACAGGTCTCTGGAGGTGCAGTAAGTAGCACAGAATGTCTGATTTCTCTTGCTTCAGCCACAAGAAACAGACATGTTGTGATTTGCGAGTAGGAGGATGAGAAAGAATGGCTTCTGTGGCTCTGAGTGTGCCTGTACGGAAGCCCCCACCTCTGCCTGGCCTCGGCGCTCACAGTTCTCGCTGCATCTGTAACTACTGGTACAGTTACCATTCAGTCTTTCTCACGCATCTGAACTCGGCAGAGAGCTCATGCTGGTCTTGCCTTCCTAGGGTCTCGGAGAGGGTCCTCCCTGTGGTCACCAATTCTAAACAGCCTATCCATGATGGCTCTCTGGCTGGTGGTTCGCCCTGTCTGGACCCCAACCTGGTCTCCATCCTTCTCTCTGAGTGAGTCGTGGACATGCCTCCCTGTCCAGGGTCTCCTGCTGGGGCTCTGCCAGTGAGCCTTGGAATTGGGTACTGTGAGTCTTGCGGGAAGAAGGCAGGAAGTTGGTCAAGTGCATCCTTGAGTCTGACCTTTGCTCCCTTCAGACTTCTTCAGGTGCTTCACCTGGTTCTTTCTGGGAAAAACTGCTGGGCCACTGTCCATGCTGGGAGCAGCAGTGCAGGGTCTGTTCCCATCTGTTCTGGGGCTGGAGGGCCCGGATCTGGGCAGGAGTGGTGCTGTACATGTCACTCACCACGGGGCCAGGCTCCAGCATGATGCTTACCTGCTCCCGGAACCCTGCTGGCCCAAGTTTCATAGAGGTTACTTTAAAAGACCACCACCGTTGCCTGGTGGTCTAGTGGTTAGGATTCCAGCAGCAGCCTGAAGCTTCAGAGCCAGGTGAGTGTGTGGGCAGCTTGGGCCCTCCCCAGGCTGGCTGGACAGTGAGTCCCTCTCTGCAATGCAGGGGGCATGCTTGAGTTCATGAGATGCACATGGTGACTGTGTACACTTTCTTCCAAACATCCGGCAGGGTCCTGTCATCCCCTACCACCTGCCCTGCATCCTTGGTAGAATCTAAGATCTTAAGGCAGGAGTCCTCCTTGTGTCGTCCCCAGCCTGGGGGTCCCACAACCCCCCCATCACTTCCCAAGCCATCAGAGGGAGGGCTGGGGCAGCACTTACCCCCCACCTGAGCCGCCGTTCTTGCTGAAGTGTGTGCGTGGCTCGCTGGAGGCCAGCTTCAGCAGCTCCGTCCATTCCCGCTCCCACTCCTCCTCCGTGTACACCAGCCCTGACTGGCACAAAGTGGGGTGGGGTTAGGAGGTGGCGTCCACCTCTTCACACCTGCACCCACATCAGTCTGGCTGAGAGCCCAACTTCCCGACTTGGTCAGCCCCTGGGGTGGGCACCTGTTAGTGGCCAAGGACCGTCAGCATTTGCTCTGGACAGAATTTGTTCAGAACCCCCAATCTCCAACCTCTATGCTGTCGGAAGTCCACTCAGCAACAGTGGTTATTCTCATGGGCTAGAGCGACCGAATGCAACCTGCACATGTACTGGACTGGGTGCCGACCACTGACATGTGTGCGGGGACCCGGGCAGACCCATCTTCAAGGGCTTCCACGCCAGCAAAGGGCCAGTGCTCACCAAGGTTCTGGGATAAGCATTCTCTTTGGACTGAGCACACACCCTGGGCTGGGGCCATGCCAGGGCCAATCAGTGGCCGCACCAGCAGAGACTCACAGGTGACTATCTAACTCACCGTTCAGGTTGGGACAGCCTTGTGCGTGAGGGTAGGTGGTCTTCATAATTATACCAGGACAGGTGAGGGGAGTGGATGTCTGGTCGCTGTGGGCAGGGGCTGACTGTTGGAATGGGTTCCTCTTTAGTGGGTTTGAGTAGGGGATGGAGCCATTGCTGCCTCATCTCATAAGACAGACTTGATATTGGGGCCCCAAATAGGACCCCATCTTGGCCTTGGCTGCGCCCGGCACGGTCCCGGCTCTGCCATGCTGACAGGTACCCACCTCCTTGTTCTGCTGTGTCTGCTGCCACCTCCACCTTCGCTTCAGGGCCTCCCTCTCGGCCCCTGTCCTCATCATGGTGTAGAGAGCTTTCCGCAAAACCAGGTCCCGGTCGTGAAACCCCCACATTCCTGCAGGCAGGAGGCCCGTGAGGAGTAGAGGAGAGAGGAAAGATGTGAAAGTAAAGTGAGCGTGTTAGTTGCTCAGTCGTGTCCGACTCTTTGAGACCCCACGGACTGTAACCCGCCAGGCTCCTCTGTCCATGGAATTCTCCAGGCAAGAAGACTTCTCCAGGGGATCTTCCTGACCCCAGGGTCAAACTCAGGTCCCCTGAACTGCAGGTAGATTCTTTACCATCTGAGCCACAAGAAAATATGTGAGGAAGGGGCAAAACAGGAGGAATTGAGACTGCCACCACCTACCAGTCCTGGCCCTCATAGCTGCGAGAGCAGATAATGCCATAATGACAGATATTCAGTTCTCACAATTAGCAAGCATCTGCCCTCTGCCCTCCCTCCTGATGCTTCCTGCTGATGCAGGCACTGAATGAATGAGCATGGCGCCTTCTTAAAACAAGAGCTATTTCACTAAGTCTCGGGGCCCTTTGTAGGCTGCCCTCAACCTCTCAAGGTTTGTTCTGAGGGATGTAATGTTTGTGGTTCTGACCTTGTGTTTGAGTGGGAGACAGCCTGTGGGGACAGCGGATGATGTGTCCTCATGTAGGGCCCCAAGCCAGGACGGCAGTCAGACCCCAGTTTCATCAAGGGTCTGCTGCATCCAATGTCTGTAGCCCTGAGGCATCTCTGCACACATCTGGGCCCTGGGAGAGCACTTGCTTCTGAGGGAAGTGCCTCACCTGGCCCAGGTATCATAAGACAAACCAGCATCTCTGACTACATCCTTGGGGAAGCTCAGAAGTGGCCAAGAAACTCAGTCAGTGGAAGAAGCGCCATGAGAGATGCAGCTCTGGCTATAGGGAGAGACTAGGGAAATTCATACATTCATTCGTAAATTCATTTGTTTAACTGAATACTATTAATTCCATACTTATTTCACAGTAGGGGTGAGGCACACCATTCTAAGTGATGGGAATACCCACAGAAGCAACTAGGACAGACAAAATTCCTAAAATCTCCCCTAAAATTCCACACTGAGGGGAAGGTAGGGGAGGCAACCATCGAATTAACATGTGACATCCTTTGTTGCAGGCAGGGGCAATGTAAGGGGAGATGAAGCAGGCTAAGAGGACAGAGTGCCGGGTGGTTTGGTCACAGCGTGAGTGGAGACACTGGGGCAAAGACATGAGCGGAGAGGGACAGGGTTGAGTCACCATCCCAGGTGGAGGAAAAGGTCAGGGCCAACCCCGAGGGGGCCCACGTGGCGTCCTAAGGAGGGGAAGGTATCTGCAGTTGGGATGGAAGGGGCGAGGTGGAGAATGGAAAAGTGGGCTTTGGAGTGAGCTGGGACCCTCTGGAGAGCTTTCAGAGAGCAGCAACCCACACTGACTGATGATCAAAGGCTCAGGCTGGCCGTGCATTCTTTTGTGCAAAGACGTGATAACAGGGGGCTGCCGCGGGCTTTCCGGTAGTCTTTTTCTACAGACGGCGGGAGACGGCCATCAATGCTCCTTTTATGAACAGGCCGAGCTGAGCTTTCTCATCCCTCCGACCTGCCTGCAGCCTCCTCCCAGGCAGGGCAAGTCCTGGGTCAGTGTACTCATCATGGCTCCTTGTCTGGGTCTCTTGTGCAGAGAGAATCTCCTTGTCCCACACATGTTTGCCCACAAGCCTGACCCCAGGATTACTGTCATTTCTACATGTGCCCACACCCTAGGTCAATGCTAGGGCTGGCCAGCAGGTCTGGTAAGCACTGCTGGTGAGTGTCAAATGGCCACTTTGAGCAGACTTGCTTGTAAATAGTTTAACAATTTGAGTACCAAGGGGAAACAAAGTAGTGGGAGAAAAGAATCAACTGGCTGTGAGCCCCAGGTTCAGTCTCGGCCCAGCCTCTCTCACAGATAGAGCAAGGGCCACCTGCAGGAGGCTTTCTCCTCCCAGGCAGAACTGGGGGGCTACTGTGCTTACCGTGAAACACCTGCCATCAGTCAGGACCACAGTGGCATGTGACCATTTGGCTTGGGGCCTTGTCCACCTATGGTCATGATGGGGGCAGTGCCTGTGTACATTGAGTGTTAGAAGGACAAAGGCATTCCTGTGGTTGAGACTTTGCAAAGAGGAGAGATGTCTTCTTTTGTAATTTTTCTCTAGGTTTGATACGGAATAAGGTGAAATAAGTTCCATAAGAGAGGGATACTGAATATTTTATGATGGAATAAGACACAACTTGCAAAACGTGTTTTTGAAGAATAGCGTGAAAAATTCAATTTACAATTTTAAGGGGAAAATATTGGATTCCAAACTGTGAACACTGTGAGATCCTAACTTCACTGAAAGTATAAACAAAAGTGTGGAAGACAGTATACCAAAATATTAAAAGCAGACATCGCTGGGCAGTGGAATTGTTGATTGTTATCTTACTATGCTGAATGGGGAGTCAACAGACAGGAATGAATGAATATTGAAACAGAAAGGGGGCAGGTGGGTGGGTGCCCCTGTTTTCCCTATCACCCTTTGTCAAGCCTAAGAAACATGGAATGTTTCCTTTGCACTTGGGCTCCATCCTCCTCTGGGTATCTCGGGGCCCATCCCAGATGCCCTGCATTTCCCTCGAAAACTTTTCGGGTTCAGCTCAGCCCACCTCTTATAGAACAGACCTCTCACTACAGGTCTGAAGTGAGGTCTGGGGCATCCTTGCTCCGGGTCACAGCACTGAGTTAAGGTCATATTTACCTGGGGAGGTGAGTTTGACCAACAAGGACCATATTCTTGTTGGAGGGGCCCATCCCTGGAGAGGGTCCTCAGACTGCAGGAGTAATAAGGCACCACCAGCTCTGATGCTGGGGTCCTTGGCACAAATCCAGTCCTGCATGTGTATGTAAGCCTGGGTCCAGAGGGGTTACATGATCTTCCAGAAAGTGTACTGTGACCTTCTGTCATCCAAACATTGCCACCCACACCTGTGCACTTGCTGGTGTCGCTTTTTGCAACCAGGAAGGTCACATCTCTGTTGGAAGAGTTTGCTGACCTCTCTGCAGTATATTCTGACTGTGCTGACCTCCGTATTACTTACCCATGTCTGTCTTTTTGTCAGTCTAAGTGCACCAGCTGCAGTCAGTGTGGTGGCTCCAGATCTACCCAGCCTCACGCACTGCCCCCGCCCCCGACTTTCTGCTCAAGCTCAACAGGGCTCAGCCCTGATCCCAAACACCCTGTTAATTCCTGCCTTTCCACTTTATCCATGTGTTCTCCCTGCCTGGAAGGCCCTATTTATACTCTTTCAAGTTCTTCAAGCCTCAGGAAAATCTCAGCTCCTCCAGGAAGTCCTCTTTGATTGCTCTAGACCCCGATGTCTACTGCCCATCCGTGCAGGTCTGCTCAGGCCTCCTTCTATCAGGACAGATCTTTTCTCATTCATGTATGCTCTATGCCCCCACCAAGCCTGCCAGCTGCTTGACAAGGAGGGTGGGGGTTGTTGCCTCCAGCCCTTGGGGATCTCTTCAGTTGACAGTGATGCACATGGCTCTACTTAGTATAAGACTGTCCTCTAAGGATGCACAGAGCAGGCCTGGGCACTGCCACCCTCTGTCTATACTGCAGGGCTTACCCAGTGAGGCAGCATGTAAAAGGCAGTTCCCGTCCCCGGTCGTGGCCAAAGGAAGAAGCCGTTTACAGCTCGTGCACACGGTGGACCACCAATTCAGGCGACCTGGAACAGAAGCTCATGTTTAGAATCCCAGGACAAACACAGATGTTTGCTAAGTGAGCTTTAATATCAGTGGATGATTTTCTAGAGGATTCTAGAGAACTTCAGTGGTAAGGTGGAGGGTTATGGCTGTGTGTGCTCAGTCGGTCAGTCGTGTTCAATTTTGCAACCCCACGGACTGTAGCCTGTTGGCTTCTCTGTCCATGGGATTTTCCAGGGAAGAATACTGGAGTGGGTTGCCATTTCCTCCTTCAGATGATCTTCCTGACCCAGCGATTGAACCCGAGTCTACTGCGGCTCCTGCTCTGGCAGGTGGATTTTTTACCCCTGAGCCACCAGCGTGATGGCTACTTACGCTCAGACAAAATATAGATATTTTTTCTTTTAAGATAAAAAATAGCCAAATCCTTGCATCAGTTAGCAAGAAATTCAAGATTAAAGCCTTCTCTCCTTGAATCTAGGAACATATTTTACACAAAATATAAAATTTTTGTGCAATTTCCTTGAACACAATTTCTCTTCCCAAAAGTTATTTAAAAAGTCATTCTTTGTTGATGCATACATACCTTTGAGAGTATGGTTAAAATTTAATTTTTTAAATTGATGTATAGTTGATGTACAATGCTCCCGGTATATAGCAAGGTGGTTCAGTTATACATACATACATATACCTATTGTTTTTCAGATTACTTTCCATTATAGGTTATTACAAGATATTGAATATATTTTCCTGTATTATACAGTGGGTTTTTATTAATTATCTATTTTACATATAGTAATGTGTATTTGTTCATCCCAAACTCCTAATTTATCCCCCTATTTCCCCTTTGGTAACTATAAATTTGTTTTTTCTGTGTCTGTAGGCCTCTTTCTGTTTTGTAAATAAGTTCTTTGTATCTTTTTTTTTTTTGAGAATGAAATGGCAACCCCCTCTAGTATTCTTGCCTGGAAAATCCCATGGACGGAGGAGCCTGGTCAGCTACAGTCCATGGGGTCGCAAAGAGTCAGACACGACTGAGCGATTTCACTCACTATCATTTTTTAGATTCCACACATCAGTGATATCATGTGATATTTGTCTTTTTCTCTCTGACTACATTTAGTTTTATACATCAAAACCATTGTAGGTATTTTGGTAGAGTCACATTAAATTTCATTAACACATCTTGAGACTTTTGTTTCCAGGAAAACAGAGTAGACATCTTCTCCCCCTACTGTTTCTATTAAGTACAACTAAAACCCTTGGACATTATGTATAAAACAGTATGGGCAGACCAAAAGGTGGAGAGAAGGCAGACTGGTTAAGAAACTCAAGACCTGAGCTCAACCTGGTGGTAAGTGGCCTGGCTTCCTCTTTGGCTCACAAACCCCAGATTAGATGCTAGAGAAGGTGACAGTCTGGAAATAATGGAAATCATTAAAAAAAAAAAATGCTCTCTCTAGACAGAATATCAGGAGAGGGTTAGTTGAGTCAGACAACCACAGCTTAGAAATAGCCACTCTATTCCAGCTGTATCTGCAGAACAAACTGTAGCCCTCCTACCACTCAGCCAGCAGAGTGGGGAGCTGAGACTTCATCCTTGCCAGGCTGCAATGAGTCACTCTCCACCCCTCCCCCATTGCCAGGTGGTGCGGAGTCAGGACTTCAACCCTGCTGGATGGTAATGAGGATTCCACCCCTACCACCCCCACCCCAATTGAGAACATATCGGGAGCCTGGACTTCCACCCCCATCGGATGGTGATGAGGTCCCCCACCACTGCCAAACAGTACCAAGAAGTTCATTCCACATTAGGTGTCAGCAGAGGCAGCTTGGAAAACCTGTACATGCAACACAAATATCTCATATTAATGCATATATATGAACTCTACAAAAATGGGACTGAAGAACACTACCATATGTAAAATAGACAGCTAGTGGGAAGCTACTATATAACATAGGGAGCCCAGCCTAATGTTCTGTGACAACGTAGAGGTGTAAGATGAGGGTGTAGGTGGTAAGCTTCAGAGGGAAGGGATACACACACACACACACACACACACACACACACACAAAATTATGGTTGATTTGTATTGTTGTATAGCAAAAACCAACACAAGATTGTAAAGCAATCTTACTCCAATTAAATAAAAAACCTGTATGTCCATTCCTATCTGGTGATTATCAATCAGTGGTGCATTGTACCTAATGGAATGGTATTAGAGAAAGTCTGCTAAAACATAAGATTTAAATAAGATTCAGAGTCGTATAACTTAATACCCCAAATATAAAATTTTTAATTAAAAACTATTTGCACCAAGAACCAGGAAGACCTCAAATGGAAAGAGGAAAGACAACTAACCAACACCAACACAGATGATACAGAATTATCTGACAGAAATTTTAAAGCAGGCATCATGAAAATGCTTCAAAAAACAATTAAAATAGGCTTGAAAAATATGGAAAAAAATAGAAAGGTGTCAGTCAAAAAAAAATAAGGTTCAACAACAATAAAAAAGAAGGTACAAAGAAAAACCAAACGAGGATTTTTGAACTAAAATAATGCAACAACTGATGAAAAAACCTCAATGGATGTGTTTAACAGCAGAATGAAGAGAAGAAAGAATCTGTGAATGACCAGGTATAACATAGAAATTAAAGAATCTGAATGATAGACAGAAAATAAACTAAAAAAGATCATGTGATCAGAGTCCCATAGGAGAGAAGAAATAGGTAAAGCTGAAAAAAGTATCCAAAGAAATAATTACTGAAAATTTCCCAAATGTTGTTAAACAAACAAGCAAAAAACAAACAGACAAAACCTATAAATGTATGAATTCAAGAAGCGAGGAAAGATATATCTTCAGTACTTGTATGCTGAAAACTAGAAAATGCTGATAAAAGAAATCAAGGAAGATCTAAACAATTGGAGATACATACTATATTTACAAATTGGAAGACTCTCAACACAGTAAAGATGTGAATTCTCTCTAAATTGATGCATAGATTAAATGCAATTTCATAATCTATGCAAGGTGTTTTGAAGAAAGGCAATTATTACCAACTTAGAATTCTATACCTCAGATAAATAGAAAGAAACAATTTATCACCATCAGATCTACAGTAAGGAATACTAAAGACAGATCTCCAGACAGAAGGAAAATGACTTTGATGGAAGGAGGGTACACACACACACAGATACACACACAAAAAGGGCAATGCATATATTGGTAGATATTGGCTGTTCAAAGCAATACTAGTAATGGTTTTTTTGAGTTAAATTATATGTAGAACTAAAAATACACGACAGCAGAAAGAGGTAAAAGTGCTAACTTAAGATAAATTCTAATAGCTCAAAAATGCATGTTGTAAACTACAGGGTAACCACAAAAAGAATAATAAAAAATGTATGACTAACAAGATATTAGAAGGGAAAACAAAATGATAAATATCCTTAAATAATTCAAAATAGTACGAGAGTAAAAAAGAAATATGACAATAAAAAACAAACACCAAGATAACAGATTTAAACCAAAAGAGCATTTATATTAAAAGTGATTGGACTAAATATTCCAATTAAATTTGCTGTTGTTGCTGCTGTTTAGTCACTAAGTTATGTCTGATTTTTTGAGACTCTATGGACTGTAGCACACCAGGCTCCTCTCTCCAAGGGATTTCCCAGGCAAGAATATGGGACTGGGTTGCCATTTCCTTCTCCAGGAGACCTTCCTGACCCAGGGACTGAACCTGTGTCTCTTGCATTGGCAGATGCATTCTTTATCACTGAGACACCCAGGAAGCCCCATTTCAATTAAAAGACACTATAAAAAATATACACTATCAGCCTGCTTTCAAAACCAACTAAAGGCTGTTTATAAAAGAAACTGTAAATATGATGATACAGAAATTTGACAGTAAGTAGACTGAAAAAGATATATCATTCAAAAACAAGCAAAAGTAAAGCTGGTAAAGTTTGATACTGGATGAAGTAAACATTATTAAGGTGTAAGGTAAAGAGGGATATTTCATTGTATGGTAAGGTCAGATATTTATTGTGTCTGAATGATTTAAAATTCTTTGAAATTTATTGATACAATCTTTATGGCCCACCATGTGGTCAATTTGGAAAATTTCTTACTTGAAAAGAATATGTATTTATTCTGCAATTGGTAGGTGCCACGTTGTATGTATGTAAATTGGGTTAAGTTCTTTATTTATCTTCATCTAATCCCTACTGATTTTTTGAATATTAATTCTATCATTTATCAAGAGAATTCTATTAAAAATTTCCAAGTTTGATTTTAGATGTGTCTATTTCTCTTTTGAGTCTGTCAATTTTTGCTTCACATGTATTTTAGGATAAATCATAGGTGTATAACATATTTGTGTGTGTGTGTGTTAGTTAATCAACTGTGTCTGAATCTTTGCAACTACATGAACTGTAGCCCACTAGGCTCCTCTGTCCATGAAGTTCTCCAGGCAAGAATACTAGAGTGGGTAGCCATTCCTTTCTCCAGGGGATCTTCCTGACTCAAGGATCAAACCATGGTCTCCTGCATTGCAGGAAGATTCTTTACCATCTGAGCCACCAGGGAAGCCCATAACACTTTAGTAGTTATATTTTCAATTGACTTGACCATGTTGGGGGCTGGGGTTCTGAGCAGCGATACAAATCTACTATGTGCACAGTATCCCCCCATCCCTGCTTCTGCATCACCTACGGGGGTTGGAGGGCAAGGGAAATTGACATGAACATGGAGTGCATGCTGCCTCATGTACTGTGAACGATAATGTCTTCTGTCTCTGACCCAGAAATCTCATTTCTTCTGCCAGCATTCATGAACCTGTGTTGGGCTGACTAACCGGCTTGCAAACAGAGTAGGATCTTCACAGTTCTAAACAGTCTTTAAAGATGGAGACAGGATTCCAACAGAGACTAGGCTTTCTCAGAGAGACAGGACATGGGGTCAGGAGGCTAGGTCAGGAGGTAGAAAAAGATATCCCAGGATTCTGCGGGGAACTCTCTTACCTAGGTGATGGGCAAAGGGCCAGTAAGTAAGGGCCCAACTATCTTATCGATTAACAACTATTTAGAGGTGAAGCAGTAAGAGTAAGGCTAAATGGGGCTGATGCTCACTCCCCTCCTGCTTGATTCCAAGGAGCCCCCAAAATTGATATAGGGTTTCTGGTGGACCAGATCATGGGAAATTCATTTGACTTAACTGCAAAAGAACTCAGATAGGAAAGTAACTGCGCCTGGCTCTCTCCCTCTGTACCTCCTGGCTCCTCCCTACCTCTCTTCCCCAACATTAGCTGCTTTCATGAAAGGTAATAGGGATGAGGCCCAGGTCTCTCTGCCCCAGGGCGGGACCAGAGATCACATGCACTTGTTCAAGTGAGCTGGGGCACTTTGTGGAGGAGAGGTGCTCACACTTTTATGGCTCTGTTGGAGAAAGGTGCCACAGTTACCATCCTACCCAGTTACAAGGGGAAGTGGCCTCTGAGCTCAAGTGACAGGAGTTGGGTATGCTCACAGTGGGGAATGGAAGCTCATGGAATTCTGTGTGCAGTGCCCCTGGGTCCAATCCAGTGCAGACTTGTTGCTGCTTCTGTACTTGAATGTACAATAGGAATTAAGTTCACATGCATTGGAGAAGGAAACAGCACCTCACTCTAGTATTCTTGCCTGGAGAATCCCAGGGATGGCAGAGCCTAGTGGGCTGCTGTCTACGGGGTCGTACAGAGTCCGACACGACTGAAGTGACGTAGCAGCAGCAGCAGCAGCATGGATATCCTATCCCATAAATGCCAAAGGGTATTATCCTGATCAGAAGAGCCACAGGTCAAGAAGGGCGAATGGGGAAAATGCTCCTGCCATTTACTCCTGGTGAGTGAGTCAGGGTTGCACATGAGGCCTCTATTCACGGGGTCCAAGCTTTCACCATGTAGATGATGACTGCTGACTTGCACATCAGAAGCTCAGCCTCGGGGCCTGGACTCTGTGATATCACACCTCAGCCAGTTGGGTGGCTGAAAAGTCCCCCCAAAATTTAAGAGCCTCCTTGTGAAGTCAAGTTTCTTGGGATGCTGTTGGGGATTCACAATGATCAATCTCTCTGGTGGTCAAGGAAATCTGCAGTCTCTTCAGCCATCACAATCCACTGCCAAAAGAGGGCCCCTACTTAGGTTCTGAGTTGGAGATGCAATATGCCTCACCTGGGCATTCTAGTTGGTCCTTTATGACCTCCAACTTGCAAACGAGCTTCCCATACATGGAGCCAGCCCATCAGGCTAAGTTGGAAGTGGTGCAGCAAACTTTAGTACATTTGCTGCTTTGGGGGCCCTACAATCCCAGTGTCCCTTTGAGTTCCAAGGCTCTGTGATCAATGCTTTTGCTGACTGGAACCTCTGGCAGAGGGAGGTAGCATCTACCCAACAAGTATCCCTTGGAGTTTTAGACTTGTCACCCCCATGACATGACTACCATGTTCATCCCATTGGAAAAGTTTCAATTAACCCACTACTGGACTCCAGTCAAAATTGGATACTTCCCCCATGGATGCCTGGTGATCCTGGCCTGATATTCCCATTTTGGGGTGGTCACCTCAGCCTCAGCACAAAACAAGGTGAAAATGGCCCAATGAGGATCACTCATCAGTGAAAGTGAAAGTCACTCAGTTGTGTCCGACTCTTTGCAACCCCATGGACTATACAGTCCATGGAATTCTCCAGGCCAGAATACTGCCTTTCCTTTCTCCAGGGAATCTTCCCAACCCAGGGATCAAACCCAGGTCTCCTGTATTGCAGGTGGATTCTTTACCAGCTGAGCCAAAAGGGAAGCCCAAGAATACTGGAGTGGGTAGACTATCCCTTTTCCAGTGGATCTCCCTGACCCAGGAATCGAACTGGGGTCTCCTGCATTGCAGGTGGATTTTTTACCAACTGAGCTATCAGGGAAGCCCAAAACACTGCACAGAAAGACATTTATGGCTTTATAGCATTTACAACATTATACCATACTGACAAAGAAGATACAGTGATATAAACTTCCATTTCATGAAGCCAGAAGAAAGAACAGCACATCTAACCCAAATGAAAAGGACAGAAGGAATAAAAGAGTAGAGGTTAATGAAACAGGAAATAAATGTACCAAGGAAAAGCCAATAGAGACCAAGATAGGTTCCTTCAATAGATTAATAAGATTCACATGTCCCTAGCAACATTATTAATGAAAACCAAAGGAAATTTCAAAGCATCAACACTGGAAATGAAAAAGCGACCATTAGGACTTCCCTGATGGCCCAGTGGCTAAGACTTGTGCTCCCAGTGTAGGGGGGCTGGGTTCAATGCTGGCCCGGGAACTAGATCCCACATGCCATAGCTAAGAGTTCACATGCCACAACTAAAAGATCTCGCATACTGCAATGAACATTGAAGGTGCTGGGTACCACAACTAAGAAACGGTGCAATCAAATAAATAAATAAACATTTTTTAAAAAAGAAAAAAAAGGGCCATCATCACAGATCCTATTGACATTTAAAAAATAATATGAGCTAACATAAACATCTGAGAATTTAGATAAAATAGACAAATTCTTCAAAACCATTTCAAAATGACATAAGAAGAAACAGAGATTCTAAATAGTTCAACGTCTCTTAAAAGAAATCGAGTCTGTAATTTTAAAACACACACAAATCACAGCCACGTGATCATGTGGTTCCAGACTGAATTTTTCCAATCATTTAAAAAAGTTATAACATCAATCTTGTAGAAACTCCTCCACAGAATAAAAACAGAGGATAGACTTTACAACTTTTTTATGAGGCTAAACTAATCTTCATATTAAAACTAATGTGAACATTACAGGAAACAAAAGATCAATATTTCTCATGAACATAGATGTCAAAATCCTAATCAAAACCCTAGCAAATCAAATTTAGTGATACACAAAAGCAATGATACCATAACTAAATGAGGTTTGAGGTTTACTCCAGGAATGTACGAGTGGGTAACCATTTGAAAATCAATCAATATAATCCACCAATGTACAGAAAAAAAGAGGAAAATCACATGATCACTTTAAAGGGTAAAGAAAAAGCATTTGATAACTTTCAACATTATTTATGAAAGATAAAAACTTAGAAAACTGGGAATGGAAGGTAACTACCTTAATCTCATATGTATTATAGTATCTACAAAAATGCTACAGCTAATATCATATTTACTGGTGAAATAGTACATTTCCCTCTGAGATTGGAAATTAATTGAGGATATCTGCTATTAACTCTCCAATTAAAAAATTTCCTGGAAGACCTACACGATGTAGCAAGACAAAAAAGAACCTACCCCTACTCCAATTGGAAAGGAAAAAATAAAACTATCATTCTTTGTTTTTTATAGATCATGGACCTAGAAAGTCTAAAAAATTCTACAAGCTACTAGAATTTATAAATAAATGTAGAAAGGTTCTAGAATACAAGATTAATAAATAACAATAAACTGTATTTCTATATCTCAGCTGTTGCTGGCATTTTAAGATCATTTATTTACAATATAACAAAATACATAAAGTGCATAGAGATAACCTAATGAATAATGTTCAAGACCCTTACTTTGAAAATTAAAAAATATTTGTGAAAGAGTTAAGGAACATGTCATGTTCATTGATTAGGAAATTTAATATTGTGAAGATATAAATTTTCTCTCACTTGATCTATAGATTAATTTATATGGAATTAACATATAGATTCCATATTAAATATATAATTATTCTATATAGAGTACATACACATTAATTTATGTAGAAATGCAAAGGCTGAGAATAGCAAAGATAAATCATAAGACGAAAAATGAAGCTGGAGGACTTATACTGCATGATATGACTTATAAAACTATGGTCATCTTGTTTTATGGACAGATGCACCAAAGGGACAAAACAGAGTCCAAATCAGACCCTCACATATACAATCACCTGCTTTATCTCAAATGTCACCTTGCAGTACAGCAGAGAAAAATGGTTTCAATAACAGCACCAGGGTAGGTGTGTAAACATATGGGAAAATGGACTTTCACTACATGTCACACTACACATCAAAGTCATTTTTTAGGTGGGTTGTAGATTTAAATGTGAAGGAAAGAGTTTTTATCTTCAGAAACCTGGAGGTAGGCAATGATTTCTTAAACCAAAATAGAAGTTCTGAAGAAAGAGGGAAAAAAGGTAAATTGAACTCCTTTAGCATTAGATCATTAGTTCCTTAAAGTGTATCAGTCAGTAAAAGGACAGCCCATAGAGTGGGTGAAGGTATTTGTAATACACATCTGATAAAGGACTTATATTCATAATGTATAAGGAATTCCCACAAATCAAACAAGAAGATGAAGGTTAAAAATGGGCAAAAAGCCTGAAAAGGCATCCAATGAACAAGGATAATCAAATGGACAGTAACAAGAAAAGACATTCAACTTCATTAGCCATCAGAAAATAAAAATTAAAGCCACTATGGGACATACTTCCCACACAGTGAGTAAAATGGAAAGACAAAAAATACAGAACATCCAGAACTCTCAATAGTGGAAGAGTGAATTGGTACATCCATTTTGGAAGAGCATTTGGAAAACTATTATAAAGCTGAACATATGTAAATCCTATAACCCAGCAATACTGTAATAGGGAAGAGGCTCTGTATTCTAAGTTAATCACTAAAGGATGTTGCCTATAAACTTAAATTACACATAATGGCCCATCTCCAGAAACTCTGCCTCCCAGGTAATGAGCACTAAGATAAAATACCTTTATTTAGCTAACAGGAAACATTTTGACTTAGCCCACCTGTGAATGACTGCAGAGAGGAAGAAATTAACATATCCCCTCCGGAAGCTGATGGGAACCAGGAAGTGTTTGACTTTACTCCCTCCCCTTTTAGTGTAAAAGGAACTTGAATTCTAACTCGGGCAAGACGGTTCTTTGGGACACAGGTTCACCACCTTCTCAATGTGCTGGCTTTCCAAATAAAGTCCTTATTCCTGGTACTGACAACTCAACTCTCAATTTATTGGTCTGTTGTGCTGTGAGCAGAACGAGCTTGGATTCCATAACAATACCACTCCTAGGTATGTATCTTCAAAAACATATTCATGTGTTTACTGAAAACATGTACAAGAATGTTCATAGTGCATCAGTTCAGTTCAGTTCAGTTGCTCAGTTGTGTCCGACTCTCTGTGACCCCATGGACTGCAGCAGGCCAGACTTCCCTGTCCATCATTCAGCTCCTGGAGTTTACTCAAACTCATGTCCACTGAGTCGGTGATGCCATTCAACCATCTCATCCTCTGTCATCCCCTTTTCCTCCTGCCTTCAATCTTTCCCGACATCAGGGTCTTTTCAAATGAGTCAGTTCTTTGCATCAGGTGGCCAAAGTATTGGAGTTTCAGCTTCAGCATCAGTCCTTCCAATGAATATTCAGGACTGATCTCCTTTAGGATGGACTGGTTGGCTCTCCTTGATGTCCAAGGGATTCTCAAGAGTTTTCTCCAACACCACAGTTCAAAAGCATCAATTCTTTGGCACTCAGCTTTCTTTATAGTCCAACTCTCACATCCATACGTGACCACTGGAAAAACCATAGCTTTGACTAGGGGAGCCTTTGTTGGCGAAGTAATGTCTCTGCTTTTGAATATGCTGTCTAGGTTGGTCATAACTTTCCTTCCAAGGAGTAAGCATCTTTTAATTTCATGGCTGCAGTCACCATCTGCAGTGGTTTTGGAGCCCCAAAAAATAAAGTCTGTCACTGTTTCCATTGTTTCCCCATCTATTTGCCATGAAGTGACGGGACCAGATGCCATGATCTTAGTTTTCTGAATGTTGAGCTTTAAGCCAACTTTTCACTCTCCTCTTTCACTTTCATCAAGAGGCTCTTTAGTTCTTCCTTGCTTTCTGCCATAAGGGTGGTGTCATCTACATAACTGAGGTTATTGATATTTCTCCCAGAAATCTTGATTCCAGTTTGTGCTTCATCCAGTCCAGCATTTCTCATGATGTACTCTGCATATAAGTTAAATAAGCAGGGTGACAATATACACAGCCTTGATGTACTCCTTTCCCAACTTGGGACCAGTCTGTAGCTTCATGTCCAATTCTAACTGTTGCTTCTTGACCTGCATACAGATTTCTCAAGACGCAGGTCAGGTGATCTGGTATTCCCATCTCTTTAAGAATTTTCCACAGTTTGTTGTGATCCACATAGTCAAAGGCTTTGGCATGGTCAATAAAGCAGATGTTTTTCTGGAACTCTCTTGCTTTTTCTATAATCCAACGGATGTTGGCAATTTGATCTCTGGTTCCTCTGCCTTTTCTAAATCCAGCTTCAACATCTGGAAGTTCATGGTTCACATACTGGTGAACCCTGGCTTGGAAAATTGTGAGCATTACTTTGCTAGCGTGTGAGATGAGTGCAATTGTGCAGTAGTTTGAGCATTCTTTGGCATTGCCTTTCTTTGGGATTGGAATGAAAACTTTTCCAGTCCTGTGACCACTGCTGTTTTTCAGATTTGCTGGCATATTGACTGCAGCACCTTCACAGCATCACACTTTAGGATTTGAAATAGCTCAACTGGAATTCCATCACCTTCACTAGCTTTGTTCATAGTGATGTTTCCTAAGGCCCACTTGACTTCGCATTCCAGGATGTCTGGCTCTAGGTGAGTGATCACACCATTGTAATTATCTGGGTCGAGAAGATCTTTTTTGTATAGTTCTTCTGTGTATTCTTGCCACCTCTTCTTATTGTCTTCTGCTTCTGTTAGGTCCATACCATTTCTGTCCTTTATTGAGCCCATCTTTGCATGAAAAGTCCCTTGGTATCTTTAATTTTCTTTAAGAGATCTCTAGTCTTTCCCATTCTGTTGTTTTTCCTCTATTTCTTTGCATTGATCGCTGAGGAAAGCTTTCTTATCTCTCCTTGCTATTCTTTGGAACTCTGCATTCAAATGGGTATATCTTTCCTTTTTTCCTTTGCCTTTCACTTCTTTTCTTTTCATAGCTATTTGTAAGGCCTCCTCAGACAACCATTTTGCCTCTTTACATTTGTTTTTCTTGGGGATGGTCTTGATCACTGCCTCCTGTACAATGTCTGTCCATAGTTCTTCAGGCACTCTATCAGATCTAATCCCTTGAATCTATTTGTAACCTCCACTATATAAACATAAGGGATTTGACTTAGGTCATACCTGAATGGTCTAGTGGTTTTCCCAGTTTCTTCAATTTAAGTCTGAATTTGGCAATAAGGAGTTCATGATCTGAGCCACAGTCAGTTCCAGGTCTTGGTTTTGATGACTGTATAGAGCTTCTCCATCTTTGGCTGCAAAGAATATAATCAATCTGATTTTGCTATTGACTATATGGTGATGTCCATGTGTAGAGTCTTCTCTTGTGTTGTTGGAAGAGGGTGTTTGCTATGACTAGTGCATTCTCTTGGCAAAACTCTATTAGCATTTTCCCTGCTTCATTCTGTACTCCAAGGCCAAATTTGCCCATTACTCCAGGTATTTCTTGACTTCCTACTTTTGTATTCCAGCCCATATAATGAAAAGGATATCTTTTTTGGGTGTTAGTTCTAGAAGGTCTTGTAGGTCTTCATAGAACCATTCAACTTCAGCTTCTTCAGCATTACTGGTCAGGGCATAGACTTGGATTACTGTGATATTGAATGGTTTGCCTTGGAAATGAAGAGAGATCATTCTGTCATTTTTGAGAATGCATCCAAGTACTGCATTTTGGAATCTTGTTGACTGTGATGGCTATTCCATTTTTTCTAAGGGATTCTTGCCCACAGTAGTAGATACAATGGTCATCGGAGTTAAATTCACCCAGTCCAGTCCATTTTAGTTCACTGATTCCTAAAATGTTGATGTTCACTCTTGCCATCTCCTGTTTGACCACTTCTAATTTGTCTTGATTCATGGACCTAACATTCCAGGTTCCTATGCAATATTTCTCTTTACAACATCAGACTTTACTCCCATCACCAGTCGCATCTACAACTGGGGGTTGTTTTTGCTCTGGCTCCATCTCTTCATTCTTTCTGTAGTTATTTCTCCACTGATATCTAGTAGCATACTGGGCACCTACTGACCTGGGGAGTTAATCTTTCAGTGTCCTATCTTTTTGCCTTTTCATACTGTTCATGGGGTTCTCAAGGCAAGAATACTGAAGTAGCTTACCATTCCCTTCTCCAGTGGACCACATTTTGTCAGAACTCTCCACCATGACCCGTCCGTCTTGGGTGGTCCTATACGGCATGGCTGATAGTTTCACTGAGTTAAACAAGGCTGTGGTCCATGTGATCAGATTGGTTAGTTTTCTGTGATTGTGGTTTTCAGTCTCTCTGCCCTCTGATGGAGAAGGTTAAGAGGCTTATGGAAGCTTCCTGATGGGAGAGACAGACTGAGGAGGAAACTGGGTCTTGTTTTGAAGGGCTGGGCCATGCTCAGTAAATCTTTAATCCAATTTTCTGTTGAAGGGTGGGGCTGTGTTCCCTTCTTGTTATTTGACCTGAGGCCAAACTATGGTGGAGGTAATGAAGATAATGGCGACCTCCTCCAAAAGGTACCCCCCACACACTGCTACACTCAGTGCCCCGACCCTGCAGCAGGCCACCACTGACCCACACTTCCACTGAGACTTCTGGACACTCATGAGCAAGTCTGGGTCAGTCTCCTGTGGGGTCACTGTTCCTTTTTCCTGGTTCCTGGTGCACACAAGTTTCTGTCTGTGCCCTCCAAGAATCTGCCCCCAGGCATGTGTAAATTCTGGCAGCTCTGTGGTAGGGTTAATGGTGACCTCCTCCAAGAGGGCTTATGTCATACCCAGGTCTACTGCACCCAGAGCCCCTGCTGACCCGTACCTCCACAGGAGACACTCAAACACAGTACTGTCTCAGTCTCTGTGGGGTCTCTGGGTCCTGGTGCACGCAAGGTTTGTTTGAGCCCTCAGAGTGTCTCTGGCGGATACGGGGTTTGATTCTAAACACGATTTCGCCACTCCTACCATCTTGCTGGGGCTTCTCCTTTGCCCTTGGACATGGGGTATCTCCTCAAAGTTGCTCCAGGGCTGCGAAGTCACTGCTCCAGTGCTGAGCAGCCGCAGCTCATAGTGCATACTTTACAATACCCAGAAGTCTGAAATAACCCAACTGTTATGGACTGAATGTTTGTGTCCCCCCTTCAAATGCTGAAGCTCTAACCCTGGCATGGCTATGTTTGGAGATGGGACTTCAAAGGAAGTAATTAACATTAAATGAGGTCAGTAGGGTGGGGCCCTAATCTGATAGGAACAATGTCCTTGCAAGAGATACCACAGAGCTCATTCTGCCTCCTTCTCTCCCCTGAAGGTCTTTTTTTCTTTTTTTAGTTCTACCACTTTATTGCTACCAACCCATCTCCCTCCATCGTCATGCACACATGCTCAGTCATGGACTGCAGCCCACCAGGCTCCTCTCCTCTGTCCATGGACTTTTCCAGGCAAGAATACTGGAGTGGGTTGCCATTTCCTTCTCCCTCTGAAGGTCTTTTACAGGAAAGACCACATGAAGACAATAAAAAGATTTAAGTCAATTTAAGATTTAAATTCAACTTAATTTCTGATTTAAGTTGGGTCCCAGAGGTAAAGACTCTTAACCCAGTTGAAAGCATTCCTGAGGCTGTGAGTCAGCTGTGACCACCCTGGAGGATCACCAAGCTATGGTAAATGCCAGTACCTTACAGCCTCTGGAGAACCAAAAACGGCCCAGTGCTACTCTAATGTCTCTAGCGGTATCCAGAATGGGATGCCCAAGATTAAGGATTCTTCGCAGAAGCAATAGGATTGAGAATATGGCTCAAAGTTTCTACTCTAAGCTCTGATAGTATGATCATTCACGTCTCCCCACATAATGACTTCATTTAAGAACAGGCAAAAAAACCATGGGAACTAGTACTGTGAATGTTAAGAAATAAAAATGAAATCTTGAGCTCCTACAAAGAAGAAAATCAGATGAACATCCCCAATATAAGGCTGTGGTATTACGTACAGGTGAGGGGCTATTAGTCACTTACTCTGCCTTTTCTAAGTAACATGATAACTGGACCACTTAATTTGGGCTTTGTAACAGATGATTGTTGTTGTTTAGTCTTTAAGCTGTGTTTGATGCTTTTGCTACTCCATGGATTATAGCCCACCAGGCTTCTCTGTCCATGGGATTTCCCAGGCAAGAACACTGGAGTGGGTTGCTATTTCTTTCTCCAGGGGACCTTCCTGACCCAGGGATCAAACCCGAGTCTCCTACATTGCAGGTAGGTTCTTCACCACTGAGCCACTGGGGAAGCCCACAACAGACGGTTCAGTTCAGTTCAGTTCAGTCGCATTCAACTCTTCACAACCCCATGGACCACAGCACTCCAGGCCTCCCTGTCCATCACCAACTCCCGGAGTCTACTCAAACTCATCTCCATTGAGTCAGGGATGCCATCCAACCATCTCATCCTCTGTTGTCCCCTTCTCCTCCTGCCTTCAATCTTTCCCAGCATCAGGGTGTCTTCAAATGAGTCAGTTCTTCACATCAGGTGGCCAAAGTATTGGAGTTTCAGCTTCAACATCAGTCCTTCCAATGAACACCCAGGACTGATCTCCTTTAGGATGGACTGGCTGGATCTCCTTGCAGTCCAAGGGACGCTCAAGAGTCTTCTCCAACACCACAGTTCAAAAGCATCAATTCTTCAGCACTCAGCTTTCTTTATAGTCCAACTCTCACATCCATACATGACTACTGGAAAAACCATAGCCTTGATGAGATGGACTTTTGTTGGTAAAGTAATGTCTCTGCTTTTGAATATGCTGTCTAGGTTGGTCATAACTTTCCTTCAAAGAAGTAAGTGTCTTTTAATCTTATGGCTACAGTCACCATTTGCAGTGATTTTGGAGCCCCCCAAAATAAAGTCGGCCACTGTTTCCACTGTTTCCCCATCTATTTGCCATGAAGTGATGGGACTGGATGCCATGATCTTAGTTTTTTGACTATTGAGCTTTAAGCCAACTTTTTCACTCTCCTCTTTCACTTTCATCAAGAGGCTCTTTAGTTCATCTTCACTTTCTGCCAGAAGGGTGGCGTCATCTGCATATCTGAGGTTATTGATATTTCTCCCGGCAATCTTGATTCCAGCTTGTGCTTCCTCCAGCCCAGCGTTTCTCATGACGTACTCTGCATATAAGTTACAGTGGAAGTGAGAAATAGATTTAAGGGACTAGATCTGATAGACAGAGTGCCTGATGAACAGATGGTTACCACAGTTTAAAATAAGATGTCATTTTGCTTGTCACCCACGAAAACACTTGGATGAAAGGAAACATAACGAGTCAATTTCTATGAGAAAGGCGAGTTTATTCTTGCCCTGTGATTCTCTTTAATATCGTGGCCCTTCTGCAGCTGCCACATCCACGTAGGGCCATTGAATCACTTTCTCTGGGCATCACTGTGCTCTGCACATGCTTCTGAGATTTCCTCCAAGGGGACTGTGAGGATTCGCTCCTGTTCTGTCTCCCTTATGTTTCACCCATGCTCCAGACTTCCTCATCCAGCTTGTACCCAACAGTGCACAGGGCTGTTAGGGGTGCTGTGGGAGGTCCTATGATAAGCGCATCTCCTCCCTTGGATTTCATCCCACACTAACTCCCACATCTGCTTCTTTAGCTCAGACTGCTCCTGAACACGTGTTCAACTGGACGCCAACTTTCTAAGTCTCACTAGGATCTGAGACTTTGTTTCTACATCACCCTCAATCCCTCTTCCAGGGGTCTGTGTCTCCACATGCCACCATCATCTACCCGAGTGCTAAAGGCAACACTAGCAGGGTCATGCTTGACTCTTCTCTTTCTGCCATTGCCCCATCCAATCCATCAGTGAGACCTGTAGGACCTTCCTCAAAACTGATCCTGGTTCACATCTAGCTATTTCCTGCCACCTCCACTGCTACCTCCAAGGCGCTGGGCTATCTGCTGCTCTTCCTGCTCTGTTTTCCTCTGCAGAGTCCACTCTCAAAAGAATAGCCAGGACGTGTCCGTGTGAATCCAAACATGTCACCACTCCTTCTTAAAGCCGTTCTGGGGCTGCACAGCCTCCCTACAGTTAACACTGAGGCTCAGGAGTGCTCCCTGGCCCCTGGCTACCATTCTATCACCTTCCTTTCCAACCCCTCCAGCCTTCATTCCCTCTGCTCCCATATTCTACCTTCCTTAAAAACCACTACAATATTGTAAAGTAATTAGCCTCCGAATAATAAAAATAAATGGAAAAAAAAAAAATAAGTCAATTAAAAAAAAAAATGAGCCAAGGCTTTGAGTGTGTCCCATGGCTCATTCCTCCTTGCCCTCAAGAACCCTGCCTTGGGCTCCCTCCCTTCACCTTGGAGCGCCTACCGCATGGTCTTGTGCCATATTGATGGTCTGCCTTATCATCTTTCTTCCCCACTAGAACTTCATCTCCATGAGGGCAGCAACAACTTCACCTGCATGGTTCATAATGATGGGATTTCCAGCACCTGGACGGGGTGTCTGTGGAACTGCAATTCAGGCTTGCTGTAGGTGCAGTTTTGGCAACTGTCTTATCTCGTACATTCAGATGGAAGGAAGTGAGGCTCCAGCTGACCTGGCAGGGCTGGGCTGACTCACGAGGCCTTCAAAAACCTGCACATGTTAGAACTTCTCTGTCAGATTCACTCCAATCCAACTCTCCTCCTGTGGAGACAGACTCAACACCACAACTCAGAGGTGTCCCCACTTTTTCTGATGTCTAGACCTCAGCATCCTGTGTGTGCAGTCACTGTGTACAGTGACACAGACATGCCTCTGTCTTTGGTCCTGCGTACTTGCTGGAGCATCATGCCATCTCATCCCATTCAGGGGCGTCCAAAAGGGGCAGGGATGCCAGACGTTACTTTCCAAACCTAGAGACTCATGATCTCTGTGTGAACTCAGCAGGATAACCTGGTTGAGAGATGAATACTTTCTTGAATTCTCAGGCTAAATGAAGAATGTGAGGCATCTTCTTTCCTCTCTCAGGGGGTCAGTGGTTTTATATCCTGAAGACCTGGCCCTCCTGTCATCCCTGCCTATCATGGGGCCGGAGTAAGTCATGTCTTCTGGGATTTTAAGGCCTGTGGAGAATGGCGCTCCCTCTCCTGTGGGTTCTGTGGGAGATGAAGCTTCACTACTCGATAGAGAGGCTCCTCAAACAGGTAGGGCTACCCATGTGCCTTGGGGAGCTGGGGGGCCACCCTGGACGCCTGCCCTGTGCTGGGCTTGGAGGGAATGGAGCTGGAGTATGGGCCTGGATCACATGAGCCCCCAGGGAGGGAGAAAAGTCCCCCACCCTGAGACCCTGAGACAGAGTTTATATTTCCTTCCAAACACAACTTGTATTATGTCTTGAACAAGCAGACTTTTTTCACTAAAATTTTTTTGACATCCATATTTATATCTCCCATAAACCCAGTAAATAATACTGCTTATCAATGGTTGATTCACAGTGATCTGAACACTAAATTACTGGACAAGGGAACTGACACGCTATATGTGTTAAGCAGCTTTCTCCCCACTGTTCCTCAGTGGAGCTCTGTCTGCCCCATGGAGAGTGACAGCAGGACCCGAGGGACGAAGCCTACACTGCCTCCCAGCACCCCAGGTCCTCACCCAGCCGAGGTGGGGGGCTGGGTGGGACTCCTGGGCCTCAGCCAGATTCCCACCAGGATCCAGACACAGAAAAGCCCTGAAGGATGATCAGTCTACGGCTTAAAGAGAAGTACAGAGAAGTTGATGGATGATAGGTGGGGGGCAGAGAAGAATGCACATTTATTCTACCCTCCACTATTTTCCAGCCCTCATCTCCCTGTTCTCGGCAGAACCGTGATATTCAGACTCTCCCTGCCCAGGATCGTGGTCCTGAAGGCTGGGGCACTGGCCAGCCTCCAAAGGCCTCCTTCAGCACTGACGGGGTGCTGTCAGCAGCCCCTGAAAATCAAAAGAGAGAGTCACAGAACACACATGCCATGTGCTAAGCTGGCTGCTTCAGTGACACCAACAAGGGTGTTGGTAGGTTGACACTGACAGATTAATGGGAGAACAAACAACTCCCCAAGAGCCATTTGAAGGAGCAGAGGCTCAAGGTTTTCACAGGCAGGAGAGGCTGAAGAGGAAGGTAGTGAAAGGAGGCAAGCAAGTGCACCCAGGTCAGAGGAAAACCTAAAATGCAAAGCAAGTCAGCTGACTCATCATCGGAGAGTGAACATTTGCAAAGAGTCAAACAGTGCCCCTTTAAAAATGCTGGTTTGGAAGGTAAAATGTAAGTAATAATTAATATGTGATCCATGGGGAAAAAATAACAGAAAATACCTTCCAAGAGAGCAAAAGCTCTTGCTGAGCATGATAAGGCTGGAGAAGGCTGGTATGGTGGACTCTATGCCCTTTACCAGGACTAGGGCTTTAAATGAGGCAGCAATTATCAGTGTTACTGACCATGCTCAAGGCTGAACTTTGTCAAGTGCTTGGTTACCATGGCCTTCGAGAGAAATTAGTTCATGAATTTTTTTTCTTTGTAACCTATACCAGTTTTCCCTTCTCTGTGAATAGTGAATATTAGGTTTAAACTATCTCATAGAGGCATCTTTAAAATAGCCAGCCTCTAGAGGGAGGGCTTTAGTGTTAGTTGTTCAGTCGTGTCTGACTCTTTGCGACCCCATGGACCTTACGTGGACTAGGCTTCTAGGCTCCTCTGTCCATGGAATTCTCTAGGCAAGAATACTGGAGTGGGTTGCCATTTCCTCTTCCAGAGGACCTTCCCACTCAGGGGTTGAACTCAGGTCTCCTGCACTGAGGGCATATTCTTTACCGTCTGAGCTACTGTGGCTAATCCAGAGAGAAGACCTGGAGGTAAGACAGAACCAGGTGTGGCGATTGGTCTCTGAGCTGCTTTTGGCAGCTGTGCAGCAGTGGAGAAAAGAGTCACAACATCAGATCCAACACAGTTATCGGGAATGTTGATCCTGTTATTAAGCCAAATACCCCGAGGGTGAGGCTTCCAAGTCCTGGGCTGAGACCTGGCTGCCAGTCTGTCCAGCACAAGTAAGGCCCCACTCACCACCAGCCCCTCTTCATCTTTGGGGATTTATTGGCCCCATGGAGGATGCACAGGGGCCTGAGAAGGGCACAGGATCCTCTACATGCATGTCTGAGAAGCCCCAAACGTGTGACTATGCAAAGATTTATAGTGCAAATGATCATGAGTGAGACAGAGATTGCCTGTCTCAGAAAGAACCAACGTCTGTTTCAGAATTTGTTTGGAACTAGTTAGTTTATTCTTAGGAACTCCAAAGAAGACAAGTTTGGTTTATTCCCTGAATCTTGTCCTCACTGGGATGTCAGAGAAACATTAAGGAGAGCAGGAAACCAAAGTCTGGTTGTATGCTTCCTTAACCTGGAGCTGGACGTGTAGATGCGGGGTGGGGGTGGGGGGGAGGGCAGGAAGAGTTCCACAGGGCACCTTGCTGTCTAATGCTCAACCTCACCAGGCCGGCGTCCATCCTTTTCAGGTCTTTGCAGAGGGGAAAACTGAGGCTGAAAGAAGTCATGAACTTGCCTGTGTCCACAGGAAGTGCCAGGGTCTCCTATTTCTCTCCAAGCTAGGGTCTTTTGTTCAGGACCCAATTGGGCCATGGTGGTTGGATGGGAAAGGAGAGAAGTTAAGGCAAAACAGCTTGGAGTTCTCTTTGGGGGCACATGACCTGGCCAGGATGGATTTGGAACAAAGAGAACTCTCAGGGGATCTGAGCACCACTTGCTCCTCACCCCACACCACTGGCGCCAGGCTAGGGCCAGGCAGGGCCTGCAGGCACCCTGGTCGACAGAGCGTGGAGCTGGACCTCACATCCCTCTTACCCCCGGCCCCTCCTCCCGACCAGGGGGGCCTGAGTGGGGGGACTCACCCGCCTGCTCCAGGGCCACCATGGTCGCCTGTTCGATCAAGTCCCGTTCCACGAAGCTCCGGAAGTCCTCGCTGTACACACTCAGGTCCGGAAGCTGGAACGTGTAGATGGGCATCTCCAGCGGGAACTGCTCGCTGCTGCACTCACTTGCCACGTGGGACCGCGCCAAGGACACGATGGCCGAGCTGGCGTGGGAGATCCCCCGCGAGAGCCGCTTCTCTGCATGGGGGGAAGTGGGGGTGCTGAGTGAGGGGGGCTCTGTGGATGTGCACACTAGCCCATATGACACATCCCACATGTGCGCACACGAGCACACAGGATGCATATGCACATGTAAACATACACGGCACACTCATGCAGCACACAAGGACACATACACACATGTACACACTCACCACACATGCAGAGGCACACCCATGGACACCTGCATGCTCATTACCTCCCCCTCCCCAGCCTTGCCACCCCGCCAGTGTTCTCAGCCTCCTTCATGCTGGGTTAACATCACCATCACCTGGCACATGGCACTTAGTCACAAAACCTCTTAGAAGGAGGCAAAGGGCAAGTCCACCACACAAATATTCCTCAGCATCTGTAAAGATCAGCAGCCTTGCTTCCTGGGTCTTAAGTTACATGGAACTCAGTTCAGCAGAGCTCTAGAGGCATAAAATTCTACACAGGGAACTTCCTTTGCTTTTATGCTTTTATATTTTTAAAGTGAGAAGCAATCCATTGGGCTTCCTCCACAGTGGGTTGGATTTTAAGATAGGTCACCTCTACTAAAGTTACTCTTATAAACACACCCTGCAGGAAGATTCCCAGGACACAGATATTAAGCCATCACATGCCTCTATTCTGTCTGGATTTTCTGTTGTCATGGCAATCTTAAAAATTTTTATCTTGACTAGGCTTTCCAACAAGGGATGAGAAATGCACTGTAGAATTTCTCTAAAATACAACAGTTACTTTATTAGGAAGTTGACCATCTGATTTAAATGCCACCATCAAGAAGTAATATTTTAAAAAGCATACTTATTTTTTAAAGCCCTGTGCTTAATAGCAAAAGAATTCTTAAATGAGTGATATTAGAAATAAGTTTTCAGTTTTACAATCAATATTTGTAGCAATGAAGAATTCTTTTAGGAAGGGACTAGTCTTCTTTTAATTTTGCCCAGAAAACAAAATTCAGACAGGCATTTCAAGGAATATTTTCTAATACCTGTGGTAGACTCATTAGTATATGTGATCATTTAAGTTGAATGGATTCCCACTCACATTAGCCTGCTCATCGGTCAGGTTCTGTGCTCTGCTGATGCCTCTCTGAGCCGTGCTTCTGCCCCTGCTGTGCTGGCAGGAAGCCCATGCCCATGCCTTCATCAAGAAGGGAAGCTCTCTTCCCCCACATGCAAGAGTAGTTGAAAGCACTGCCATTAAAGTAATTTTGCTAAAGCAGATGAAAAACAAGAGGCCTTTGACCCTGGTATAAGTTAATTTTAAGCTCAAATTTAATTGTCAGAGGCCTCATATATTTGCATGGTAAGTCTCAGTGACAGAGTATTTCAAAATGGATAGTTCTGATTCACCTTCAATTTCATTCTGAGATGAATTCAAGATGATTAAAGTTTGTTGTATTTTGAAGAAGGGCAAGAAGAGAGATCAGACCACACAGGCCATGAGTAAGAGGAGCCATGGAGCACAGGGGCCAGCTGGTTGTCCTGTGCCTGGGGCAGGTCTCCCAGGGCAGGAGCAGAGGGGACCCCATGCCCCTCTGCCCCTCACAGACCTGGCTGAGGTCACATTTCTTGCCACCAGCTACCTTTCTGGAATCTGGGAAAATAGGAACTGCCCCATCCTTCAAGACCCAACAGTTTGCTTGAACACCCAAGGTACCATGAACCCACATTGCTCTCAGCAGAGGCAAGGTGCTGGGCAAGGTCATCCATACGTCTTCTTGGCTTATCAATCAGCATCTATTGCCAACTGATGAGGACCTTGGAAATGCTGTGACTCATAGTATAAATTGATGCTATTGAGCCACTCCAAATATTAATATTTGGAATCTGAGGGGAAAAGCCCTTTTGAACTAAAAGTGAATTATGTTAAAGATCATATAACAAGAAACATATGCTTCAAATTCTAACTCCTTCCAACCACCACCTCCATGAATGCACATACTTAATCACACAGACACAGACACACACACACACTAACATGCACATACACTCACAAACGGATTCTTTAAACATGAATTCAGCAATTCTTCTTTTGGAAGTATAAATAAAATAAATAAAACAGGAATTACCATGTTCAAAGTTATACCCCAGAGAAATACAGAGAGATTTTTTAAAAAATACTGAGGGAATATACAGAATTTTCTGACCCTTGACAAAGCCAGCTCAAGCACTTATGATTTAGTATAGCAGAAGGAACTATATTCAATATCCTGTGATGAACCACAAAGGAAAAGAATGTAAAAAGAATGTATACATACGTATAACTGAATCACTTTGCTGTATAGCAGAAATTAACACACTATAAATCAGCTATATTTCAATAAAAATAAATTAAAGAATGAAATTTAAAAACCCACACTAACAAAAAGGTATCTATGATTTAGGCCAGGGGATGTGTATTAACTCTGTTTTCTTATTTTCTGTATTCTGGAGGCTCTGGCATCTGGGCTCTGAATGTATTCTGGAGGCTCTGAATGGGGAGAGAATTTCCCTACAGAATTATCCAATTCTTAGAGACACCAAAGGACTCACCCAGGACAAACCAATTCAGAACCCATACTCTGGATCACCTCCTCTATCTGGCTCACACCAGCAGGCCATGCCACTGCCCTAATTACCCCTGGGCCAGGTGCCAGACAAGAAGCGAAAAAAAAGAAAAGAAACCGAAGTCGCTCAGTCGTGTCCGACTCTCTATGACCCCATGGACTGTAGCCTATCAGGCTCCTCCATCCATGGGATTTTCCAGGCAAGAGTGCTGGAGTGGATTGCCATTTTCATCTCCAGGGGATCTTCCCAACCCAGGGATCGAACCTGGGTCTCCCGCATTGCGGGCAGACGCTTTACCATCTGAGCCACCAGGGAAGCCCGAAGTCAACAAGAGATAGCCCTTATACCTGCCGAGAACTGCTGAGATTACTCATACCAGCCAATCCTAAGTCTGTTTACCCTGCCTTGATTTTCCCACAGAAACACAATACAGGCCCCTGCCCTTGTTTTCCTCTGTCCCTTCTGCCTTCTGACCAACACTGGTGCTTCACCATGTGACCCTACAGGGTGTGTCATGTCTCCTGTTTCCAGGGAACTGTGAGTTTAAGAACCTCTTCTTCTAGGAGAGTCATGTCCCCATCTGTGTGTCTCATCATATCTGATTAAAACAAGTCCTGGGTACATTTTAAAGCAGGTAGACAAAAATCTTCCCAACCCAGGGATCGAACTCGGGTCTCCTGCACTGCAGGCGGACTCTACCGTCTGAGCCACCAGGGAAGCCAACTTTTCTAAAAGGGACAGATATAAATATTTCAGGCTTTGAGGGCCATACCATTCTCAGTCACAACTACTCAACTCTGTCTTTGCAGCATGAAAGTGGCCATAGACAGTGAATAAACAATGTGTTCTAATAAGACTTTGCTGAAAAAACAGGCAGTGGCCAGAGGTGGTTCATGAGTTATTGTTGTTGATTTAGAATATGGAGGGTTTTATCTTCCATTTTAGGAGACTGTGACTTCAGGAAGAATTCAATTAAAGGGTATATATAGATCTAATTCAGAAACTACAATTTCTACTTGTTAAAAATATAGGGCATCCTTGGTGGTCCAGTGGTTAAGAAGCCACCTTGCAATGCAGGAGATGCTGGTTTGATCCCTGATTTGGGAAGATTCCACATGCTTCAGGCCAGCTAAGCTTGTGTGCCATAACTAGTGAGCCCACAACAACTGAAGCCCACAAGCCCTAGAGCCTGTGCTCTGCAACAAGAGAAGCTACCACAATGAGAAGCCTGCTCGCCACACCTAGAGAAAGCCCACTCAGCAATGAAGACCCAGCACAGCCAAAATTAAATAAATTTAAAAAAATACATATGTTTGTTCACAAGGCTCAGTTAATGAAATTATGTTATGATAGACTTCTGTGTTTTTTTTTTTTTTCCTGATAAAAATAAGATAGTGGTGAGTATCCGTGTAAGGCCCTGATTCTGCTAATCTGTCTGAGAACAGAGAGAAGGATCCTTCTAGACCTTTCCCTGGGAGGATAAGATAATGGGTTAGATTGTTTGCTGCTCAGAAAGAGCAGCAACTGCCAAGTTGTCAGCTCTCTGGATCTCCACTGCATGAGAGACGCTGGGAGGCTGTCCAGTGTGGTGCTGAAGGAGCACACAGTCACAGAAAGACCAAGCTAAATGATTAGAAGAGGTCAGATCTAAGGGCAGAATGAAGGAGACTTTAAGAACGGGATAACAAGGGGGCCAAGTCAGTGACCACACCTCAACACCCTCTTCCTAACCCGCCCAGGAGGCCCACAGGAGTAGATGGGTGGGGACGGGCTGAGGGCGGGTGTTGTGGCTGTGCTTTTCCTCCCCGCAGCTAGCCCTGTGGGGGTAACTGCCTGAAGCATCACCACCACAATGCAGGCCAGCCACAGCCACGGCCAAAGCCACTGGAGGAGCATCAGGGCAAATCTCATGGAGCTGGGCGCCAACCGCAACAGGAACAGGTGGGCTGGCCCCAAGCCTTCTTTCTTTTCTCCTACACTCCCTGTGAGCTGACAGTTACACAAGAAAGTGGAAGCTCCTACAAATGAGTAATTTCTAGGACAGAGGAACTGAGAGTTCCCTAAGCAGTAAAGCCAACTGTGGCGAAGAGAGCCAGTAGAGAACATTTTGAGCCCACATTAAAGCATTCAGAGCTAGCCACTTTGAGTGCACTTCCCTCCATGCTCTCATTCAGAGGAACACAAAACAGAGTCCATGCCTTAGTCCTTTTCCCCTGATACCATGAGCCAAGATGGCTGGTAACTGCAAGGTACTGTGTGTTCACAGGCGAAACTTAGGAAATGTCTCGGCAGTGAGAACATGGTTATAGAAAGTTCACAAAGTACTTGGGCTGGAACACATCAGGAGGACAAGGTTTTAAAATAAACCTAGGGGATATGTTCAGAGAGATAGAATATTACAATGTGAAACAATAAAAGTAACGAGAAAGCAGAAATTTGGAATGAGAAATGCTGATTAACAGAACGGTTCACGTGAAGAATAAATTAGGATGTTAGAAGAGCAAGTCAAGGCAATCTCTTAGAAGACATGAAAATGAGATGCAAGAAGACAATGGAGGAGTGGAATGGTTTTAAAGGAAAATAATTTGGACCCAGATTGTTATTCCACCAAACAAAAATTTAAGTACATCATATAAACATCTTTAGGTACTGACAGCCTTAGGAGACTGATCAGGCAAAATTTTTTTTAGCAAAGTCTTTGGAAAAGTATTCTTTTAGTAAAAGGTAAATATGAGTAAATAAAGAAGTTGACTGTTGTCTAAACAAGCAATAAAAAGAACCTAAATATGACTGAGGGCACATGGAGGTAGGAGGGGGAAGATAAAAACAGGGTAAAATATAGCTGTTGATAATTTTAAAAATTTATAGAGAGAAAACCTAAATATAGGTTTTAATAGAATAGAGGTAACTATAACATAAGGAGAATATATAACTTTCAAACTAGGTGAAAAATTTACTTAGCCAGAAAAGATAGAAAAGGAGAAAAACACATACAAAAAAGCATGGCAAATAAAAATGCAACATAAAGAAGCACAGACAGGACAATAATAAAAATAAAATAAGTAGATGAAATTCACTGCTTAAAAGACAGACTCTTGGGTTAAATAATAGAGTGATACTTGATGATAAATTACTTACAATAATTATATTTGATATACAAGGATAAGAAAGATTGAAAAAATGTGATTCCAGGCAAATATGAACCAAGACAAAGGCAGGGGAGAGGTTTAATATCAACTAAAACAGATTTAAAGATAAAAACAATTATATGGGACATAGAGATACTCTATATATTGTTAAAAAACACATTAGAGCCAGACAACCTCACAATTGTGAATACATACGCACCTACAAATACAGCCCAAAATGTAGTGGAAAGAGAGGAAAAGCTAAGAGAAGAAACAGATAACGAGCATTAAACTTTCTAACTCAAGTTTGGCTTTTCTGGACAACAGAGTATGTAAGCATAGGACAAAAATCCAAGATAGAGTTTCCAATATAGCCTGAATAATCAGGTTGAGCTAACAGAAACAGACAACAATGACTCACAGCATGGGAAGGTTGACCTAAGGCAATTGGAGAATTAGAATCCATTGTGTAAATATTAAGAGGAGTATTAAATCATTTCAGATCTTATGATTGTATATGTAGAAAATCCAAGAGACTCTCTGAGAACAACTAGTATTAATAAGAGAATTTATGATATGACTGGATAAAAAATAAATTGCTTTTATTGTGCCTAAACTCTTAACAGAATGTGAATAAATGCAGCAGTATATGAAATATTCTTGAGTGGAAAAACAGTATTACAATATGCTCATTATCCCTGAAATAAAATAAAAAAATCCAATCCACTTCCAATCAGAATTCCAATTTTAAGATTAATATGGTAGAATAAATATCCAAAAATAGTGAAAAAGTTTTGAAAAAGACTGGCAATAAAGGAACTAGCCTTTGCAGAGTAATACTATATGAAGCTATATGAGTCAAGTATAGCAGGTTGGGTGGTCACACAGAGCCCAGAAACAGAGTCAAATACATTTTTGCTAAGTTAATGTACAGCAAAGTTGGCATGTTAGTTCAGTGGGAAAGGGATGCTTTATTTAATAAATATACTAGACTACCTCATTCTCAATCCAGAGAAGCAAAACTAGATTCTTAGCTATTATTTACAAAAATTTCAAATTGCTTATAAGACCTAAAATTTAAAAAACAAATACAAGAAAACATATCAGTAACTTTGAATTTCAGGAGAATTTCTAAATAAAGGGAGAGGTCACCCATTAGTCATGAATGTATAGTAATATAAACATTTTGTAAGGCAGAATTTTCTGTGAATAATGATAAGGCAAATAATACTGTGGGATGTATATATATATATGTATATACATATATATGCAAAATACATTTGTAGTTTAGTCTTCGTTATAAAGAATGCTGCAAATTGATAAGAAAAATGCAAACAAAACAATAGAAAAATGGGCAAAGTACATGAATAAGAATATCACAGAAGAGGAAATCCAACTGGCTGACAAGCAAATGACAAGATGAAACTATTTTTTTACCCTTCAAAGTAGAAAAACAAAGTAGGAAAACCATCATGAGAACACCCAGTCCTGGCAAGAATGAATGGAAACATCCAGTTTCACACATGGTGAAAAGATATGTGTTTGGGAACCAAGTCCTGATGTTATTAAACAAAAAAAACACATGTGTTGGTACAGCAAATCCACCTTGGAAATGCCAACCTATAGAAATAAAAGCACTAGTATGTACAAATTATGGTATAAAGTTTATTATAGCAGTGCCTGTAATGTCAAAAAAACCACCACTAACAACAAAATCTAAGAAGAAACAGAATCACCATGAACAGACAGGGTTTAAAAAAAATCATATACTATGGGATAAAATATGAAGAGAATATGATCACGATCTATTGCTCAAGGAAACCAGAACTCTGCCAAATGCAGTATGTGCATCTGACTTGGATGTGTTTGCATTCTGAACAAGCAAAGTAAGAAGGAGCAGAAGGAGACAGAACTGGATGGGGCCACTGGTTAGTCTCTGGGAGGTATGGGAGATGTGGAGAAGAAAACTCTCAGGTTTCCTTTATATATATTTGTTACAATGAAATTTTCCCAATTTGGAAAAAAAGAATTCATCCCATGAAACACATGGATGATGAATATCAGTGTCGAACAGGTTTGGAGTCTATGCCGCTTGGGAAACAGTTTTGCAAGGGTGAGAGATGTCAAGTTCTGGGAAAACCAGGACTCCAGGAGGAATGTGGGGTCCCAGAGAAGTGGACTCACTCTCCCTTGCCCCTGAGGCAGGAACGGAAGCTGTAAACGACAGGGTGAGGTGTGGTGCCTGAAGAGCCCCATCTGCCTGCAGCTGGGAAAGACGATGGCCTCACCCTTCTGTGCACCCCTGCCCCAGCCCCCTGTAAACCATGCTGGACCAGGAAGCTGGCGCCTGGCAGGCCCTGAAGCCAGTACCTTGGGCGATGTCGTCCTGCCTGGGCAGGCAGGGCCGCTCGGCTGTGTGCCCGGGCGGGGGTGGCTCTCGCTCAGGCTGTTTGGGGCACCTGCCCTCGTTGAACACAGGTGGAAGGTTGGCTGTGTGCACCTGTCGGAGCTGCTCATAGTCACTCAGAGCGGCCGTGAGGTCCCAGTTTTTGCCTGGAGATGAGAAATGATAAGAGATTACAATCCTGATGCATGAATAATGGTCACATGTTAGGAAAGAACCTTGCAAAGAAGGGTCTCTGTTAGCACCTGTTCACTCAAACTACCCACCAGTAGTTCATGTTTTTTTTTTTAAAGTTCTTTTCCTTTTTTGGTTTTTCACTCAATGGTTTTTAGTATAGTCACAGAGTTGTGCAACTATCCACACTATACAATCCCAGAACATTTTCATTACCCTTAAAAAAAAAACAAACCTGAAGTATAGTTGATTTACAGTTTCAGGAGTGCAGCAAAGAGGTTGTTATACCTACACATATATAGGTCTATTCTTTTTCAGACTTTTTTCCATTATAGGTTATTACTAGATATTGAATATAGTTGCCTGTGCTATACAGTAGGCCCTTGTAGTTTTAGTTCTCATTTTTCGAAGGAGTAAAATGCCCTGATGTGTACTCTCTAAAAGCAGAATTTCTCACCCATGCCTGAGGTCCCTCTGAGGTACATGACGTACCTAGTATCCTGGCCTTAGATTCATAGACCCTGCAGAACCTTCCATGCCTCTGAAAACCTAGCTGCAGAGCTTATTTTCTGAGGGAAGCAAAGCACAGAGGAAGAAAAAGTAAACAAAAAGAATTTCCACCTTGGGCTCTCGCTCAGTATTTTAGTGCTTCCTTGAAGCTTAGTTTGGAGAGTGCAGAAGCTTGGGGTGGGGGATGCTCACTGAGCGGGAGCTTTGGTGGGAGGCCACCTCAGAGTTCAGGTGATGAACTGGGTGAGACATCAGGCAAGACAGCTGTGCCCGCTATGGGCACACTTGGCCAGGATGGGTGCTGGGGGTTCACAGCACGAGGGGAAGCTGATGGGGTCTGGACTCAGAGTGGGAGCTCTGAACCCTCACTCCGAGACTTGGTGGACTTTCAGTGGAAGGAAGGAGGTAGCTCACATTGCATCCAATTCCATTAGGCAACCATGTACCTTTTAAAGGCAAAGAATTAAAAGCTCAGCTCTAATTTTAAAAAGCAAGTAAAATCTTACCCTCTCCCAACTAACTTCAAAATGCAGGTATTTACTATATTGACTAATTATGTGGTACAGACAACAGAACAAGGCTTTGAATATCTAAAATAATATCTGAACATCTTCCTCTGGTCTTTCTAATTTTTTTTTCTGCCACAGACTTGATACTATCAATCAGAAAATGTTTAAATTCTATCATACAATCATTTACAATTTAATCATATTTTTTTCCTTCACAGTCAGGTAACAAAGACACAACAGAAGCATCTTTGCATATCTCAGTGGGGAAGAAAAGCAAACAAAATCATCCAGGTTATTCAACTAAACCTCAGCAAGGTCTGGGGGTGTTTTTGTAAGTAGTGACAGGTAGGGTCCTTTGTGGAAGGCAGCCCCAATACTGTTTAGTAGTTGTGTCACGGAAACCAGTTGAAGAAGAAATAAAAGCACTCTCTTTCACTCTTGCACACGACTAACAATCACAGTGTACACACATTGCCTGCGTGATTGCAAATGCACTTTCAAGTCTAAGTGCTTGTGTCTATCAAATGGGCATCCATGCTCCAGGGTGTGGTCTACTGAGGGTAGGACAGGCTCTGCCTTTAGGGACATTATTCCTTAGCAGGGGCGATGACCTGGGTGGGCACCTTGCTCTAAAGCAGGGCCAAGGGTCGCAAATGTCCCAGGGAGGGCTGAAACTGTTGGGGAAAAAGGGCAGGGAGAGGGGAGGTGGAGGAGAGGCACTGAGAATGCAATCTTATCATGGAATGCAGACATGTTAATATGGGTGCATGTATTAGCAATGACACGAGCCCCACGAATACTGGCTATGAGGGAAACAGCTCACGTGGAGCACTGTGTGTAGCCGTGGGTTTTATTATCCCACAGTGCCACGGGGAGCAGGCATTGTCCTGGCTCCTCACAAACAGAAAGTGAGGCTTAGAAGGTTGCTGCACCACAGTGTTTGCATGTGAACCCTCCAATCTCATCTTTCCACTGACTGCATCTTCCTGCAGGGCTGTTCTGTACACAAGACCTGGTCCTAGCAGAGCTGTGCCCCACCCCAGCTTCTGCTCCCAGAAGTCAGCCAACGGCACTTCTCCCACCCTCAGGAAAGAGTGTGTCCTGCTGTTACTACCCATTCCTGACAGGAGATCCTTCCAGAGCCCCCGATCTACGTTCCCATCACAGGTGATCAGGCTGGAGTATGAAGGCCACACCCCAGTGATCATGCATAGCCTCCGTGGACCAGCGCTCCAGGGTGAGGGTATGTTCCTTCTGCATGCCTAGAGGATCAGCTGGGGTGATGCTGGGAAGCACGTGTCCAGCCATCAGCAAAGGCCAGTCCGCTCTGATCTCCTATCCAGAGACCTCGCACTCGCTGATTTTCCCCACTTGCTCTTGCCTCCACTGTATTCTCCCATCACTGCCCTGGACTCCTGCTCCGTCTGCTAAACACCTGCCCATATCCTTAACCGGCGAGCATCCTGGTTCTCACCTGGGCCACACCACTTAGCAAATGGATATCCGGTAAGTACGAGTTGAGAGTGAAGACAGAGGGGGCAGCACGGTCCACAGATCGCAGCTCCCAAATGAGCCCCAAGTGCTTGAGTTTAAGATTTTAAAGAATTCAGAATTCCTCAGGGATCCAGGACCCCAGTGTCTATGCATGTGGAAAGGGTCCATGAGGCCACTGAAGGGGAAGCAAGCAGAACAGACAGCAGACAAAGTCCTCAGAAGTTTAGGGGTTCTGAGATCTGCTTCCAGCTCTGCACAGTTCCACAGACAGCTGCTCAGCACAACCAGGAACGCAAGTGGTAACTTACAGACACGTGGACAGGGAGGGATGCTCCAGGGATGAGCTTGACACTGGCGGGTCATACAGACTGTATCTAAAGACAGAAAATACAGCAGAGAGGGACAGGCTCTTGGTGGCCTAGGAGTAGGGTTTGGTGCTCAGAGAGCATACGTTTCAAGATCCCCTTTCATCTTGTCCACTCTTAAGTCTGGGAGAATCCCAACAGAAGTCACATGGAGGGAAGATGAGGTGAAGGGCACAGAGGCCCACCATGGTGGCACCACCACAGTAAGGCAGCGGGCTGAGGCCAGGCGGGACAGAGGCCCACCACGGTGGCACCACCTCAGTAAGGCAGCGGGCTGAGGCCGGGCGGGACAGAGGCCCACCATGGTGGCACTACCTCAGTGAGGGAGCGGGCTGAGGCCGGCACCACCTCAGGAGGGAGTGGGCTGAGGCCGGCACCACCTCAGTGAAGGAGTGGGCTGAGGCCGGGCGGGACAAAGGCCCACCATGGTGGCACTACCTCAGTGAGGGAGCGGGCTGAGGCCGGCACCACCTCAGGAGGGAGTGGGCTGAGGCTGGGCGGGACAAAGGCCCACCATGGTGGCACCACCTCAATGAGGGAGTGGGCTGAGGCCGGGCGGGACAGAGGCCCACCATGGTGGCATCACCTCAATGAGGGAGCAGGCTGAGGCCGGCACCACCTCAGTGAGGGAGTGGGCTGAGGCCTGGTGGGACAGAGGCCCACCATGGTGGCATCACCTCACTGATGGAGTGGGCTGAGGCTGGCACCACCTCAGTGAGGGAGTGGGCTGAGGCCGGGCGGGACAGAGGCCCACCATGGTGGCACCACCTCAGTGAGGGAGTGGGCTGAGGGTGGGCAGGATGCATAGCTGGGTGACTGGGGCAGCCACAGGCGACGAGCCCTGAAGCCAGCTCATTTATTAGAGGAGGGTTCAGCAGAGCAGTAAAGAGCCCAGGCTTTGGGTCTGGCCCCACTCCCTGGCTACTTCCGTGACTGTAAGTACAGCATACCACTACGGGAAACCTCAGGTTATGTTTCTGTGCAATTGGGATAACAAAATGCCCCGAATGAAAGTTCCAAGGAGGGGTAAGTGAGGCGAGGAGGCTACATTTGTACAGTTCTGGGCACATGGATAGCTCTTAGTGTTGAGCCTATTCATAACAAGTTTTCATTTATTATGAATAGTCTAACCTCTGTCGCTTATGGTTGAAATCCAGCTTGCAAGTGACAGAACTGAGATTCAAATCCAGGTCTGTCTTGATCAAAGCCTAAGCTTCTGGGGGCTACAGCTCCCTTGAACCTGACCTTGTTGTGGGTGTCAGGGCTCCTGGCCGCTGACCACCCTTGAAATCTCCCTCTCCTGTGCCATCATGACTCAGTAACAGGACTTTCCCTCCTTGCGGATCCCTCCACCCCACCTTGCCAGTGTTTTCACCTGCTGGGTCTTTACCCTGTTCCCCATAGACTCACCTGTACTACATGAAATTCTCATTCATGTGTCATCCCCTAAACACTAGCAGGCCTCCAGGCCACTAGGCAGACACCAGAAGGCCTCTGTCCAACATGACATCCTGACAGCCCCTTTGTCCTATGACTCTGAACACTCTGTCCCCATTGTTGGCTCCTTGGCTTTTCCTGCCCTTAAAGCACACGAATTCCCTCCCCCCTTCCACTCTTCTTCTTGTTCTTTTTTTCCTCTTAATTTATATCCCATTTTGAAGATTAAGTCCACCTCTATGGGAATAGCCATAGGTCCAGTTACAGTCTGTATCCTGTTTCCAGGCCAAATGTTCAACAATGGCAGATGCCAGTCAATTATCTAATCAATATTCCCCTCTGATTCTTTACGTGCAGAATCCTGATTTGATTTGCAAGAGCAATTTGCACAGCTAGAAATACTCATTTTTCTCCTGTAGCCGACCTGAGTTTCCAATGATGTTCAAGCAGTATTGCTCCAAGGACAGTATTTCTGGAAGGACAGTATCACTGTCTGCAATTTCTCAACTTAAAACCTCTAGAGGTGGAGGCAGTTGCCTGATAAATGTTTCCTTCTGGGCACTGCCTTGGTTTGGGTTTGTCACATGCGGGTGACTGGGGTACCAGCAGGTACAGGTTTTACCTTCCAGCAGAGTCTACTGGTGATGTGCTTGTGTTTTAAACTTCTAATTCATTTTATTTTTGTCTTAACTGGAACATCAAGTGAGGTTTGATCTCAAGTTAAACACTATTTTATTTTGTCTCTTGAAGGGGTATGTATGCTTTAATTTAGCACTGAAGCATCACATCCATTAAGGAAAACAATGAAGCAGAGATGTATGAGCCCATGGGAAGCTATGAAACAGGAACTGACTAAACTCAGGGGAAAAAAGAGTTAAAATAATTTCAGAGATGAAGTTACATTATAAGGAAGCAGAGAGAAAACAGGTACAGATACCACAGTAAAAAAACATAAAAATGAAAATCAGTAAAGTGAACAAAATGAGACAGAAATAAAGAAACAAAAGGTTACAGGGGAAACGGTAGACAGAGACTACAGGTGAAAGAAATGCCACATATACATAATTGGAGCTCAAAATAAGAAAGCTATGATTAAAAGGGAAAGCATTTTTCTTATCATATGGAAGTAATTTATTATTCCCTTATCATCAGGCAAACTCAACAAAATGGTATGCTAAAATGTGATGGTAATAAAATTTCATGAAACTTTAAGATAAGGAAAGCATTTGTCATGTGAAATCATATTGCATTGAACAGGCACTGTGGTCCACATCTGGGTGCTTGTAATTCCCTTTTCTGCTGATTCTCCAAAAAAAGAAATTAAAAAAAAGACATAGTACCATGCCGATATATTATGCTTTATCTCATCATTTCAGAAAAATTGTGTGTGTGTGTGTGCATGCTCAGCCATGTCCAATTCTTTGCGAGCCCATGGACTGTAGCCCACCAGGCTCCTTTGTCCATGGGATTCTCCAGGCAAGAACACTGGAGTGGGTTGCCATTTCTTCCTCCAGGGGGTCTTCCTGACCCAGAGATCAAATCCATGTCTTCTGTGTCTCCTGCATTGGCATTCATATTGTTAATCACTGTGGAAACTTAATTCACAGAGATATAAATGTTAAACAATTAAAAATGTACAAGCTCCACAATATCTTTTCATTAATTAAGAAGAAATAAAAACGGGACAGCCACCATCTAGTGATCTTCGGTCTCCAACCAGGGAAAAGGGGAGGAAAATCAGGAGCAGAGGAGATGTCAGTTTCAGGAGAGAAATCTAAGACAAGCAATCACAGATTTAGCCTTTCAAAACAGAGAATTTCTAACATAAATACTTGATCCTACACATTGAAAAGCTGCAAGAAGATTGCCCTAGTATAATAAAGAAATATAAGGACAGTGTTCATGATATAGCCTTATAACATTATTATGTTTTAAAGATAAAGAGAATTATTTGAATATTTCAGCAAAAAGGAAAGACAATCAGGCTGGTAACATAGTTCTTGGCAACCAAATTCAATGCCTGAAGATACTGAAAGAAATAAACAAGTATGAGCTAAGAAATGTTTATACCCATCTAGGCTATTCTTTCATGGATAAAGGTTACAGACAAACCATTTAAAACAGGTATGAGTTCAGGAAATAATAGTCACATGGATTGTTCTTGAGAAAATTATGAGAAGATGAGTTCCAGCAAGTCAAGAATGAATGGAGGTTTGGCAAAGGGAAATTGAGGGAGCAGTAAATGTATTTAAATGTACAGCCAAGTAAAAGCAAAGGTACAGATACAAATGATAGAGGAGAATATTCTGCCAAAACAAAAGTGATAGAAAGCAGAGTCCACCACAGTTGCTTCAGCTGTACTACATGGGAGTACAAGATAGTATTCAAAGTTGGCAGGTCAAATATACACATCTGAACTTATATAATTTGTTGTTGTTCAGTTGCTAAGTAATGTCCAACTCTTTGGGATGCCATGAACTGCAGCACACCAGGTTTCTCTGTCCTTCACTATTTCCTGAAGTTTGCTCAAACTCATGTCCATTGGGTCAGTGATGCCATCCAACTGTCTCATTCTCTGTTGCCCACTTCTCCTCTTGCCCTCAATCTTTCCCAGCATCAGGGTCTTTTCCAATAAGTCCACTATTAGCATCAGGTGGCCAAAGTACTGGAGCTTCAGCTTCAGCACCAGTCCTTCCAATGAATATTCAGAGTTGATTTCCTTTAGGATTCATTGGTTTGATCTTCTTGTTGTCCATGGGACTCTCAAGAGTCTTTTCCAGCACCACAGTTCAAAAGCACCAATTCTTCAGTACTCAGCTTTCTTTATGGTCCAACTCTCACATCTATATGTGACTACTGGAAAAACCATAGCTTTCACCAGACAGCCTTTTGTCAGCAAAGTGATGTCTCTGCTTTTAAATATGCTGTCTAGGTTTGTTATAGCTTTTCTTCCAAGAGGCAAGCACATTTTAATTTTCTGGCTAGAGTCACTGTCTGCAGTGATTTTGGAGCCCAAGAAAATAAAGTCTGTCACTGTTTCCCCATCTATCTGCCATGAAATGATGGGACTAGATGCCATGATCTTTGTTTTTTGAATGCTGAATTGTAAGCCAGCTTTTTCACTCTTCTCTTTCACCTTCATCAAGAGGCTCTCTAGTTTTTCTTCACTTTCTGCCATTAATGTGGTATCATCTGCATTTCTGAGGTAACTGATATTTCTCCTGGCAGTCTTGATTCTAGCCTGTGCTTCATTCAGCCCTGCATTTTACATGATGTACTCTGCATATAAGTTAAATAAGCAGGGTGACAATGTACAACCTTGATATACTTTCCCAATTTTGAACCAGTCTACTGTTCCATGTCCAGTTCTAACTATTGCTTCTTGACCTGCAAATAGGTTTCTTGGGAGTCAAGTAAGGTGGTCTGGTATTCCCATGTCTTTCAGAATTTTCCACAGTTTGTTGTGATCCACATAGTCAGAGGCTTTAGTGCAGTCAAATAAGCAGAAGTAGATTTTTTAAAAATTCCCTTGCTTTTTCTATGATCCAGCAGATGTTGGCAATTTGATCTCTGGTTCCTCTGCCTTTTCTAAATTCAGCTTGTACATCTGGAAGTTCTCAGTTCATTTATTGTTGAAGCCTAGCTTGAGGGATTTTGAGCAATACCTTGCTAGCATGTAAAATGAATGCAATTGTGTGGCAGCTTGAACATTCTCTGGCATTACCCTTCTTCGGGATTGGAATAAAACTGACCTTTTCCAGTGCTGTGGCCACTGCTGAGTTTTCCAAATTTCTGACTTACTGAGTGCAGCACTTTAACTGCATCATCTTTTAGTATTTTAAATAGCTCAGCTAGAATTCCATCACCTCCACTAGCTTTGTTTGTAGTGATGCTTCCTAAGGCCCGCGTGATGTCACATTCTAGGATGTCTGGCTGTAGGTGAGTAACTATACCATCGTGGTTATCCAGTTTATTAAGACCTTTTTTGTACAGTTCTTCTGTGTATTCTTGCCACTTCTTAATCTCCTCTGCTCATGTTATGTCCTTTATTGTACCCTTCTTTGCATGAAATGTTACCTTGGTATCTCTAATTTTCTTGAAGAGATCTCTAGTCTTCCCTATTCTATTGTTTTCCTCTATTTCTTTGCAATGTTCACCTAAGAAGATGTTCTTATCTCTCCTTGCTGTCCTCTGAAACTCTGCATTCAGTTGGGTATATGTTTCCCTTTCTCCTTTGCCTTTCACTTCTCTTCTTTTCTCAGCTATTTGTAAGGCCTCCTCGGATAACCACTTTGTTTTCTTGCATTGTTTCTTCTTGGGGATGGTTCTAGTCACCACCTCCTGCATAACAGTATGAACCACCATCCATAGTTCTTCAGGCACTCTGCCTGCCAGATCCAGTCCTTTGAATCTATTCATCACCTCCACTGTACAATCACAGGGATTTAATTTAGGTCATAACCTGAACGGACTAGTGGTTTTCCCTACTGTCTTCAGTTTGAGCCTGAATTTTGCAATAAGGAGTTTATGATCTGAACCACAGTCAGCTCCAGGTCTTGTTTTTTGCTGATGGTATAGAGCTTCTCCATCTTCAGATGCAAAGAATATAATCAATCTGATTTTGGTATTGACCACCTGGTGCTGTCCATGTGTAGAGTCATCTCTTGTGTTGTTGGAGGAGGGTGTTTGCTATGACCAGTTTGTTCTCTTGGCAAAACTGTTAGGCTTTGCCTTGCTTCATTTTGTACTCCAAGGCCAAACTTGCCTGTTACTCCAGGTATCTCCTGACTTCCTACTTTTGCATTCCAGTCAGCTAAAATGAAAAGGACATCTTTTTTGGTGTCAGTTCTAGGAGGTCTCATAGGTCTACAGAGAGTCATTCAACTTCAGCTTCTTCAGCATTAGTGGTTGGGACATGACTTGGGTAACTGTGATGTTGAATGGTTTGCCTTGGAAGCAAATGGAGATCATTCCGTCTTTTTTGAGATTGTAGCCAAGTACTGCATTTCAGACTCTTTTGTTGACCTTGAGAGCTACTCCGTTTCTTCTAAGGGATTCTTGCCCACAGTAGTAGATATAATAGTCATCTGAATTAAATTCACCCATTTCCATCCATTTTAGTTCACTATATCCTAGAATGTCGATGTTCATTTTTGCCATCTCCTGTTTGACCACGTCCAATTTACCTTGATTCATGGACTTAACATTCCAGGTTCCTACGCAACACTGTTCTTTACAGCATCGGACTTTACTTTCACCACCAGGCACATCCGCAACTGGGTGTTGTTTCCACTTTGGCTCAGCCTCTTCATTCTTTCTGGAGCTATTTCCCTGCTTTTTCACAGTAGTATATTGGACACCTACCGAGCTGGGGAGTTCATCTTTCAGTGTTGTATCTTTTTCCTTTTCACGGGTTTCTCAAGGCAAGAATACTGCAGTGATTTGCCATTCTTCCCCAGTGGACCACGTTTTTTTAGGCTCTGACTAGCAGGGACATGCCCTTCAGCTGCTCCATGCAACTGGATGCCACACCTGGTGCCCTGGTTGTCCCACTGCTGGTCCTTGTTTAGTGTGTAAACCTTCACTGGCTGTTGGATGTTGGTCAAAGTGCTGCCCGGGGGTTGAGGCAGAGGCCCACTGGAGTGGCTGGGAAGGGGGTCTGGGGAAGATTGAAACCGATGTTGGAGGACACCCAGGAGCAGAGGGTTCCCTGGCCTCACTGCTGCCACTGGCTGCCCTGGGGCTGATCCGTCGCCCAAGAGTGGAGGGCGAACATGTATAACAGTATTAAGAAAAACACTAGAAACATGTGAATGATATACCACTAACTAAATTGGATGGTAGAAGAGAGAGTAAGAAGAGGAAGAAGATATAAACTAGTTTTATTGAGGCAGATCATTGACACCAACTATAAGAAAAAGGGAAGGGATAATACATCAAGGTAGAAAATTTTAAAATAATCACCAGATAAAAATATAACTTCTAAATAGCAGAAAGATATTTTAAATTAAAAAACTAACCAGTTCCATTGATCTAGATGTATGTTCTTGTGCCAGTACCATGCTGTTTTGATGATTGCAGCTTTATAATATGGTCTGAAGTCAGCATGATACCTCCAACTATCTTCTTTTTTCTTAAGGCTGTTTTGGATATTTAGGGTCTTCTGTGTTTCCATACACATTAAAACATTTTTTTTGTTTGTTTTAGTTCTGCCAAAAATGCCATTTTAATTTGACAGGAATTGCACTGCATCTGTAGGCTGCCTTGGGTTATATGGTCATTTTAACAATATCGATTCTTCCTCTCCAAGAACAAGGTATGTATTTCCACTTGTTTGTATCAGCTTTTATTTTTTTCATCAGGGACTTATATTTTTCATAGTACAGGTCTTATGTCTCCTTAGGTAGGTTCATTCCTAGGCATTTTATCCTTTTTGATGCAATGGTAATTTATTAAATTCTTTGTTTTTCTTTTTTTCTTTTTTTTACTTTTTGTTTCTCTCCCAGTTTTGTTGAGATATAAATGACATACAGTACTGCATAAGTTGAAGGTGTTCAGCATAATGATTTACATACATCATGAAATGCTTATCGCAGTAGGTTTAGCAAAAATTTATTATGTCATATAAATATAACATTAAAGAAATAGAAAAAATATTTTTCCTTTTAATGAGGACTCTTAGGATTTATTCTCTTAACAACTTTCATATACAACATATAGCAGTATTAATTATATTTATCATGTGGTCTTAATTTCCCCTTTTGATCTTTTGTTACTAGTGTATAGAAATGTAACAAATTTCTGTGTATAATTTTGTACCCAGCAACTTTACTGAATTCATTGATGAGCTCTAGTAGCTTTCTGGTAGTATCTTTTTCTATGTATAGCATCATCATCTGCAAACAGTAACAGTTTTACTTCTTTTCCAATTTGGATTCCTTTTATTTCTTTTCCTTTTCTGACTGCTGTGGCTAGGAATTCCAAAGCCCAGAAATACACCCATGCTCATATGGTCAATTTATCCACAACAAAGGAGGCAAGAATATACAAGGAAGAAAAGACAGTTTCTTCAATAAGCAATGCTCGAAAAACTGGATAGCTACATGTAAAATAATGAAATTAGAACATTCTCTAACAGCATCAACAAAGTAAACTCAAAATGGATTAAAGATCTAAATGTAAGACCATATTCTATAAAACTCCTAGAGGTAAATATAGGCAGAACACTCTTTGACATAAATCACAGTAATATTTTCTTTGATCCATCCCCTAGAGTAACGGAAATAAAAAAAGTTAACAAGGGGGACCTAATTAAATTTAAAAGCCTTTGCACAGCAAAGGAAACCATAAACAAGACAGAATGGGAGAAAATATTTACAAATGAAACAACTGACAAAGGATTAATATCCAAAATATATAAATAGGTTATGCAGCTCAATATAAAAAAAACAAACTATCCAATCAAAAAATGGGTGTAAGATCTAAATAGATATTTCACCGAAGAAGACATATTGATGGCCAACCAACACATGGAAAAATATTCAACATCACTAATTATTAGAGAAATGCAAATCAAATCAAAACTACAATGAGGTATCAATTTATACTGATCAGAATGGCCATCATCAAAAAATGTACAAACGATAAATAATGGAGAGGGTGTGGAGAAAAGAGAACCCTCTTACACTGTTGGTGGCAATATAAATTGATACAGCCACTGTGGATAACAGTATGGAGGTTCCTTAAAAAAACTAAAAATAAACTTGCCATATGATCCTGCAATCCCACTCTGGGCATATCTGAAGAAAACTCTAATTTGAAAAGATACATGCACCCCAATGTTTATAGCCCCACTTTTTTCAATAACTAAGACAGAGAAGCAACCCAAATGCCCACCGACATGGGTAAAGAAGATGTGGCATGTATATATATATATATATATATATATATATGAATATTTTGTTGTTTAGTTGCTCAGTCATATCTGACTCTTGGCGACTTCATTGACTGTAGACTGCCAGGCTCCTCTGTCTGTGAGATTTCCCAGGCAAGAATACTGGAGTGGGGTGCCATTTCCTTCTCCAGAGGATCTTCTCAACCCAGAGATTGAACCTGTGTCTCCTGCATTGTCAGGTGATTCTTTACCACTGAGCCACCAGGGAAGCCCCACAATGGAATATGACTTAGCCATAAAAAAGAATGAAATAATGCCTTTTGCAGCAACATGGATGGACCTAGAGATCCTCAGACTAAGTCAGAGAAAGACAAATACCACATTACACCACTAATATGTGGAATCTAAAAAAAAAAAAAAAAACAGATACAAATGAACTTATTTTCAAAACAGAAACAGACTCACAGACACAGAAAACAAACTTATGGTTACCAGAGGAGACAATGGGGTAGCCGGGAAAGATAAACTGCAAGTTTGGAATTAATATATACATACTACTATATACAAAATAGGTAAACAACAAGGACCTACTGTCGCACAGGGAATTATACTCAATATCTTCTAATCATGTATGATGGAAAAGAATCTGAAAAAGAATACATATATATATATATATATATGTATGACTGAATCACTTTGCTGTACACTTGAAACTAACACAATATTGTAAATTAACTATACTTCAATAAAAAATAATTACATTAAACAAAGGAAAAAGGGAATGAGGATAGTAGTGCATAAAAGTAGAATTTTTAAAAGTAAACACTAGATAAAAAATGTAAGTGTTCTGAACAGCAGAAAAAACATTTAAAAATAAAAAGCTAATAAAATATAGTGAAAGTCATTTAAATATTTATATATAAATAGAAAATATAATATGACAGAATTAAGACCAACCATATCTGTCATAGCAATAAATTTAAATAGGTTTAATGCAGCTAGTTAAAGAAAAGGATTTTTCATATTACTTTAAAAAGCAAGAACCAACTTGTGCTGTATATGGGAGCTATATTCAGAGTGAAGTGATTCAGAAAGGTTATAACTAAAGGGGAGGAACCATGGTTTATCAGGTTTATCAGGCAGAGATAAAAGAATAACAATAATCATAACAACAACAAAAGGCAATATGGGCAGTCATAATCTTACATCAAATAAAGCAGAATTTAGGCCAAAACGCATTACGGAAGATGAGGAAGGCCACTTTATAATGCTAAGGAGTTCCGTTCGTAGTGGAGATGGATTAATCATACTGTTTATTTTCTGTAGTTTTGAGGTCTTGCTGACCTGTGAGACCTCACTCTTCCCAGAACTCTCAGGTTTTAGTAATGACAAGTGAGTCCCCAGCAAGTATGCCTTTCAATAAGAAAAACAAGCCAATCCAGAGCCCACAACCCAGCCACCTCCTCTGTCAGGCCCTCCCGCTCTGGGCAATCGTCCAGGGCCAGAGATGGCTCAGGGGCAGCCTCCCCATGCCTGCTGAAATGACTCAAATCAGTCACTCCTAAATCCAGCCACCCTGCCTTGCCCCTTCCTTCCTGCAGTAACAATATCCTGTGTCCATGTGCTCCCCTCACTTCCTCTGCTTTCTGACCCTGACGCTTCCCCAGGTGGCCCTGTGTGCTATGACTCCCACCTCTACAGAACTGGGAGGAAAACTTTCTTGCTTCATGACGGTCGTTTATGTGTGTGTGTGTCTTACTAGACCCGGTTAAAACAAATCCCAGGCACATAAAAATAAGACATAAGAAATATGAATATATGCATATTAGATAAAAAGTAAAAACTTTAAACCAGAAATTACTCTGAGACACTAAGATAAGCACACTGACATGGACTATTCACAGAAGAATGCCAGCTATTTTATGGCAACAGCCTCCAAACCTGCAAGACCACCACAACAAAGGTTTGTTTTTCGGCTTAGCCCCAAAATCTGCTGTGGGTCAGCTCCAGCTCTGCAGCTACTCTTAAAAACTGCCCTTCAATGTGTCAGAGGGACAGAAATTCCTGGAGCATCTCCAACTAAGGATCAAACACTCTGACTCAGAAGTATCACCTCATCTGGATTCACAACCCCATGGCAAAAACTAGTCAAAGGGCCCATCCAGCCACAGAGGCCAGGAGGGGTAATGCACCCATGTTCCCACTAGAGGGAGGAAGAGAGCTGGACATAGTCTGTGAATAGCACCAATACAAAGGATGCAGAATTGACATACATGAAAAATAGCCTTCAAATATAAAAAAAATAAGTTAGAAGACATAATGGAAGATAATATTCCATTTATAATGGCAACTAAAAGAAAAATACTGAGAAATGAACTTAAAAGAGATGTATAAAACACATATGTGGAATAATTATGATGTCCACAAAAGGCACAAAAGTAGAACTGCATACACTATGTTCATAGTTGGAAGACTCAATATCACCATTTCTTCATAAGCTAATTTGTAAATTTAATCTGACCTCATAAATATAAGCATTTTTTTCCCTTCTTGGAGTCAGACATGTAGAGTTTAACGTTCATTTGGTAAACTAAGTAAGAATAACCAGGGAGGCTCTGAAACATAACAGCAGTGGGGCGGCGGGGGGGGCACTTCTAGGCCTCTAACCCACCCCGCCGCCTCAATAACTGGTACATGAACAATCAGACAAAACCATGCAATGGAAGGGGAAATCCCAGGGAGACTTCTATTTATACAAAGTATCAAAAGGCAAATGTCAACTGGGAAAATGCTTGCAACTTCTATCACATACAAGGCATCATCTCTGAGGCAGGTCTGTCCATGAGAAAATCTGAAGTGGGGCATGCTGTGGGGGATGAAGGTGCAATAGGGCCTCGGCTGAATTGGCAGGTGGCATGGGAGTCGGGGTGGCCCTTCAGAGATGTCCACTCTGTGGTAATGGGATAGGCTGGGATCTGGGACCCTTTGCTGCAGTGCTGCAATACTTGTATCTGGACATCTCTCCTCAAGCAATAATATACAAAGAAACTGTATGGAACTAAAAACAACCCCATGCACGTGTAGTTAGGGCAAATTCTGGACAAAAAGACTCAAAAGACAGAAAAACCCAACTGCCACTTCTGAAGACAGCAAAAGCAGGGTGCTGCACATGCCCCCTGCACACACATACACCCCTACCCTCCTCATATAAGGAACATGCTTACCCCTCACTTAGCAAGCGAGTGAGCAATGGAACCTGTTGTTTATTCTTGCTCCCACCTGCAGCAGCAGGGATTCCAATAAAACCTTGCTTGAATTTCTTGTCTGGTCTCTAGTCAACTTTCTTTGATGGGGGAAGGCTAAGAACCCTGGTGGGTATCAGTGAGGGGTTGAGCTCTTACACTCGGACATAAAGAAGGCACTGGATGGGGGTGCCCCCAGGAGGGTAGAGTCTTGGGTGAGGTGACATCCTCTGGTTAGGACGACACCTCTGGAGGCCTTAGCTGTGAGCCACAGCAGCCGTGGCTTCCCAGCTGGGCACATAGGGCAGACACGACAGGGGGCATGTCTCTGTTTCCTCCTGTGTGGGCATGTGTGTACGTGTGCAGTGTGCATGCTCTTCGCCCGGAACCAATAAGGAAAAAAAGACTAACTATTCAAAAGACACACAGGCCAAGGACATGAAAAGAGAGCTCACAAAAAAAGAATTATAAATGTCCATGAACCATAAGAAACATATGAAAAGATGCTTGATTTTATTCACAAAAGAAATGCAATTTACAAATATATTAGACAAAAATCTGCAAAACCATTTTACACATATCAGAGGGTCAAAATACAAAAGCTGGCAATCACCTGATTACCAAGTTAGTGGGTGAACAGTCTTGCTTAGCTGCTTGTTAGTGAGCATATGGAATGATATATTCCCCAAGCAAGCAAGGCAATTTCCCAGGATTCACCACAATTATAATACCCTCATCCTGTGACTTAGCCACCCCACTTCTGGGAATTTATCTTACAGAGATACCAATACACATGACAAACTGAGACAGTGTATTAAAAAGCAGAGACATTACTTTGGCAACAAAGGTCCATATAGTCAAAGCTACAGTTTTTCCAGTAGTCAAGTAGTCAAGTAGTCAAGTGAGAGTTGGACCATAAAGAAGGCTGAGCACCAAAGAATTGATGCTTTTGAACTGTGGTGCTGGAGAAGACTCCTGAGAGTCCCCTGGACTGCAAAGAGATCCAACCAGTCCATCCTAAAAGAAAGCAGTCCTGAATATTCATTGGAAGGACTGATGCTGAAGCTGAAGCTTCAATACTTTGGCCACCTGATGAGAAGAGCGGATTCACTGGAAAAGACCCTGATGCTGGGAAAGACTGGAGGCAGGAGGAAAAGGGGGCAACAGAGGATGAGATGGTTGGATGGCATCACCGACTCAATGGACAAGAGTTTGAGCAAGCTCCAGGAGATGGTGAAAGACAGGGAAGCCTGACATGCTGCAGTCCATGGGGTCACAAAGAGTTGGACACGACTTAGTGATTGAACAACAATAAATATGAGGTAGGTACAAGATGGTCATTGCAGCACTGTTTATAACAGCAAAATAATGAAATGAGCTAAATGCCCAACTATAAGAGAATATTTAAATAAACTACAGTCCACTCCCCCCTGACATAATGTTCTGATGGACATGAAAGAATGATGAAGGGGCCATGGGAAGGTCTCCAGCATACCCTAGGAGTGAATAAGCCAGGTGTGAACTATTCATAATGCCACGTTTTCAGTAAGGACAGAAAAGAAATATATATATATATATATATAAATGTTTACTTTAATCTGTTTACACAAAGGTTGAAAGGGTAAATAAGAAACTAACGGGTCAGGCAGGAATTGGGGAGAAGGCACAGAAGGGGGTTCAATGCTTTAAGTGCCTTTTTAAGTTTTGAACTGTTTGAATACATTAGTTATCTAAAACAAACAGTAAATAATATTTTTAAAGGATTTAAGGTAAATTACCTGTATTTTAAGTGTTTTAGAGTGAGAACTTTCCCATAATGTTTTGCCTGCCATATTGCCATAAGCTAAAGATCTCATTTACGTTTTGCAGGCAACAATGCTGAATTTCCTGGCTATTAAATGCAGACAGAAATAGAAAGAACCAATGGAAATACCCAGTCCTCTAAGCTAACTGGTAATTATATAGGTAGTTTTAGTTAGTTTATTTTTACAGAAATGTGTAGAAGGAAATTAGTCCAAAGGCTGCCTCAACTAATCTTCCAAAAGGTTATATAGCTCACCAGATGCTTGTCCAAATATAACAAATCATAATATAAAAAAATTATATGACTGATACTTTTGATGTATTAATCAAAAACTTATTAGCACTATTTTGTATTCTGTTACCAACGATAGTATGTGCAGACAATTTAAACAAAGGTTGGAGGACAAGAGATGTTACATTTGTGAACTTTAACTCTCTGACTTGCCGCAAGATGGCTTTTGTGAGCACTGCTCTACAAGCAGCTGTTTTCAAGATGACCAATGACCTTGATGCAGATAAATCCAAGGTCACTGCTCTGTACCCATTCATATAGCTGACCTCTCCATCCTTCCTGATTCCCTCTTCTTTTTTGGGGGTGGTGGGAGAAGCAGTATCTAACGCACAGCATGGTGTTTGCCACTCTCACTTCTTCTAAGGCATTACGTTCTCTTATTCCAATGCTGCTCTATTCCTCTCCTTTAAATAGCACCTCTTCCTCCTTCACTAAATCTCTATATGTCATTCCTCAGTGCTCAGATCTGGGCCAAACTCTACTGGGAGGTGTCTGAAAAGAATTTTTATACCTGATTTAAAGGGATGTAGACTTAAGAGGCACGCTGCCCTGTGCTGTTGTTCCCCACTCTTAATGATTGCAATGCAGACGTGATACCTGGGGCTGCAAACATGAGGTAAAAAGCATGAACATGAAAAGGCCAAGGGCTAAGAATGGCTGAGTGAGGGGACCATAAAGAGCCTGAATAAGTTTCTTGATAGATTACTGCCAGCAACCAGCTAACTAATACAAAGAGAGACAGGAGGTCAGAGGGCAACAATGAGACCTGGTGTTGTGCATGAATACAGGGTCTGACAAGGGCCCTAGGAGAGGCTCTAACTCAGGCTGGGAGGATGATCAGAGGTGCTTTCTGGAGGATGTCTCACTTAGGCTGAGACCTGAGCAGAATAAAGCTGTTTTGGCAAAGGGTCAGGAGGAGGTGAGTAGGGGGAAGACAGCACCTGAATAAACCTGGAAGTATCATTATCTGGCACATTTGAGCACTGAAGGTACTTACATGTGAGTAAAGCCCAGAGGGGAGGAGATAGGAGAGGCCTGATTAGGGAAGCTGATGGATTCAGGGAGAGGGAAATGTTGAGATAGAGCATCCTTTGAAGGGCCTTGTGAAGTGTGCCGTGAAGTCTGGACTTTATCCCAGGGGCAAAGACCAAGTCACTGAAGCATTTTCAATAGGAGTGGGGCCAGATCAGATTTTTATTGTAGAAAAATATCTACACCACTATGGAAGATACTATGGAGGGTCCTCAAAAAATTAGGAATAAAACCACCATATGACCCAGCAATCCCACTCCTAGGCATACACCCTGAGGAAACCAAAATTTAAAAAGACACATGTATTCCATTGTTCATTGCAGCACTATTTACAACAGCTAGAACATGGAAGCAACCTAGATGTCCATCAACAGATGAATGGATAAAGATGTTGTGGTACATATACACAATGGAATATTACTCAGCCGTAAAAAGAAGTGCATTTGAGTCAGTTCTAATGAGGTGGATGAACCTAGAGCCTATTATATGGACTGCAGTAAGTCAGAAAGAGAAAGATAAATATCATATACTAATGCATATATACGGAATCTAGAAAGATGGTATCAAATAATTTATTTGCAGGGCAGCAATGGAGAAACAGACATAGAGAACAGACTTATGGACATGGGGAGAGGGAGGAGAGGGTGAGATGGATGGATAGAGTAACATGGAAACTTATATTATCATATGTAAAATAGATAGCCAATGGTTATTTGCTGTATGTCACAGGAAACTCAAACAGGGGTTCTGTAACAATCTAAAAGGGTGGGATGGGAATGGGGATGTATGGATCAGATTTTTATTGTAGAAAAGTTAAGCATTTGCATTTAAGAATGACCACTCTGGTGAAATGGCAGAGACCATTAGAGCTGGGCCAAGCTGAAGGCAGAAGGAACACTGGGGGGTGACTGTAGCAGTACAGGTGACAGATGAGATGCCCTCCCCCACAAGCGACAGAGGATGGAGAGCTGGGAGTTCTCCCAGTGTTTGACCTTCAGGGAAGGAGAGGGAAGGGAGGCATCCAGGACCAAGCTGACTTGTCAAATGGCTGGATGAGTTACAGTAATCCATGTCTGGAAATGACTCAGCCACTAAAAAGAATGGATGTGCACACACAACTGATGTGAGGGGGTTTCACTTAAGGACTGCTGACTGAGAAAAGCACTGCAATGAAAGGTATGCTCGGCACAATCACCGCTGTCAACAGAAGGACCAGCCCTGCCTGGTCCATACCCAGCGTCCACATGCCTTTGTGCCCAATGTCTTTGCACACCCTGCCTGTAACGCAGGAGAGGAACCCACGGAGCTGCTCCTGGAAGCCCCTTCCTGGTCACTGATCTGGGATGGTCTCCAGTGAGAGGTGTTCAAGTAAGATCTGGAGGGGCGGCTCAGGCCAGTTTCCTATGGAGCACTGTGAGCAGATGTCTGGGCAGCCTGCAGGCGTGAGGCTGGCTGGAGGTTTGGGGAAGCCTCCCGAGACATGCCTGCTGGGGTGATCTGGCCCCTGGGTAGTTGGTGGTGGAGCAGATCCCGGACTCCTGAGCCTGCAAGGAGGATGCCCAGTGAGTGCCGGTGACTCCTCTCCCCTCTGAGCACAGCTCCTGCTAGGGCACCACTTCTGCAACTTCCTAAGCCTCCAGCTCCCACCCCTTCCGGGAGTGCTGGAGTGGCTTCTGTCTTCTTCACCCAGTGCTAACGGGTACAGGTGTTACTGGGCGCAGCGCCAGGAATGCAGAAGCACAGAGACGAAACTGGTTCTTGGCCGCCATGGGAAGACCAACAGGACTGTGAGGGGCTCTCCTCCTGCTGCACAGGCAACCACACTAGATAAAAAGGGGCGAGGGGCTCCAGGTACAGCTGTGGAGTCAGAGCACCCTTTAGGAACCTCTGAGTTCACATAGCTATGCTGTTGATTCCAAATTCAGACCTTTTTGATGCTGCGAGTGGCTGATTTGTGCAAGCTTAAAGTTTTGCCAGGATTCCCATGAATGGGGTAGGGCAGTGAGCAGAAAGGATGAGGGCTTGACAGCTGCATGAGATCCTGAGAACACGGAGGTAGGTTCTGATGAATGTGGGGGCCTTGAGTCTCCTGAGCCAGCAGAAGCGGCCTCTCCTCTCTTGACTGAGGCTGCTGCTGCTGCTAAGTCACTTCTGACTCTGTGCGACCCCATAGATGGCAGCCCACCAGGCTCCGCCGTCCCTGGGATTCTCCAGGCAAGAACAATGGAGTGGGTTGCCATTTCCTTCTCCAATGCATGAAAGTGAATAGTGAAAGTGAAGTCGCTCAGTCATGTACCACTCTTTGTGACCCCATGGACTGCAGTCTACCAGACTCCTCCATCCATGGGATTTTCCAGGCAAGAGTACTACAGTGGGTTGCCATTGCCTTCTCTGTGACTGAGGCTAGTACCCTGTTTTCTGAAGACCCAGCAGTGACCTTGTCTGTGCAGATGTGCCCAGCTCTTTTTAGTTTTTAGATTTGTAACTAGGAAGATGGCCTGGGAAGAGGTCCCACACACATCAAAAGAACTACAAAATTTTTGCCAGCAGAAATTTGGAGGAAGCGCAGAGTAAATTTCACAACTGTTAAACCAGCAATTGCCCAGCATGTGAATGGCAGAAAAGGATACTGAGTTAATGGTATAGACTCTGAATGTGAAGGTCTGGGTGCTGGGTGAGTGGGAAGTGGAGCAGGCCAGGTGTTACAAACACTCAAACCAGAGTGTCTGCTAGGGGCCAGGTTAAAAGCCACAATGATTTGCAGATTTTCTCCCTTGCTTTGTTATTTATCTATGGTAAGATGAACCAAAGAGTACTCTTCTCCCTTCCTTGTCATAGAACATATAGAAAGCTAAGCGTGAATAAGCTCTTAATTCAGTCCTCAAGCTACAGTTCATCAAAGATGGTCACAAGCCAACCAGGTGAGGGATGAGCAAAGTTCAAGATGGGTCTTGCACCTCATGGAGTTGGTGTCTCTGCAGTTGGTGAGAAGTGAAGCATCTTCAGCTGCACAATGGACAGTGTGGAGTTGGCAGGACATGACATTAATGTGGTGCCTGCTCATTTAGATGTACATCAAAGGATGTGTGTGGATGGGAATTGGACAAAGCAGCCGAGAGTGCTGGAGATCAGTGGCTGCCTCCCCTGCACCTTTCTTTTTCATTCTCCTCGGGAAATGCGGAAGAAGCCTGCAGTAACACTTCCCAGGTTGCTTTCCTGACAGGTTCCATGTTCCTAAATGAGAAGCACGCATGCAAGGTGTGCAAGGCTGCAAGAGGAGCAGCCACTGCTCCACAGTGCTCCCACCTCTCACTCATGTTACCCTTGTCACCTGCACCCATGGCTTCCACAGAAACTCAGAGGCAACCGCTCTCTTCTTTGACCACATCCTGTGTGTGGCACTGTGACAGGACATCACGTTCTGGCCCTGGTCGGCCTCCTTCTCACTCATGGCCCTTCTGGGTCTCCCTCTCTGGGTCCTTCTTGGACTCCTGGCCTCTGCTTGCTGACAGGCCTCCAGCCCTGGGGCCTCTTCTCTTCCCCATCCATGCCCACTCTCTGGCTCCTCCCAGTAAACACCCTCTGAGTACTGACCTCCTCTAGATTTCTGTTCCTGGGTCAGCTCCTGATTCAGCATCTTACCTTGGGGACTGCTGTACACCAAACTGTGTCCCTCCAAAATTCATACATTGAAGACCTAATCCCCAGGGTGACTGCATTTGGAGACAGGAAGGAAATGGAAGTTATATTAGATCATAAAGATTGGGACCCTGATCTAACAGGTCTGGTGTCCTTATAAGAAGAGACAGTGACCTCAGAGACCTCTCCCTCTTCACCTCATGAGGCCACAGAGGAAAGGCCATGTGAGGATACAGCTGGAAGTCTGCCTGCTGGGATGAGAGCCTTCACCAGCAGCCACATCAGCCTGTTCCCTGACCTGGGACCTCTTGGCCTCCAGAACTATGGGAAGAAACGTCTGTTGTTTAAGCCATCCAGTCTCTGGGCCTCGGTGATGGCAGCTGAGGCAAATGAATCCAGGTGTCCAAGAGCATCCCAAGCCTGACATGGCCCAAGTTCAGGGCTTGAGCTTCCTCTGCTCTCTGGCCTCACAGAACTCAACTTCGACATGAAAATCCACGTGGCAGCTTCTAGTCTGTTCTCACTCTCACACCCCACATCAGCCAATCCTTTAGTCTTTACTTTAAAATATATTCTCTCCATCTAATCCTCCCTCAAAACCTTCACCCTTCCCGCCCTAGGTCGGCTGCACATCTTGCCTCTTGCAAGAGGGTACCGGCTCCTGCTGCTCCAGTGTGCCCTTCATCAGAGAGGCTGTTCTTGGCCATTCTGTCTAAAATGCCATGGACTCTCAGTCCCAGCAATCCCATATCTAGGAGTTCCTATATTGAGGAATATACCCAAGAGAGATGCCTCTTCACCCACCACATGCCCAAGGAGCTGGTGAAAAGCACGCATGGCAGCCTGGGTCATAACAGTAGGAACAAGAAACAGCCTAAATGCCTACTGAAAGGAGAATGAGCCAACACATTTTGGTCTCTTCAAACAATGGAGTGCCATGCAGTGATGAAAAAATCAATTAAATTTCATACAACAGCCCACAGGAATCTCAGGGCATATTGTTGCAGGATATAAGCAAGTCCCTAAAGATTTGTATCATCTCAGTCTATTTATGTCAAGTTCAAAACATGCAACGTGAAGCAGCATATCGCCTGGAGATACAGATGCAGGAGGTAAAACCCTGAAGGTGTACAAGGGATGCAAGAGAACCCACATTCTGGGTGGTGGGGACCCTGGTGGGAGGGACAATGAGATGGGTCAGGGAGAACCCCACTGGGGGCTTCCAAGTTCATGACAAATTCCACTCCCCTGTTTTAAAGCTGGGCGCTTCACAAGTGCATTCTTTTTATAATTGACTCTGACAACCGTGATTTTGTATTGTCTCAGTATTTAATAAAAATAATGCAGTAATTAGTGTAGGTTAAACCTAGATAGCATATTAAAAAGCAGAGACATTACTTTGCCAACAAAGGTCCATCTAGTCAAGGCTATGGTTTTTCCAGTGGTCATGTATGGATGTGAGAGTTGGACTGTGAAGAAAGCTGATCACCGAAGAATTGATGCTTTGAATCATGGTGTTGGAGAAGACTCTTGAGAGTCCTTTGGACTGCAAGGAGATCCAACCAGTCCATCCTAAAGGATATCAGTCCTGGGTGTTCATTGGAAGGACTGATGCTGAAGTGGAAACTCCAATACTTTGGCCACCTCATGCGAAGAGTTGACTCATTGGAGAAAACCCTGATGCTGGGAGGGATCGGGGGCAGGAGGAGAAGGGGACAACAGAGGATGAGATGGCTGGATGGCATCACTGACTCAGGGGACATGAGTTTGAGTAAACTCCGGGAGTTGGTGATGGACAGGGAGGCCTGGCGTGCTGCGATTCATGGGGTCACAAAGAGTCGGACACGACTGAGTGACTGAACTGAACTGAACTGAACTGAAGCTGCGGTAATGGGCAGAACCCCATCCCTGGCTCTTGTTCAGTTCAGTAGCTCACAGAGAGAGGTATGTTCCCTTCACACACAGACTCCATATGGTCCCCCGGATACCCAGGGGCCACCTGTAACACATGTCCCCCAAGGCTACTGTGGGGACCCTGGCCTCTGAGCCAGAGGGGACGAGCCCAGAAATCCACACAAGGATCCCCTACTCCACCACGGTCTCTCCTCAGGCTCAAACCCTCAGACGGGCTGTGCTGGCTGTGACTGTCATTGTCACAGCCCTTTCGTGGTGAGAGCCAATCACGTGGCCACTCCAAGTGCAGGGGGCCTGGGCGGTGAAGTCCATCTCAGGGAGAAGAGGATGGATTTGGTAAACTGCTAGATGTCCCTACTGCAAACACGGGGAAAAATATATCTATATATACAAATCCTGGGCATGTATATGTGTGCATTACATCTGCATATATGTGTATGTGTACATATGTATAAGAAGAATTAAAAGAGGCGATTGCAAAACATTATTGGGATTTTCTCTAAAGCAGGGATCCTGAACCCCCCACCCCACCTGCCACGGACTGTTAGGAACCGGGCTGGCCTGACAGTAGGAGGTGAGCAGCAGGCAAGCAAACAAAGCTTCCTCTATATTTACAGCCATTCCCCATCCAGCGCTCACATTACCACCTGAGCTCCGCCTCCTGCCAGATGAGTGGCAGCATTAGATTCTCACAGGAGCAGGAACCCTACTGTGAACTGCGCATGCCAGGGATCTAGGCTGTGTGCTCCTTCTGAGAATCTAATGCCTGGTGATCTGAGGTGGAGCTGAGGCAGTGATGCTAGTGCTGGGGAGTGGCTGCAAATACAGATTATCATTAACAGAGAGGTCTTACTGCACAGAGACCATAATAAATCAACTACTTGCAGACTCATGCCCAAACCCTATCAGTGAGTGGCAAATGACAATTAAGCTGCTTCTGATGGCAGGCTTTAAGTCAGAATCCGACAGTTACTTAAGTCTGTAATTGGCCTGCCCATTGTTTTATTTATCACTTTCGTCTGTGCCTCTTTTCCATACTGCGTACTTGTCTCAGTTACATTTTTGGTAAGCCCACAAGCTAACCCTAGCCAAAATGAGTAAAAAACAAATATTGCTGAAGAGCTTTTTTGAAAATAAGGAAAGACTCAATGATGAAACAGTAGGAAACTCTAAGGCTGCCGACAAAAAGAAAGCTGCATTTAAAAGAAAATACCAAGAGTCCTGCTTAAATTGGGCTTCCCAGGTGGTGCCAATGCAGGAGGCTTAAGAGCCACAGATTCAATCCCTGAGTCGGGAAGATCCCCTAGAGGAGGCCATGGTAACCATTCCAGTATTCTTGCCTAGACAATCCCATGGACAGAGGAGCCAGGCGGGCTATGGTCTGTAGGGTTGCAGAGTGGGGCACGACTGAAGAGACTTAGCACGTACACATGCCTAGTTAAATTATGGGTTTATTATAACAGGTGATTCACATTCTCCAAGACCACTTTGTGTAATATGTGGCAACCGGCTATCCAGTGAAGCCATGAAACCTTCAAAACTGTTTTGCCACATGGCAACCAAGCACCCTGGATTAAAAGACAATCTTTTAGAGTTTTTCAAAAGCAAAAAAACCAAATAAACATGAAGAACAGAAGAAATTACTGAAGGCCACCAGTTCATCACATGTGTTGCACTGAGAATATCATTCTAAGAAGTCCTTTACAATTGGCAAAGAGTTGATCTGCCTACTGCTAAGGACATTTGTTGTGAACTTTTACGAGTGTCTTCAGTTCAAAACGTGGCATGTGTTCCTCTTTCGGCACTACTGATGAACTAGACAAATTGAGGAACTAACACATGATATGAGGCACAGTTGTTACAGGGGATTAATGAGTCACTGTCGTACACAATCCAGGTTGACGAGTCTACCAATGTTGACAATAAGGCAACAATGCTTGTTTTTGTGTTTATATTTTTTTGGGGGATGTGCATGAGGATATGTTATGTGCACTTTTGTTGCCAACCAATGTCACAGCTGCACAACTATTCAAGTCTCTGAATGATCACACATCAGGAAAATGGAATTGGTCATTTTGTGCTGGTATATGCACGGATGGAATAGATGCCAAGACTTGACGGCCTTCTGGTTTCACTAATCAGGTCAAAGAGGTTGCTTCTGAATGTGAGTCTATGCACTGTGTCATCCATAGAGAAATGCTGGCTACCCTAAAACTGTCACCTGAACTTAACAGCATTTTTCAGGATGTGATTAAAATCATCAACCACATTAACATACATGCCCTTAACTCACGTCTGTTCATGCAGCTCTGTGAAGAGATGAACACAGAGCACACACGTCTTCTCTTATAAACAGAAGTGAGATGGCTTTCTAAAAGTATATTACTGGCCAGGGTTTTTGAGTTATGAGAGCTGCTCCAGACACTTCTTTTTGAAAAACAGTCAGCATTGGTAAAACATTTCAGTGACACAGAATGGGTCACAAAACTTGCTTACTTGTGTGATATATTCAGCCTGCTCAACAAACTCAACCTGTCACTTCAGGGAGAATGAAAACTGTGTTCAATTCAGGTCAGCAGATAAAGTGGCTGCATTCCAAGCCAAACCAGAATTATAGGGGCAATGAGTGACCATAGGGATTTTGACATGTTTCAAACCTTAGCAGAGATTTTGAAAGAGACTGAGCCAGGAACTTCCTTCTCCCAGCTGATGCACGATCACCTATCTCAGCTTTCAAGGGTTTGAGCATTACTTCCCAATCACAAAAGAATGGGAAGGAATAGATCTATGACCCATTTGTGAGTAAGTCAGATGAACCGACTTTGTCCATGCTAGAAGAGGATCAACTGCTTGAGATCACAAATGACAGCAGCCATAAAAGTATGTTTGAGATAACTTCAAATCTCCATATGTTCTGCATTAAAGTCAAAGTGGAATATCCTGAGATTGCCACAAAATCACTGAAAAGCCTGTTTCCATTTCCAACATCTTACTTTGTGAAGCAGAGTTTTATGCAATGACAGCCAGTAAAACAAGATTATGGAGTAGACTGGACATAAGCAACACACTTTGGGTGTCACTGTCTCCCATCACCCCCACATGGGACCATCTAGTTTCAGGAAAACAACCTCTAGGGCTCCCACTGATTCTGCATTATGGTGAACTGTATAATTATTTCACTATATATCACAATGTAATAACAACAGAAGTAAAAATTATACAATAAATGTAATGCACTTGAATCATTCTGAAACCATCACTCCACACACATCCCTTCTGTGGAAAAATTGTCTTCCATGAAATTGGTCCCTGGGGTCAAAAAGGTCAAGGAATGCTGCTTTAAAGGGTACGATCATAAGTGGCTTTTATTTCCTCATTTTGTTGTATTTCTTTAATTTTCTTTGGTGAATTCATACTAACGTCTGAATTAATTTAATAAGCATTAAAACGCAGGTCTTGTTTTACCTGAAAGCTGGGTAAACATGACTTGTTTGTTGAGGTAACTAATTAGCTCCCTTTGGTTTTGTTTTGAACAAATATGCACATATTCAGAAACTAAAATGAATTTTGAACTCAACCACTTTGGACAATTGGTTAAATAATATAGAAAAGCAAGTGAAACATTTAATTTTAGTATTGAGTGATAGTATTTTGTGTTACCTTGTGAAGTAAATATTGAAACTCCCAGTGTCATAATGATGTGAAATATCACCTAGTTAGTATATTTTTAAATATAATAATAAAATAATGCTGAAAAAGACAACTTTCAATTTGGTCATGTATATACAGTGACTGAATGAAAGAAAATGATATCTATATATACAGCAGATAATAATTCATTTGTTGAATTACTATTATGAATTATCACAGTGTTGTATGAATATACAAATGACTATGAACTTACAGCCTGAGAAGTTCTATTTTGGGGTCGCAAACACTCCAGAGCTTATAAACAAAGTGCAACTTTTCTAGTATTTCCAGGTGCTTGGGCTGTCTATGCTCAGAACACAATTAATCTAAACAAGGATGCGAGTGCATGATGAAATACCCTCAGAGCAGCTGAAGTGACCTCTAAACTGAGCAGCCAGAAGTTCAGGACAGGGCCTGCCCTGACACTGCACTATGGGGAGTCCTCAGCAGACCCCCAGTTCCCAACACATCCCAGGCGCTGATGATAGAAATATAAGAGGCCGACAGTGCAGAGGTAAGACAGCCATGTGAGCTGATGCTGTGGACTGGGATGGCTGAGAGGTGTGGATAGACAGCTGAGGGGTGGGGTTCTCCACAGGGGTTGACACCCCCATTAATCAAGAGCAGGGAGTGCAGGCAAAAAGAACAGCATAGGAGAAGACTCAGAGGCTTGTAGATTTGTGGGGGCCTCAGAGATGTGGGGCTAATTGGAGGAAAAACATATGAGCAGGAGGTGCAGGGGCACAGGCCAGCTTCACGGGGAAATGCATCTCCTGGCAGGAGACTGTCCAGAGGCTACCTGGGTGCCTCAGCTCAGAAGAGGAGGGGACTACTGGGGAGGGGGAGATGGGGATTGAGTGAAGGCTTCTGTGTTGGGTGATGTTGCTCAGCAGCCTGGGTAGTCTTGGAGTCAGGGAGGTCTGAAGGGCAGCAGCAGCTTGGAGCCATAGGCTCCATATTTATCAACAGCCAGCAAATGCTGGGGGATCATCTGCAAGGCATGCAAAGCAGGCAGGCTCTCAACGGCTAACAGCTTGCTCACTCAGGAGATCTTTAAAACAACTGGATGTGTAAAAATGTGAGTCTTAGTGGGCAGACTTTGAGGCTCCCAGGTCTTTGCCTGCAGTGAAGAACCAACCATCCTCAGAGGATGTCCTCAGCTCATTAATTCAACAGGCGTCAGGGGGGCTGGGCTGCAGGCTGTGACCAGAGAGGACCAAAAACTCTGGTGGGATTGAAAAAATGCATAATTTGACTTAAACCTCAGATGGACTTTTCTTTTTTTAAAAAAGATCACCTGATTTGGAAGACAGACAAATTTAGTGTATCCACTAAATTTGTATCCACTCACACACTCTGCCTGCCACTCTGCCTGGTGTCTAAGCCACACCGTCCCTACTACTGCTTCACCAAAGAGGAAGTCCTATCCAGATAAAACTTTACATTGCAGACAGCCCCTTGAGACTCAATCTTCTCATCTTGTCTGCAGTCAGCCTCATGCTTCTTACTGAAATCATCATCAGTAGCAGCAGCTTCATCAACTATAGTAAGATCTCCTGGCCTTTGATCATTTTTTTAAAGTTTATTTTATTAAAGTATACTTGATATATGATGCTGTGTTAATTTCTGTTGTACAGCAAAGTGATTCAGTTATACAAATACATATATCCTTTTTCAGATTCTTTTCCATTACAGCTTACTACAGGATACTGAATATAGTTCCCTACACTATATAGTAGGTCCTTGTTGTTTCTGGCCTTTGAGCTTGAAATCATATTTTAAAAAGAACCTTGATACTGATTTTCATAAAATCAAAGGTAGTCAACTGTCCAAAGGAAAGATTCAGTCTTGAAAATTCAAGTGTGCTTTGCTGACTTTCTAATGTTGGTGACTGTCCACCCTGAGTGGCCCTGGCTCTGCGTTCTGTGCCCTGGAGTGGCACAGTTGTTAAGAAAGAAATTTACTCCTTTCTGTTTAATTGTTTCTGTTAAAAATTCCCAAGGTAGCTTTTTAAAACTGAAATCAAACTGAATCCTGGAAAGCTAAGAAATAAATAACTTTATGCCTCTTGGATGTTTGCCAACCTAGCCTCAGGGAGAAGTCTTAATTTGTGGCTTCTGAGAAAGCCTTCTAGTTCTTTCCATTCAACCCTACCAGGAGGTCTACCAGCTCCCTCCCACAGTGTATGCATACTCCAAGGCTGGAAATGGGGTCTGTCTCAGTCACCGGGGTCCAGGCATCACACTCCAGCTAGGTTCTTTCCTGGGGAGCAAGAGCCCTGGAGGAGGACTGGCTTTGCAGAGTGAGCCATTGAGCCTAGAACACATTTAAATAGCTGAGAGCAGTGCAAGCACCCTTCCCAGGTTCCCTGGTGGAGAAGGCAAGGTGTCCAGGAGAAAGAGGTAGATGAGGGTGATGGCAAGAGTTGGATATAGGCTGGAGACCCACAGTCTGTGTAAGGTTTGAAGGCTAGGATACTGCACCCACCCAGGAGGCCTATGTGTTCACTCCACAGGATTCAAGAGGTGCCTACTCTGTGCTGCTTTGTCATTTTGGTACCAGACAGTTCCCTAAAAAAGTGAGAGATCCAAAGAAATAAGGAAGGAGTCCTGAGGCCCTTTGGAGGACAGCATTTTTGGGCATTAGAACAGTGAGGTTAGCCCCTGTTGTGGGCTGCTATGAACATTCAAGTGCAGATTCAAGTGAAATCTATTATTTTTACAATAAAAATAATAATTTTATTATTTTTTCTACAGTAAACACCCAAGAGCAGGACTGCTGAATCAGGAGGAAAGTGTACTCTTAATTTTATAAGAAATCACCAAACTTGTTTCCCAAAGTGGTTTATTACTTTGCTTTCCCATCAGCAACATAGGACAGTCCTTTTATTCCATATCCTCCTACCACTTGGTATTCTCAGTCTTCTTAATTTTAGCCATCTTGGTGGGTGTGTAGTAATATCTCATTATGGTTTTGATTTCTATTTCCCTGATGACTTATTTGAAAAAACTTGCCATGTGTTTACTGGTCATACACATATCTTCTTTTTTAAGTCTTTTGCTCACTTTTTCTTGGGCTATTTTTATAATTAATATTCAGTTCAGTTCAGTTCAGTAGCTCAGTCGTGTCCGACTCTTTGCAACCCCATGAACCACAGCATGCCAGGACTCCCTGTCCATCATCAACTCCTGGAGTCTACCCAAACCCATGTCCACCGAGTCAGTGATGCCCTCCAACTATCTCATCCTCTGTTGTCCCCTTCTCCTCCTGCCCTCAATCTTTCCCAGCATCAGGGTCTTTTCAAATGAGTCAGCTCTTCGCATCAGGTGGCCAAAGTATTGGAGCTTCAGCTTCAACATCAGTCCTTCCAATGAACACCCAGGACTAATCTCCTTTAGGATGGACTGGTTGGATCTCCTTGATGTCCAAGGGACTCTCGAGAGTCTTTTCCAACACCACAGTTCAAAAGCATCAATTTTTCGGCACTCAGCTTTCTTTATAGTCCAACTCTCACATCCATACATGACCACTGGAAAAACCATAGCCTTGACTAGACGGACCTTTGTTGGCAAAATAATGTCTCTGCTTTTTAATATGTTGTCTCAGTTCAGTTCAGTTCAGTCGGTCAGTCGTGTCCGACTCTTTGTGACCCCATGAATCACAGCATGCCAGGCCTCCCTGTCCATCACCAACTCCTGGAGCTTACTCAAACTCATATCCATCGAGTCGGTGATGCCATCCAACCATCTCATCCTCTGTCATCCCCTTCTCCTCCTGCCCCCAATCTCTCCCAGCATCAGGGACTTTTCCAATGAGTCAACTCTTCGCATGAGGTGGCCAAAGTATTGGAGTTTCAGCTTCAGCATCAGTCTAGGTTGGTCATAACTTTCCTTCCAAGGAGCAAGTGTCTTTTAATTTCATAGCTGCAATCACCATCTGCAGTGATTTTGGATCCCAGAAAAATAGTCAGCCATTGTTTCCACTGTTTCCCCATCTATTTGCCATGAAGTGAAGGGACCAGATGCCATGATCTTAGTTTTCTGAATGTTGAGCTTTAAGCCAATTAATCTTCAGTTGTTTAAATATTATTTAAAATTATGTTATTTAATGTATTTATATATTATTATTAATTGAAGTTCATATATATATATATAAGCACTTTATCAGATAAGTGTTTCATGAATATAATTTCTCACTTTGTGATTTACCCATTTAACAGTGACTTCTGATGAACAGATTTTTTATTTTGATGAAATTCAATTTATCATTTGTTTTCTCCTTTACAATTAGTCCCTTTTTTGGCCTCTCTGAAACATGTTTGCTAACTCCAGGGTCAAAAAGATTTCCCCCATGCCTTTGTCTAGAAGCTTCACAGTTTTTGCTTCATGTTTAGTCTACAGCCTACTTTGAAGTAATGTATGTATATGGGATGAGGCAGACGGTAAAGGTTCCTTTTTCTTTACTTTTAAACATAGTATTTTACAGGTGTTCCTGCACCATTTGTTGACAAGATTTTCCTTTCCTATGGTGACTTTGCTAAAAATGCATCAGTTGACATGTCATGGGTCCATTTCCGGATTCTATCTTGTCCTGTGATACATGCTTGTCTCTCCTCACAGCTCTATCCTTGTAGCCAAAAGGCAGGTACTCAAAGTCCTCCAGCTCTTTTCTCTGCTGCAGGGCTGTCCTACCCCACATCCTCACAGACTCACTGCCATTCCAGCCATTTTTTTTCATTTGGGAACCTGAAAAGCTGAATCTAAAATTTTTATAGAAATGATTCACGTTTTACATTTTACCTTGAAGAGTGCAGCAGAGAAGACGAGGCTCACAGTACTTGGACTGTAGACCTAGCAGAAGGGCTGGGGTTCCCTGAAGGAAAGTCAGCAGTATTTCCTAATGGATAGATGGATGGTAGAGGATCAGGGAAAGGCTCTGAGGCTTTCAGGAAAGTAGGGCAATTTCCTGCCCAGCCATGGCCTGACATCAAATGGTCTGGGTGAACCCTGGAGGCTTCCAGGGAGCTGGGCTGGGCTTGTCTGAGATGTGGTTGTCAGGGGACCCAGTGAGCCTTGAGGCTGTACAGCAGTGATGCTGTTCCTAAGGGAGGTTCAGGCTGTTGGCCATGGTTGCAGTCAGAGCAGCCCCATTCATTTGACCTGTGGGCATTCCTTAAGATTTTTTTTGAAAGCCACATTCAGAAAAAAGCTTGCAATGATGTGACTAACAAGGGCTTAATTTCCAAAATATACAAACAGCTCATATAACTCAATAACAAAAACTCAAACAACTCAATCAAAAAAATGGGCAGAAGACCTAAATAGACATTTCTCCAAAGAAAATGTACAGACGGCCAATAGGCAAGTGAAAACATGCTCCACATTGCTAATTATTAGAGAAATGCAAATCAAAACTACAATGAGATATCACCTTGCACCAGTCAGAATGGCCATTATCAAAAGCTCGACAAATAATAAATGCTGGAGAGGGTGTGGAGAAAAGGGTACCTTCCACACAGTTGGTGGGAATGTATATTGGTACCACATGGAACAGTATGTATGGAGGTTCCTTAAAAAAAACTAAAAGTAGAATTACCATGTGATTCAGCAATCCTACTCCTGGGCATATATAGACAAAACTAATTTGAAAAGATATACACACCCCAGTGTTCACTGCAGTACTATTTACAATAGCCAAGACAAGGAAGCAACCTAAATGTCCATCAACAGATGAACAGATACAAATGTGGTGTATATATACAATACTCAGCCATAAAAAGAATGAAATTATGCCATTTGCAGCAACATGGATGGATTTAGAGATTGTCATACAAAGTGAAGTCAGACAAAGACAGACATAATATGATATCACTTATGTGTGGAATAGAAAATATGATACAAATGAATTTATATCAAAACAAAAATAGATTGACAGACACAACAAACAAACTTATGGTTACCCAAGGGGGAAGGTGGTTAGATAGGGATAAATTAGGAGTTGGGGATTAGCAGATACAAACTACTATGTACAAAATAGGTAAACAACAGTGTTCTACAAGTCACAAGATAGTGGAATAGAAGGCCATGCACTCGTCTTCTCCTTCTAGAACTCCAAAATTGCAAAAACCGCTGAACAATCATTGACAGGAGAAAGTTGGATCCCACCAAAAACAGATACTCCACGTCCAAGGGCAAAGGAGAAGCCCCAACAAGATGGTAGGAAGGGCAAAATCATGTTTAGACTCAAACCCCATACCCACTAGAGATGCTTGCAGGGCTCAAACAAAACTTTGTGTGCACCAGGACCCAGAGACCCTACAAGAGACTGAGCCAGACCTGCCTTTGAGCATTTGAATGTCTCCTGCAGAGCCATGGGTCAGCAGTGGCCTGCCATGGGGACAGGGGTTCTGGCTGCAGCAGATGTGGGAGGTGCAGCATGTGGCATAAATCCTCTTGGAGGAGTCACCATTAGCCCCACCACAGAGCCACCAAGTACTAGAACCACAAACTGGAGAACAATTATACCAAAGAAGTTCTCACACTGTTGTGAAAGTTCTATGGCCCACAATAGATTTCCCAACCAGGAGATATGGCAAAGGGACTGGGAACCCCCAGGGCATTTGACTTTGAAGGCCAGTGGGATTTCATTATAGAATTTCCACAGGACTGGGGAAACAGACTCTTGGAGGGCACAAACAAAACCTTGTGTGCACCAGCACCCAGGAGAAAGGCAGAGTGATCCCACAAGAGACTAACCCAGATTTGCCGGTGAGTGTCCAGGAGTCTCTGGCAAAGGTGTGGGTAGACAGTGGTCTTCCGTGAGGTTGGGGCACTGAATTCAACAGTCCTGGGAGCTGCAGTGTGCCGGCATAAGTCCTTTTGAAGGAGGCTGCCATTAATGCCATTACCCCTACCATAGTACCCCTACCTGAGGCCAAATGACAGGGAGGGACACAGCCCCACTCATCTACAGAAAATTGGATTAAAGATTTACTGAACATGGCTCCACCCATCAGAGCAAGACCCAGATTCCCCCATAGCCAGTCCCTCCCCTCAGGAAACCTGTTATCCTTATCCATCAGAGGGCAGATAGAATGGAAACCACAATTACAGAAAACTAATCTGTAACCAAACTGATCACATGGATTACAGCCTTGTCTAACTCAATACAACAATGAGCCATGCCATGTAGGGCCACACAAGAAGGACGGGTCATGGTGGAGAGTTCTGACAAAACATGGTCCACTGGAGAAGAGAATAGCAAACTACTTCAGTATTCTTGCCCTGAGAACCCCAGGAACAGTATTAAAAGGCAAAAAGATATGACACTGGAAGATGAACTCCCCAGGTCAGCAGGTGCCCAATATGCTACTGGAGAAGAGCAAAGAAATAGCTCCAGAAGGAATGAAGAGGCTGAGTCAAAGCCAAAACAATGCTCAGATGTGGATGTGACTGGTGATGAAAGTACAGTCTGATGATGTAAAGAACAATATTGCACAGGAACCTGGAATGTTAGGTCCATGAATCAAGCTAAATTGGAAGTGATCAAACAGGAGATGGCAAGAGTGAACATCAACATTTTAGGAATCAGTGAACTAAAATGGATCAGAACGGGCAAATTTAATTCAGATGACCATTATATCTACTACTGTGGGCAAGAATCCCTTTAGAAGAAATGGAGCAGCCTTCATAGTCAACAGAAGAGTCTGAAATGCAGTACTTGGGTGCAGTCTCAAAAATGACAGCATGATCTCTGTTTGTTTCCAAGGCAAACCATTCAACATCACAGTAATCCAAGTCTATGCCCCAACCACTAATGCTGAAGAAGCTGAAGTTGAACGATTCTATGAAGACCTATAAGATTTCCTAGAACTAACACCAAAAAAGATGTCATTTTCATCATAGGGGACTGGAAAGCAAAGGTAGGAAGTCAAGAGATACCTGAAGTAACAGGCAACTTTGGCCTTGGAGTACAAAATAAAGCAGGGCAAAGCCTAACAGAGTTTTGCCAAGAGTCATAGCAAACACTTTCTTCCAACAATACAAGAGATGGCTCTACACATGGACAACACAAGATGGTCAATACTGAAATCAGACTGATTTGTTTTTTTTTGCAGCTGAAGATGAAGAAGCCCTATACCATCAGGAAAAACAAGACCAGGAGTTGACTGTGGCTCAGATCATGAACTCCTTATTGAAAAATTTAGACTTAAATTGAATAAAGTAGGAAAACCACTAGACCATTCAGGTATACAGTAGAAGTGACAAAAAGATTCAAGGGATTAGATCTGATAGAGTGCCTAAAGAACTATGGATGGAGGTTCGTAATGTTGTACAGGAGGCAGTGATCAAGACCATCTGCAAGAAAAAGAACTGCAAAAAGGCAAAATGGTTGTCTGAGAAGGCTTTGCAAATAGCTGAGAAAAGAAGAGAAGTGAAAGGCAAAGGAGAAAAGGAAAGATATATCCATCTGAATGCAGAGTTCCAAAGAACAGCAAGGAGAGATAAGAAAGCCTTCCTAAGTGATCAACGCAAACAAACAGAAAAAAAATAGAATGGGAAAGACTAGAGATCTCTTCAAGAAAATTAGAGATATTGAGGGAACATTTCATGGGCACAATAAAGGACAGAAATGTTATGGATCCAACAGAAGCAGAAGATATTAAGAGGTGGAAAGAATACACAAAACAAATACACAAAAAGATCTTAATGACCCAGATAACCACGATGGTGTGATCACTCACCTAGAGCCATATACCCTGGAGTGCAAAGCCAAGTGGGCCTTAGGAAGCATCACTACGAACAAAGCTAGTGGAGGTGATGGAATTTCAGTTGAGCTATTTCGAATCCTGAAAGGTGACGCTGTTAAAGTGCTGCACTCAATATGCCAGCAAATTTGGAAAACTCAGCAGTGGCGATAGGACTGGAAAACGTCGGTTTTCATTCCAATCCCAAAGAAAAGGAATGCCAAAGAATGTCAAATTACCATACAACTGCACTCATCTCACAACACTAGCAAAGGAATGCTCAAAATTCTCCAAGCCAGGCTTCAACAATATGTGAACCATGAACTTCCAGATGTTCAAGTTGGGATTTAGAAAAGGTAGACGAACCAGAGAGCAAATTGCCAACATCTGTTAGATCATAGAAAAAGCAAGAGAGTTCCAGAAAAACATCTGCTTCATTGATTATGCTAAATCCTTTGACTGTGTGGATCACAACAAACTGTGGAAAATTCTTAAAGAAATGGGAATACTAGACCATTTTACCTGTCTTCTGAGAAATCTGTATGCAGGTCAAGAAGCAACAATTAGAACCAGACATGGAACAACATGCTGATTCCAAATTGGGAAAGCAATATGTTAAGGCTATATATTGTCACCCAGCTTATTTAACTTACATGCAGAGTACATCATGTGAAATGCTGGACTGGTTGAGGCATAAGTTGCAATCAAGATTGCTGGGAGAAATATCAATAACCTCAGATATTCAGATGATACCACCCTTATGACAGAAAGCAAAGAAGAACTAAAGAGCTTCTTGATGAAAGTGAAAGAGGAGAGTGAAAAAGCTGGCTTAAAACTCAACATTAAGAAAACTAAGATCATGGCATCTGGTCCCATCACTTCATGGCAAATAGATGGGGAAACAGTGGAAACCATGAAAGACTTTATTTTCTTGGGCTCCAGAATCACTGTGGACTGTGATTGCAGCCATGAAATTAAAAGATGCTTGCTCCTTGGAAGGAAAGCTATGACAAACCTAGACAGCATATTAAAAAGAAGAGACATTACTGACAAAGGTTTGTATAGTCAAAGCTATGATTTTTCCAGTAGTCATGTATGGATGTGAGAGTTGGACCATAAAGAAAGCTGAGAACTGAAGAATTGATGCTTTTGAATTGTGGTGTTGGAAAGACTCTTGGGAGTCCTTTGGACAGCAAGGAGATCCAACCAGTCCATCCTAAAAGAAATCAGTCCTGAATATTCATTGGAAGGACTGATGCTGATGCTGAAACTTCAATACTTTGGCCACCTGATGCAAAGAACGGACTTATTTGAACAGACCCTGATGCTGGGAAAGTTTGAAGGCAGGAGAAGGGGAGGACAGAGGATGAGATGGTTGGATGGCATGACCTACTCGATGGTCATGAGTTTGAGCAAGCACTGGGAGTTGGTGATAGACAGGGAAGGCTGGTGTGCTGCAATCCATGGGGTCGCAAAAGAGTCAGACGCAACTGAGTGACTGAACTGAACTGATGCTGGAGACACAAATTGAATTTTTGTTTCAGAAATAGCAAATTATACCTAAACATAAAAGTTATGTGTGTGTATCATTTTAAAATATTGTATGTACATACATATATATAAGATACATACATATTTTCAATCCTAACGGAAACATTTGCATTCCTTTCCTCATTCCTATTCCTTTCCTCTTTCTGTCCAGATGAGGCCCTTACCCTGCCCTCATTCACAAGGGTGCCCAGGAAGTGGACAGAAGGGACAGGGAAGAGCCAGGATACAGCATCAAGGCAGAGGCAGGGGCAGGTGCTGACAGACTTGTGGTGTGGAGTGAGCTCGTGTGTTGTGTGTGTGCTACGTGCATGGGCTACAATGTGCATGTGTGCCTTGTACATGGGAAGGGGGTGGAGTGGGTATAGGGTTCTGTCTATGGTATGTGCATGTGTAATGAGTATTTCTGGTGCCTTGTGTGACATATGTCGGTGAGCAGATTCTCCATGCATTTGTGGTGGGGGTGAGGGGGTCTTTTGCATGTATAGTATATATGCCTCTTGTATGGTGTGTGGGGTGTATTATGTGCTAGGTTTCATGGCATGTGTCATGTATGTGATTGGTGTGTGACATGCATGTTCTATGTCCTATGTGCACATTGTGTGTGGTGAGATCTGAGGTGTGTGCACAAGGGGGCATGTTAACGCATGTAAAGTGGGTGTGCATGTGAGATATTTGTGTGCATGTGAGATATGTGCACGTTATGTGTGTATGTGTGATGTATATTATGTGATGAGCATGTGTGCTGTCTGGCAGGGGTTGAATGGTGAGTGTGCAGGGTGAATATGCTACGTGGTGTGGGTGTGGTGGGTATGGATGGCGACTGTGCAGTGTGTGTGTGTGTGTGTGTGTGTGTGTACTGTTGCATGTGCACACTTAGGGTCCTGAGGGCAGCTCTTACTGCCTCCCTCCAGGGCAGGCACAGACACAGAAGGGTGCCTGCATCATGAAGGATGTGGGGGATACACTGGACACACAGGGGTGCACTGGGGACTGCGGCCATGTATGCATTCAGTTTTGCAGGGTTGCTTGCATCTGAAACCCAAGCTGCCCTCTTCTGAGCACCAACCCAGGCCCAAGTGAGCAGACAACTGCTGCCCCTTGGTAGCCTCTGGGCCTATATCCTGACAGGGAAGGGCCGTGGGCAGTTCCCAGTGTGCAGGTGCACGAGCAGTGTAGAATCTCCATGCATGGTATGGCCAGGAGTTTCCTGGGGAGAAAGCCACTGAGGCACCTTCATGCTCACCACCCCTCATCACCCATCCGCTGGGAACTGAGGCCTGAAATTATGGAACCAACTGTTCAAAGTGCAGAACAGTCAACAAGTTTTTCAGGTTCATTTTCTGAAATGGCCTAATCTATGCCTGAGGCCAAACATTCTATTAATTAAGTAGGAACTCCGATCTCTACATTCCCGAGTGGCTGCCACAGCACTGCATGGAGGGTCTGAGGCTGTGGCTTTGGAGCAGGGCCCTCCTCCCACCCCTTTGCCTTTCTCTAGTCACAAGCCAGACTGTGCTGGCTGCACATGGGCAGGAAGTGATGAAGGATGAGGTTCACACCCCCAGCACTGAGCTATCTCTGTGGTGGATGTGGGGAGCCCACAAATGTCACGCTGTGGAAGCAGTGCTGGTATCGATATCAATGGGCCTTTCTAGATACTCGTGGAGTCCAGTCTCCATTACAGGAGAACATTATTATGAACACAGCTCATTTATCTCAGCCTAAGTTAAACATCTACATGACCCTCCACCAAAATCACCAGTTTGAATCCAGTGATCCACATACCTCCTAATATTCCAGTCATCACTGCTTTTGACTTGCAATGTTTGGCAAGCAAACACAGAATAACCTAGATTTCATATCAGCATCTCTGGCTAAATTGACAGGGTTATTCTGAAACTTTGCTCTACTGTTTTACAATCTTCACTGGCAAAGCCCTGGCAAATTGATTTTAGCCTCAGGGAGATACAAGGGGCTGCAGACCTGGGGCAGGCTTTTAGAGGCCTCCAGTTATAAACACCCACACAAACATAAAGAGCTGGACCAAGAGAGTAGAAGGAACAGAAGACAAAGATATTCTGTTACAAGAGACAGCAAAGGAGGATTGTAAGCAGCAAGAGGACAAAAGAGGAAGGTGAGTAATGTTTATTTTGTCATGCCTACTAGGGTGTAATTCCTCTTAGGGAAGGAATTGATTTATATTCATTTTTTATTTACCATAGCACTTGTTCAATAAATGCTTTTAACATTGCAAAAAAAGTGGAGAGCTGGAAACTTATCACATGCTTCTCAACATGGGAAGTCATTCTTAATACTGCTGTTACATGGAGCTGTTTAAAATAAATCGGTCAGGATTTAGATGGTTAACAAAATTAACTGAATTTCCTAACATGACTTGTAAAATGTAAACCATGGCAGATAATCAGTGTTCATAGTTTTAAAAAGTTCCCTTTACTGCCAAAATGTATGACATCTAGTAGCAATGGAATTATACATCCTGTACACAATTCATCTGTGAAAACAACACTGAAAAGCTACATAGCTGATGTTGATCTCTGTCACATTAACTGTCTAATGTACAACTTCTGTTTTTGAAGGAAGTAGTCAACCTGGGGTAACAGGCAATATTTACAACCACATTTTTCCCACAGGTGAGTTAAGTAATACTATTTTAAGAAAAGCTAAATGCTGACATCAGCCAATTTCAGATTTTTTTAATTAAAAATATCATATATAAAACTACTGTATGCTTATTTTAATACTGAAGCATTGATCACTGGTATTACAGTAAACAAATTCAAACCATACTTGGGAGGTTTGTTTCTGACAATGGAGGACTAGGTTGTTTCAGACCAACACACATTGGAATAACTAGAAAACATAGCAAGGTATAAGAAAGAAGGGTCTTTGATAACATCTGAGAATACAAGGGCAGTGTGGAATTTTAAGGCTAAGATCTGGGAGAAGATCAACAACAGGGGAGGTGAGACTTGCACTGAGAGTCATTTTCCCTACTGGGAGTATCACCAATGATGAGAGCAGTGGCTGAGAGGCTGGAAAGTTGGGCAGATCTTTCAACAACTCTTGATTTGGGAGGACAAAAACTGAATTCAAGGTTCATGGAGAAGAACAGACCTTGGTCAACAACCTGAGCTCTTAGCTGGGACCTGAAAGGATGACATCTCAAGAGTCCAAGTGAACTAGAAGTAGAGCAGTCATACTATGGAAATAAGTCCAACTTCAGATCACTTAAATCTCTGATTCTTTTATTAAAATAGTCTTGCATTGTTAATACCCCCATCCAAACTGCCTGAAATAAGCAAACTGAATCCTCTCTAGAAAATGATAAACTCGTCCAGAGCCTAATTTTGTGCCTTAAAATTTCAATATATAATCCTATATCCAGCATTTGTTAAAATGATCAGGAAGATGAGAAATTAAGACAGACAGAGAAATAACAGAAAACCAAACAGCAGGAACAGAAAAACAGGAGATCTCAACAAACATATACTTAATTATAACAAATATGTTGAAGTTAAAGAATTTTGGTAGAGAACTGGGAAATGCAAAATAAGCCAACTAGAAACTCTAGAACTGAAAAACAGAATAACTAAAAACTCAATGGGTATGTATGAGAGTTGACTTGGTACTCACATAAAGAAAACTGATAAACTGGAAGATAGGTCAGAAGGAAAACTCCAGTCTGAAGCTCATGTGTGTGCACATGCACACACACACACACATGCACAAACAAAGCAGGGGCAGGAGGGTGGTGAATAAGAAAATAAGTGTAAATCTATAAGCATAAGCACAGGTAAGGAGTGTCGTATCCAAAATACGTATAACTGAGTCCCAGAAAGAAAAAATATTTTAAAAAAGATATTGACAGAATTTTCTAAAATTAATGAAAGAGTTCAAGCCACAGATTCAGAAATGACATCTGTCTACTATGTGGGAGACCTAGGTTCAATCCCAGGGTTGGGAAGATCCCCTGGAAAAGGGAATGGCTGTCCACTCCAGTATTCTTGCCTGGCAAATTCCATGGACAGAGGAGCCTGGTGGGCTACAGTCCATGAGGTCACAGAGTCGGACACAACTGAGTGACTAACACACATGTGAACCCCAAAGAAATGCTGGAAATCTTTAAGGAAGAACAGAATTTTAGAGCCAGGAAGAGAAAAAAAAGATGTATTACCTTCAAATGAGCAATAAGGAGATATACAATTGATTCCTTAATGGAATAAAGAATGCCAGAAGAAAATGGAATGACATATTCAAAGGGCTGAAAGAAAACAAATGACAGTCTAGATCCTTGTATCTTGTAAAAATTATCCTCCAAGGTAAAAGCAAAATTTTAAAAAATCCTGGTAAAGTCTGACAGCATTTATTACCAGTGGACCACACTAAGGAAAATACTTAAGGGGGTTCTTTAGACAGAAGGAAATAATCCCAGATTGAAGCCCAGAGGTCCAGGAAAGAATAAAAAGCAGTGGAAAGTTTCTAAAATGTCTAAATAAGTACTGATTCCATAGAGAATGATGCTTGCTTTATGGGGTTTAAAATGGAATCAAATTATGGGACAGAATTAGCACAAAAGTCAGGAGGGGGTACATGGAGTTAAATTCTAAGTTCCGTGAACTATCTGAAGCGTGGCAGAGGCACTAATTTAAGGGGGAACTCTGTTGTCAAATGTGCATGTTATACTCTCTGTAGTAACTGCTAAAAAATAGTAAGGGATTCATGACTAAGAAATCAGAAAGTGAAAAATAAATAATAAACATCTTGACTTACACAAAATAAGTCAAGAAGGATGAAAAAGTGGAACAAAAAACAGACAGGAAAAACAGTGTGATGAACCAACACAACACTGTAAAGCAATTATCCTCCAATTAACAATAAAAATAAAAAAAAAACAGTGCAACATGAGATCTAGAACCAGATATATCAGTTATCACATTCAATGTGGGTAAACTAAATACTCCATGTTATAGATAGACTATCAGCCTGAATAAAAAAAAACCTAATTATATATTGCCTAGAAGAGTTACATCTTAAATACAAGGTGTCAGGAAGGTTGAAAGTAAAAAGATAGAAAAACACATAGTGCACACACTAACCAAATGAATATAGAAATACTCACTTTGGGAAAGCAGACTTTAAAGAAAATAAAATTCTAATAAAGTCAGAAGAAAAAGTGTTGATTATGACAATGGAGTCACAGTCCAATAGGAAGATGTGATAAGACCAAATGCACTTAACCTCAAAGTATATAACGCAAAAGCCAAAAGGAAATAAAGGAGAAACATACACATCCACAATCACAGCTGGAGGTCTGAACAGGTGCTTTCAGTAGCTGATAGAACAAGCAGATGAAAATAGTACAGATTTAAATGCACCCTAGAGCTGACTCCTCAGCCATGGGGATCCCATTGGCTCACCCTGCAGACATGTGGCTCCCGTGTTTCATTGACCATCTTTTCGGTGTAAGGGATGAGGACGCAGGGCCTGGCACCTCTGGCTACACTTCTTTTCACTGTCTATATAGGTAAAAAATCGGAATCCAAAGGTGGTTTGTGTATCTTTACTAGCTGAATCAGTGCTTGCCCTTGCCTTGTTTTTTGTGTGTGTTAGAAATCAGTGACAAAAGGATAAACAGAAAAAGCCTCAAAAGCTTGTCAGTTTAGCAGAAATGTCTAGCTTTCAATAAAAATACTTGAAAAGAAAAGGCTGAACTGAACATCAATAATCTAAGTTGGGTGTTGGCAAATTATAGCCCGCAGGCCAATTCCAGCCTGCCCCTGTTTTTGTGCAGTGCACAGGATAAGAACAGCTTTTACATTTTTAAATAGTTAAAAAAAGAATATGTAACAGAGACTGTACACAGCTTGCAAAGCCTAGTGTGTTTACTTTCTGTCCTTTTGCAGAGAAGTGTGCCCATCCTGACTCAAGTATACATATTAACTGGTTAAAAAGAATAGCAATTTTAACCAATAGATATGAAGGTGAAAAAAAGGGACAAAGAACAGTTAAAGAAAAATCAGTGAAATGATAGATCTATAAACAAATATAGTAAGCATTTATAAAGGTAAGATCAGAGCTTTGTGAAATAGACAAATAGCAATAGAAAGAAAGAATAAAGCCAAAAGGTTGTTCTTTAGAAAGACTTAATCATTAATCCTGGAAAGCTGGATCTATCTCTATCTCCATATCTCTCTATATATCTGTCTCTGTCTCAGTCTCTATCTCTCTTTCAGTCTCTCTCTCCATCTCTATCTATATGCAAAAGAAGTCAGACATACAAGAATATATACTGTATGATTACATGTATACAAAGTTCAAGAATGGAACAAAAAACAAATCTAAGATGTTAGAAACCACAGTTGTGGTTGCCTTTGGAGAGAAAGAAGGTTAGTGAAAGCAGCGGGGAAGGAAAGGGACTTCTGGGCATCTGGTAATGTCATAGTTTTTGATTTCTGTCAATGATGATGATCAGTGATGAATTATAAGAATTCATTAGGCTCTAAACTTATACTTTTTATAATTTATATGTGCATACAATACCTCAATAAGAAAATTTAAAACATTTGTTTTTAGTTTTAAATTGCAAATACTTTGGAATTGACTTTGTACCAGGTTTTGCGCAATGTCATATGTTAGGTTGTTACTCAGAATACATCTGGTTTTAAAAGCATCCAGGGATAGAAACTAGATGAAGAGGAGATAGAAAGGCTTTTGACTGAACACCATTTTGTCCCTCCTGGGGTTGTAATTTGTGCATGCTTTATTAAAAATAAATGAACAATTAAGAAGTGGGAAAAAGTTATTAATATATAACAAAATGTAAATAGAATATTTATAAATATAGATATAAAAATATAAATAAGTACATAGTTTTATACACTCGTCCCTTTTAAATTAGTCTATTATGATTCACTGTTAGTCCAAAGTTAATGCCAAATTAAAAGCAGTGGTACTTATTCTTATGAGCCTGATTACTATCACCAAAATAATTCAGGCAAGAAGAGGTAAGTATGCTAACAGTGCCTAGATCATGGAATAAGCATTAACATTTCACAACAAACCATTAGAGGAAGAGCCATGACTAATAAGGTAAATGACACACAGTGATAGAATAAAACTTCCTAAATATCAGGAAACAAACAGAAAATGAATCTGAAACTGGTCTTTTCCAAGGATTTATCAGTAGTCCATCTGGATCTTCCCAGATGGACTTTGGCACATCTAGTCCTCAACACTGAAATGAGATAAAATTACACTGGGTGAAGGGCATAAAACTGCAATTTGTATGAAGCATTGATAACCACCCTCTACCTGGGCCCTTATGTACTTGGTGCTGTACGTGTATGATTTCATTTAATCACACCACCATTTTATATCTGCAGAAACTGAGGCTCAGATTTAAACCCCTTGGTTCAACGACTGCAGCAGGCCAGGAAGCAGTAGACTAGAACTTGGACACAGGATGGCCAGCTTCACAGAAACACTTCAGCTGACTGATACTCCAATCAGCCCAGACAACAATTTCCCTCCCTTGTCAGTAGCTGGATCTATCTTTTTCCATGTGTGGTAGCCAGAACAGCCCCCAGAGATCCCAGCTACTGTTACTTACACCTTTGTTTCATCCCCTCCACATTCTACCAGAGTTGGTTTGTGTGTGCCCAGATATGGCAGAAGTAATAGGATGTCCCATCCAAGATTACACTGTGAAATACTGCGGGTTTTGTCTCGATTCCCTCTTTCTCTCCATCCCTTTCCCTCTGTCTCTCAATCAACTCATATCTTATGAGGATACTCAGGCATGTAGTAAGACACTGAGGTCCCTTGCCAAGCGCCAATGAAGAGTGGAGACCTTCTGGCTACCATGTGAGGATCCTGGAACAGATCCCCCAATCTCAGTCAAGCTTCAGGTGATGCAGCTCCAACCTGACTGTAATCTCATGAAAGATGAGAACCACACAGCTAAGTCACTTCTGGGTTCTCAGTCCTCTGAAATGGTATGTGAAGATATACAAAAAGTGGTTTAAGCTGCTAAATTCTGGGATGATTCAGTAATGTAGCAACACACACACACACAAAATTCACCATGACACTAGACTTTGATGACATAAACATTCCTGATTTTAAGTATTACAAGAAGTGCTGCAAGATATTACTATCTGTGCACCAGAATGGCTGAAGTAAAGAAGATGACAACACCAAAGATTGTTCATTAAGATTATAGAGCAACTGGAACTGTTATACACTGTTACAGTCAAAGTATAAAACAATACAAACACTATATGAAATGGTCCTAAAGTTTCTCTAAAACTGAACACATGCCACCTATGATCCAGTTATAGCTAACTATGATCCTAGATATATACTCTTATGTATTTATCCAAGAAAAATGAAACCACATATCCATAAAAAGACATATAACCTTCCAAAACTGAACCAGGAAGAAATACAAGATCTTAACAGACCCATCACAAGCACAGAAATTGGAACTGTAATAAAAAATCTTCCAATAAACAAAACCAGGACCAGATGACTTCACAGGTGAATTCTACAAAAAAAAATTCAGAGAAGAGCTAACACCTATCCTACTCAAACTCTTCCAGAAAATTACAGAGGAAGGTAAACTCCAAAACTCATTCTATGAGGCCACCATCACCCTAATATCAAAACCAAAGATGCCACAAAAAAAGAAAACTTCAGGCCAATATCAGTGATGAACATAGATGCAAATATTCTCAACAAAATTCTAGCAAACATAATCCAACAACATATTAAAAAGATCATACATCATGACCAAGTGGGCTTTATCCCAGAGGTGCAAGGATTCTTCAATATTCACAAGTCAATCAATGTGATACAACACATTAACAAATTGAAAGATTAAAACCATAAGATTATCTCAATAGATGCAGAGAAAGCCTTTGACAAAATTCAACACCCACTTAAGATAAAAACTCTCCAGAAAGCAGGCATAGAAGGAACATACCTCAACATACTAAAAGCCATATATAATAAACCCACAACAAACATTATCCTCAATGGTGAAAAATTGAAAGCATTTCCCCTAAAGTCAGGAACAAGACAAGGGTGCCCACCCTCACCACTACTACTCAACAGAGTTTTGGAAGTTTTAGCCACAGCAATCAGAGAAGAAAAGGAAATAAAAGGAATTCTGATTGGAAAAGAAGAAGTAAAACTCTCACTGTTTGCAGATGACATGATCCGCTACATAGAAAACCCTGAAGACACCACCAGAAAATTACTAGAGCTAATCAATGAATATAGTAAAGTTGCAGGATATAAAATTATACACAGAAACCCCTTGCATTCCTATACACTAACAATGACAAAATAGAAATTAAGAAAACAATCCCATTCACCATTGTGATGAAAAGAACAAAATACTTAGGAATAAATCTACTGAAAGAAAAAAAATCTATATATAGACATCTATAAAACACTGATGAAAGAAATCAAAGAGGACATAAATTGATGGGGAAATATACCATGTTCATGGATCAGAAGGATCAATATAGCAAAAATGAGTATACTATCCAAAGCAATCTATAGATTCAATGTAATCCCTATCAAGCTACCAATGGTATTTTTCAGAGAACTAGAACAAATAACTTCCTAATGTGTATGGAAATACAAATAACCTCAAATAGCCAAAGCAATCTTGAGAAAGAAGAATGGAACTGGAGGAATCAACCTGTCTGACTTCAGACTATACTACAAAACTACAGTCATCAAGAGAGTATGGTACTGGCACAAAGACAGAAATAAAGACCAATGGAACAAAATAGCCAGATATAAGCCCACACACCTATGGACACCTTATCTTTGACAAAGGAGGCAAAAATATACAGTGGAGGAAAGACAATCTCTTTAACAAGTGGTGCTGGGAAAACTGGCCAACCACCTGTAAAAGAATGAAACTAGAACACTATCTAACGCCACACACAAAAATAAATTCAAAATGGATTAAAGATCTAAAGGTAAGACCAGAAATTATAAAACTCCTAGAGGAAAACAAAGGCAAAACACTCTCTGACATAAATCACAGGAAGATCCTCTATGACCCACCTCCCAGAGTAATGGAAATAAAAGCAAAAATAAACAAATGGGACCTAAGTAAGCTTAAAAGCTTTTGTACAATGAAGGAAACTATAAGCAAGCTGAAAAGACAGCCTTCAGAATGGGAGAAAATAATAGCAAATGAAGCAACTGACAAATAATTAATCTCAAAAATATATAAGCAGCTCACGCAGCTCAATACCAGAAAAATAAAAGACCCAATCAGAAAATGGGCCACAGAATTAAACAGACATTTCTCCAAATAAGACATACAGGTAGCTAACAAACATGAAAAGATGCTCAACATCACTCATTATAAGAGAAATGCACATCAAAACCACAATGAGGTACCATCTCACAGCAGTCAGAACGGCTGCTATCAAAAAGTCTACAAACAAATCCTGGAGAGGGTGTACAGAAAAAGGAACTCTCTTACACTATTGATGTGAATGCAAACTAGTACAGCCACTATGGAGAATAGTATGGAGATTTCTTAAAAAACTGGAAATAGAACTGCCATACGACCCAGCAATTCTACTGCTGGGCATACAATATTGAGGAAATCAGAACTGAAAGAGACTCATGTACCCAAATGTTCATCACAGCACTGTTTACAATAGCCAGGACATGGAAGCAACCTAGATGTCTACTGGCAGATGAATGGATAAGAAAGCTGTGGTACATGTACACAATGGAATATTACTCAGCTATTAAAAAGAACACATTTGAATCAGTTCTAATGAGGTGGATGAAACTGGAGCCTATTATACAGAGTGAAGTAAGTCAGAAAGAAAAACACCAAAACAGTATATTAAGGCATATATATATGGAATTTAGAAAGATTGTAATGATGACCCTATATGCAAGACAGCAAAAGAGACACAGATGTAAAGAACAGACTTTTGGACTTTGTGGGAGAAGGTGAGGGTGGGATGATTTGAGAGAACAGCATTGAAACATGTATAATACCATATGTGAAACAGATGACCAGTCCAAGTTTAATGCAGAAAACAGGGCACTCAAAGCTGGTGCACTGGGACAACCCAGAGCGATGGGATGGGAAGGGAGATGGGAGGGGGTTTGGGATGGGGGATACGTGTGCACCTGTATGTATGGCAAAAACCACCACAATATTGTAAAGTAATTAGCCTCCAATTAAAATAAACAAATTGATTTTAAAAAAAAAAAAAAGATACATAAGAATGCTTGTAGCAGTCTTATTCATAATAGCCAGATCCGGAAACCACTCAGATGCCCATCAAACAGTGAACAAATAAATTAACTGTGGTATATACACATAATTGGAATATCATTCAGCAATGAAACAAGCTACCGATACACAACACAAATGAATCTCAAAATCATGCTCAGTGAGATTGATATAGTTAACTTCAGGCAGGCTGATAAGTAGTCCAAGGTCCCTTAGGGAGGAGGTACACATTCTATGTCTGAGCAGTCATGCAGGCACTGTGTTAATGACTATATAGCAACAATATATCTTGCTTAAAGGCATGCTTTCCTCAACAGGAACTCATTCCTTCTGGCTAATCTTGTATCGAAGTTATCTTAAGATGTATGCCTTGGGAAAGGGTCTGGTGGAAATTTTATAACATTGGGATATTCTTTTCATCTATTCTTAGCAGCCAGTTGAAAAGTATATAATGTTCTGCTCAAGCTAAAGTGTTCCTCTCTCTGTCTTTCCCTAAAAGGGGTTTACCTGCATATTTTAAAAGCTGATACCTGAGGGAGAGGCTTTTAATTGAGAAGGCATCTAGGGAATGGAAGTGATCTTCCCCAGAGACTGGTGATACTAATGGACACCTCCTTCACCTTCTTCCTCCAGCCTGATCCAACAACAAGACATCAGTATCTACCTGGAAGGAAAAAATGCCTAGAGCCCTATATTTTGAGACTGTTGATTGAGGAATGGAACCTAGGATCCTCTTCATTACGACAGCCAATAGGATTTGCATTCATAAGTCCCATGGGACTGAAGCAAATGAAGAGGCAGTTCTTAGTGGGTATAGGAGAATTCCCTATACTCTGCCCCAACATGCACACACCATAGCTATACACTCAGGCTTGGCACAGAGGGAGCAGGAAAAAATTGCCCATCTCTAAGTTTGTCCATGGAAGGGCCTTAACTATATACTTTCCCAGGTGGTGCCTGTGGGTTCATCTTCTAACTGGCCTGCATCTAGGTGCTAACTATGATCCTTCTCTTGGAACACTGACAGTCTTGGCACATTCTCAACTATTGGGAGCCACTAAATGCAAAAAAGGCAGCTTGGAGAATCACAAAGTTTTGAGAGACAATTAAAAGCTTTGGCTGGGCTAAATGATAAGACTCATTTAACTACACAAGACCACCCTGCCAAGACTTGGGAAAAGGAGGTGGCTGTTTTATCCAATACATACAGAGTCCAGGAAGATGAAGAAATAGAAGAATATGTTTCAAACAGAAGAACAAGATAAACCTCCAGAAACAGATCTTAGTGAAATGGATACAAATGCTTTACATGATAGAGAATTCCAAATAATGGCCATAAAGTTGCTCATTGAGGTCAAGAGAGTAACACCTGAACAAAGTTAAGAATTTCAGAATAGAGCAAATATAACAAAGTGCCAAGGAGAAATCATAGAACTAAAGAATACAATAACTGAACTGAAAAATTCAATAGAGAAGGTCAACACTAGACCAGATCAAATAGAAGAAAGGATCAATGAACCAGAAGACAGAGTGTGGCATTCATCCAATCAGAGGAGCAAAAAGAAAAACGAATGTAGAAGAGTGAAGAGAGCTTTTAGGAGACACAATCAAGATGATCAATTACACATTACAGGGGTTTGAAAATAAGAGAGAAAACAGGGGCAGAAAGTCTATTCAAAGAAATAATGGCTGAAAACTTCCCTAATGTAGGGAAAGGAACATCCAGATCCAGGAAGCCCAGAAAATTCCAAATAAACTCAATCCAAATTTACCCACACTGAGACACAATGTAGTGAATCTTAAAAGTTAAGAACAAGGAGAGAATATTTAAAGCAGCAAGAGAAAAGTAACGTGTTATGTACCAGGGAACTACCATAAGACTATCAGCAAAGTTTTCAGCAAAACTTTGCAGGCTAGAAAGTGGGATGGTATTCAAAGTGCTGAGAGGCAAAAACTGCCAACCAAAAACACTCTACTCAGCAAAGCTGTCCTTTGGAATTAATGGAGAGATAAAGAGTTTTCCAGACAAAGAAAAGCTGAATGCTTTTATTACCATTAGATCAGCTTTAAAAGGAATGTTAAAGGGAGTTCTTCAAGATGAAACAAAAGAATGCTAATTGGTAACATAAAACATATGAAGTATTAAACTCACCAATAAAGGTAAATATATAGTTAAATTTTGAATACTTTAATGTTGTCATGGTGGTAGGTAAATCACATATAATCCTATCATCAAGATTCAGACAAAAGAATTAAAAATAATCACAATAAATTTGTTAGCAACTATAGAATGTATGCAGAAAATTTGACATAAAAATATGACATATTGAGGAGTATAAAAATATAGAGCTTTTGCATATGTTCAGAGTTGAGTTGTATGAGCTTAAAATAGACCATCAATGTGTGAAAGATAAAGTAAAAATAAAAGAATGCCATTATAGAAAATCATAATATCACAATGGAAGACAGCAGAAGAGGGAAAAGGAACAAAGGAATTTTTAAAAAGACATCAGAGAACGATGGATAAAATGGCAATAGTAAGTCTGTATCTGTCAATAATTACTTTGAGTGTAAAATGGCTAAATTTTCTAATCCAAAGAGTGGCTGAATGAATGAAAAAATAATACCCAACTATATGTTGCCTATAAGAGATTCACTTTGGCTTTAAGGACACATGGAGACTGAAAATGAAGGGATAAAGATATTACATTCCAGTGGAAACCAAAAGAAAGCTGCAATAGTGATATTACATATACATAAACACTTTAGGCCAAAAATGGTAACAAAAGATAAAGAAGATTATTATATGATGATAAAGGGGTAAATTCATCAAGATAAAATTTTCAAATAACATAAAATTTTCAAATAACTATGTACCCAACATAGGAGGACCTGAATATATAAAGCAAATATTAACAAATCTGAAGGGAGGGAAATACACAATACATTAATGGCAGGGCACCTCAGTATCACACTTTCAACAATTGATAAATCATCTGGATAAAAAATAATAAAGGAACATTTGGATTTAAACATACTTCAGAACATGGAGTCCTCCCAGACATACACAGAACATCCCATTCAACAGCAACAGACTATATATTCTTCTCAAGTGCACATGGAAGATTCTCCGGGACAGAGATAAGTTAGGCTACAAAATAAGTCTTAAAAAATTTAAAAAAGACTGAAATCATGCCATGTATCTTTTCTGACCACATTGGTATAAAAATAGAAATCAAACACAAGAAGAAAACTGGAAAATTCACAAGTATGTGGAGATTAAAAAACATATTCCTGAACAATCAATGAGTAAAAGAAGAAATCAAAAGAGAAAACAAAAAATCGTGAAACAAATGAAAATGGAAACACAACACAGAACAGAACTTATGATTTGCTATAAAAGCAGTTCTATGAGGGACTCTTTAATTATAAGTGCTTAAATTAAGAAAAAACAAAGATATCAATTAAATTACCTAACTGTATACCTCAAGGAACTAGAAAAGGAATAAAACTAAATCCACAGTAGAAGGAAAGAAATAACAAATATCAGAGTAGAAATAAATAAAATATAAACCAGAAAAACAATAGAAAAATAAATGTAACTTAGAGTTTTTTTTTTTTAAAGATAAAACAGATGAATCTTTAGTTACACTATTTAACTTATATGCAGGGTACATCATGAGAAATGCTGGGCTGGATGAAGCACAAGCTGGAATCAAGATTGCAGGGAGAAATACCAGTAACCTCAGATATGCAGATGACACCACCCTTGTGGCAGAAAGTGAAGAGGAACTGAAGAGACTCTTGATGAAAATGAAAGAGGAGAGTGAAAAGGCTGGCTTAAAGCTCAACATTCAGAAAACTAAGATCATGGCATCTGGTCCCATCACTTCATGGCAAATAGATGGGGAAACAGTGGAAACAGTGACAGACTTTATTTTCTGGGGGGCTCCAAAATCACTGTGGGCTGTGACTGCAGCCATGAAATTAAAAGACACTTGCTCCTTGGAAGAAAAGTTATGACCAACCTAGACAGCATATTAAAAAGCAGAGACATTACTTTGTCAACAAAGGTTCATCCATAGTCAAAGCTATGGTTTTTCTAGGAGTCATGTATGGATGTGAGAGTTGGACTATAAAGAAAGCTAAGCACTGAAGAATTGATGCTTTTGAACTGTGGTGTTGGAGAAGACACTTGAGAGTCCCTTGGACAGCAAGAAGATCCAACCAGTACACCCTAAAGGAAATCAGTCCTGAATATTCATTAGAAGGACTGATGCTAAAGCTGAAACTCCAATACTTTGGCCACCTGATGCGAAGAACTGACTCATCTGAAAAGACCCTGATGCTGGGAAAGACTGAAGGCAGGAGGAGAAGGGGATGACAGAGGATGAGATGGTCGGATGGTATCACCGACTCAACAGACATGAGTTTAAGTAAACTCCGGGAGTTTGCGATGCACAGGGAAGCCTGGCATGCTACAGTCCGTGGGGTCGCAAGAGTTGAACACAACTGAGTGACTGAACTGAGCTGAACTGAAAAAAAGAGAAAACTTAAATAAATAAATTATAAGTTAAAGAGGACACATTACAACTGAGACCACAGAAATACAAAGGATCATAAGAGGCTGCCGTGAGCAATATACACCAACAAATTGGACAACCTAAATGAAATGGAAAAATTCCTAGAAACATAAAACTTATCGAGACTTAGTCATGAAGAAATAGAAAATCTGAATAGATTAACTGCTAGTAAGGAGACTGAATTAATCAAAAGCCTCCCAACAAAGAGAAGTCCAGGACTAGATGGTCTCACTCATGAATTCTAACAAAATTTAACATAGAATTAATCCCTGATGTGAAGAGCTCACTCATTTGAAAAGACCCTGATGCTGGGAAAGATTGAGGGCAGGAGGAGAAGGGGATGACAGAGGATGAGATGGTTGGATGGCAACACCGGCTTGATGCACATGGGTTTGGATAGACTCCAGGAGCTGGTGATGGACAGCGAGGCATGGTGTGCTGCAGTTCATGGGGTTGCAAAGAGTCAGACATGACTGAGCGACTGAACTGAACTGAACTGAAACCCTCTCCATCTCTTCCAATAAAACAGAGGAAGAAGGAATACTTTCAAAATCATTTTATCAGACCATCACTACCCTGATAACAAAACTAGACAAAGATACTATAAGAAAAGAATGTTTTTGACCAACATCCCTGATAAACATAAATGTAAATTCCTCAACAAAATATTACAAAGCTGAATTTAATAATACACTAAAAGGATCATACACCATGATCAAGTGGGATTTATTCTAGGGATGCAAGATGTTTCAATGTCCACAAGTCAATCAATATGATACATCACATTGATGAAACAGAGAATAAATAACATATCATGGATATCTATAGCACCAATGGGTCATCTCAACAGATGTAGAAAAAGCATTTGACAAAACTCAACTTCCTTTTGTATAAAGACTCTCAACAAAATGAGTATAAAGGAAACATACCTCAACATAATAAAGGCCATATAGGGGCAAGCCCACAGATAACATCATACTCAATGGTGAAAAGCTGAAAGATTTTCCTCTAAGATCAGGAACAAGACAAGGAAGCCCACTTCCACCACTTTTATTCTGCATAGTACTGGATGTCCTAGCAGGGGTAATTAGACAAGAAAGAGAAATAAAAGGCATCAAAATCAGAAAGAAGAAGCAAAATTGTCCCTATTTGCAGATGACGTGATCTTTATACAAAATATTATTTTATAAAGACTGCACCAAAATGCTGTTGGACTTAATAAACAAATTCAGGAAATTTCTAGGATGCAAAATTAATATACAAGAAATCAGTTTTATTTATATATACCAAAAACAAATTATCAGAAAGGAAAACTATAATAGCATCAAAAAACAACAAAATATTTAGGGATAAATTTAACCACAGAGGTGAAAGATCTCTACCCTTAAAACTATAAGACTCTGATGAAAGAAACTGAAGAAGACACAAATAAACAGAAAGATATTCCATTAATTTGGGAGAATTAATACTGTTAAAATGTTTTTACTACCCAAAGCCATTTATAGATTCACTGCAATGCCTATCAAATTTAAAAAGGTATTTTACCCAGAAATAGAAAAAAAAAACCCTAAAGTTTGTATGAAATCACAAAAGACCCTGAACAGACACAGTAATCCTGAGAAAGAACAAAGCTAGAGGCATCTTACTTTCTAATTTCAATCTATATTACAAAATTATAGTATTAAGAACAGTACGATACTAGCATAAATACATACACATCAGTTCAGTCACTCAGTCGTGTCCGACTCTTTGCGACCCCATGAATCGCAGCACACCAGGCCTCCCTGTCCATCACCAACTCCTGGAGTTTACTCAAACTCATGTCCATCAAGTCGGTGATGCCATCCAACCATCTCATCCTCTGTCGTCCCCTTCTCCTCCTGCCCCCAATCCCTCCTAACATCAGGGTCTTTTCCAATGAGTCAACTCTTCGCATGAGGTGGCCAAAGTACTGGAGTTTCAGCTTCAGCATCAGTCCGTCCAATGAACACCCAGGACTGATCTTCTTTAGGATGGACTGGTAGGATATCCTTGCAGTCCAAGGGACTCTCAAGAGTCTTCTCCAACACCACAGTTCAAAAGCATCCATTTTTCGGTGTCTTCACAGTCCAACTCACATCCATACATGACCACTGGAAAAGCCATAGCCTTGATCAGATGGACCTTTGTTGGCAAAGTAATGCCTCTGCTTTTTATTATGCTACCTAGGTTGGTCATAACTTTCCTTCCAAGGAATAAGTGTCTTTTAATTTCATGGCTACAATCACCATCTGCAGTGATTTTGGAGTCCCCCAAAATAAAGTCTGACACTGTTTCCACTGTCTTCCCATCTATTTGCCATGAAGTGATGGGACCAGATGCCATGATCTTTTCTGAATGTTAAGCTTTAAGCCAACTTTTTCACTCTCCTCTTTCATTAAGAGGCTTTTTAGTTCATCTTCACTTTGTCTTCCCTTGTAGCTCAGCTGGTAAAGAATCCGCCTGCAAGGTGGGAGACCTGGGTTTGATCCCTGGGTTGGGAAGATCCCCTGGAGAAGGCAACAGCTACCCACTCCAGTATTCTGGCCTGGAGCATTCCATGGACTGTATAGTCCCTGGGGTCTGAAAGAGTCAGACATGACTGAGTGACATACACATAGGTCAGTGGAATAGAATAGAGAGCCCCAGAACTAAACCTACACATACAGGTCAACTAATTTCAACAGGGGTGCCAAGAATACACATTGGGGAAAGGACAGTTTCTTCAATAAATGGTACTGGGAAAACTGGACATGCGAAAGGAGGAAACTGAACCATCACCTACACCAAACACAAAAATCAGCTAGAATGAATTAAAGACTGAAATGTAAAGACCTGAAGCCGTAAAACTCTCAGAAGAAAATTAGAGAGTTATCTCCTTGACTTCTGTGATGGCAACAATTTTTAGGTTTGACATGAAAAGTAAAAATAAACAAGTGGGACTACATTGAACTACAAAACTACACAGCAAAGGAACCATCAGCAAAATATAAAAGCCTACGGAATGGGAGAAAAGGTTTGTAAACCATAAGGAGTTAATATTCAAGTCAGGAGCAAAAAATTCCAAATAATCCAATTTTTAAAATGTGCAAAGGGCCGAATAGACATTTTTCCAAAGAAGACATAAAAATGGCCAACAAATGTATCAAAATGTGCTTGACTTCACTAATCATCAGAAATGTAAATGAAAATCATGAGATATCACTTCATACCAACAAATGCTGGCAAGGATATGAAAAAAAGATAATACTTATTCATTGGTGGTGGGAATGTAAATTGGTACCGTCACTATGAAAAACAGTATGGAGGTTTCTCAAAAAATAAAAAATTGAACTACCATATGATCCAGCAATCCCACTTCTGAGTATTTATCCTATAGAGACAAAATCATTATCTCCAAGAGATATCTGTAATCCTGTGTTCATTGCAGCATTTATTCATGATAGCCAAGGGATGGAAATAACATAAATGTCCATTGATGAATGAATGGATAAAGAAGATATATATATATAGATACACAATATAATATTATCCAGAGCTAAAAATGGAGGAAAGCATGTCATTTGAAACAATAAGGATGAAACTAGAGGGCATTATGCTAAGTGATATAAGCTAGGCAAAGGCAAATAATGTATGATCACACTTATAAATGGAATCTTTAAAAAAAATTTGAATTTATAGGAATGGAAAGGAGAGAAGTGGTTCCCGGGGCTGGTGGGTGGGGGAAATAGGAAGAGGTTGGTAAAAGGGTACAAACTTTCCATTATAAGATGAAAAAGGTCTGAGGAGCTAAAGTATAATGTGGTTGCTACAGTTGATAATGCTACTGTAAAACTGAAATTTGCTAAGAGGGTAGAACATAAATGTTCTCATGAAAAAAGGAAAAAGGCAGTTGAAGGATGTGTTAATTAACTTGGTAAGGAAATACTTTCACAGTGTATACGTATATCAATTTACCAAGCATGCACTTTAAATATCTTGTTATTTTATTTGTCAGTTAGATCTCAACAAAGCTGGAAAAAGAATTTTGTCTAACCTAAGGCCATATAAATTTTCTCCCATTCATTTTTTCTATTTTTTTTTTTTTCAGTTTTAGGTGTTACCTTTAGGTCTATCATCCATTTTGATGTAATTTTTATATATGTGTGAGGTATAGATCAAAGTGGGTTTTTTTTTTCTACATGAATATCCAATTATTTCACCATCGTTTGTTGAAAAGATTACTTTTTCTGCACTAAATTGTCTGTTTCTTTATTGGATTTCAGGAGTCAATATATGTGAGCTATTGATATTTCTTGACTCACCAATGTTTCATTGATCTATTTCTCTATATTTATGCCAGTTCCACACTCATTTGATTACAAACTGTCATAATGAGTCTTAACAACAAATATGGTTAGCCTATAACTTTGTTCTAAATTTTCAAAGTTCTTTTTTTAAAATTCTAGGTTCCTGCTTTTCTCTTTGAATATTAAAGTAGCCTGCCAAGTTTTCCAAGAAAATGCCTGATGAGATTTTTTTCCATTCTACTGTTTTTTAATTTAAATATTAAAAGGAAAAATTTTTATAATGTTGCATTGGTTTCTGCTGTACAACAACACAAATCAACGATAATTATACATATATCCCCTTCCTCCCTAGCCTCCCTCCCCTCCCCCATCCCGTCCCTCCAGGTCATCACAGAGCACCAGACTGGGCTCCCTGTGCTATATAGCAACTTCTCACCAGCTATCCATCTTACACCTGAGAGTGTACATATATGCTGATGCTACTTTCTCCATTTGTCCCACTCTCTCCCTCCCCCACTGTGTCCACAAGTCCATTCTCTGCATTTGTGTCTCCATTCCTTCCTTGCAAATAGGTTCATCAATATCATTTTTCTAGATTCCATATACATGTGTTAATACACTATATTTGCTTTTCTCCCTTCACTTTGTGTAACAGGCTCTAGGTTCATGCACCTCACTAGAACTGACTTAAAATCATTCTTTCCTATGGTTGACTAATATTCCATTGTACATATGTATCACAGCTTCTTTATCCATTCATCTGTGGACAGATGTCTAGGTTGCGTCCATGTCCTGGCTATTTTAAATAGTGCTGCTATGAACACTGGGATACATGTCTCTTTTTTAATTATGGTTTTCTTAGGGTATATGCCCAGTAGTGGGGTTGCTGGGTCATATGATAGATTTATTTCTAGTCTTTAAGGAATCTCCATACTGTACTCCATAATGGCTGTATCAGTTTACTTTGAAACCAACAGTGTAGGAGGGTTCCCTTTTCTCCACATCCTCTTCAGCACTTATTGTTTGTAGATTTTTTGATGATGGCTATTCTGGTTGGTGTAAGGTGACACCTCGTTGTAGTTTTGATTTGCATTTCTCTAATAATCAGTGATGTTGAGCATCTTTTCATGTGTCTATTGGCCATCTGTATGTCTTCTTCGGAGAAATGCCCATTTAGGTCTTCAATATTTTTTGATTGGGCTATTTGTTTTCCTAATATTGAGCTGTATAAGCTGCTTATTTTTTTATATATATTAATCTTTTGTCAGTTGTTTCACTTGCAACTATTTTCTCCCATTCTGAGGGTTGTCTTTTAATCTTGTTTATTGTTTTCTTTTCTATGCAAAAGCTTTTCAGTTTAATTAGGTCCCATTTATTTTTGTTCTTATTTCCATTACTCTAGGAGGTGGATCACAGCGGATCTTGCTGTGATTTATGTCAAGGAGCATATTGCCTATGTTTTCCTCTAAGAGCTTTATAGCTTTTGACCTTACATTTAAGTCTTTAATCCATTTTGAGTTCACTGTTTTGTATGGTGTTAGCAAGTGTTCTAGTTTCATTCGTTTGCATGTAGCTGTCCAGTTTTCCCAGCACCACTTACTGAAGAGGCTGTCTTTTGTCCATTGTATATTCCTTATCTTTTGTCAAAGATAAGGTGCCCATAGATGTGTAAGTTTTCTGCTGAGATTTTGAGTGGGATTGTACTGAGTTTAAGATCAATTAGGGGAGAATGAACAATATTGAGATGCCATGGATATGCAACATCTCTCCATTTAGGTCTTTAATTTCTCTAAGCAATGTGTTATAGTTTCAGTGTGTAAGTCTTACACACTGTTGTCAGGTTTATCCTTAATATTTCATATCTTTTGATGCTATTGAAAAAGTTATTTTTCAAAATTTCAGTTTCCAATTATTCATTGCAAATATATAGAAATGGAATTTTTATCTGTATATTAATATTATATCCTGCAACACTGCTGAACGCACTTAACAGTTGCAATAATTTTTGTAATTCCACTGGATCTTATACATAGGTCATTATGCCTTCTGTGACTAGAGATAGCTTACTCTTCCTTTTCAATCTGGATGGTTTTTTAAATTATATTTTGCTTGACTACACTGGCTAGAATCTCCAGGGAAATGTTGAATATAGTGGTGAGAGTTGGTTCCTGGTCTTAGGTGGCAACCATTCTTTCTTTCACAAATATCTTGGTAGCTGGTAGCTGTAGGGCTTTTTGTTTCCTTGTTTGCTTTGTAAATACTCTACATTACATTGAGAAAGTATCCTCTATACCTAGTTTTCTGAGAGTGTTTTCTTTTTTTTTGGTCAGGAATGAATGTTGGATTCTGTCAAAGACTCTACATAACTATTGAGATGATCGTATAGTTTTCTATGTTTTGGTTTGTCAATATGGTAAATCAAATTTATTTTGAATGTTAAATTAGTTTTGCATTCTTGGAATAAAATCCACTTGGTCATGATGTATTATACTTTTTATGTATTACTGAATTAAATATGCCAAAATTTTGTTTAGAGTTTTCACACTGAATTTCATGAAGACCATCTGCTCTGGGCTGTTTGGTTTTGTATCAGGGTAATGTTGGCCTCATAGTATGAAATCCTAAGTATGGCTCTTCTTTGATTTTCTGGAAGAGTTTGTATAAAACTGCTATCATTTCTTCTATGTGTGGTAGAATTTATCAGGGAAGTATCTGTGCCTGCTGTTCTCCTTGTGTGAAGGCTTTTAACTCCAATTTAAATCACTTTAAGAGATACAGATATATCCAAATAATTTACTTTTTCTTGCATCAGCTCTGGTAGTTTGTACCTTTTATGGAATTTGTCAATTTCACATAAGTTGTAATTATTGGTTTAAACTTGTCCATAATATTCCCTTATAAAAGTTATAGTGTCTAAACAATCTGTACTGAGGCAATCTCATTCTTTATGTTGTGAATTCATCTTCACTTTCCCTGATATCTGGCTGGAGGTTTACCAGTTTTATTGGTCTCAATGAATTTACTCTTGAGTTCATTGAGTTCTTTATTGTTTTTATACATTATTTCTGTTCTGATCATTATTGTTTCATTGCTTCAGCTTACTCTGGGTTTAATTTGCTCTTCTTTTGCTAGCTTTTAACGTGGAAACTGAGGTCACTGATTTGAGACTGTGCTTTTTTTCTAACAAGATTAGTGATGAAGTTTCCCCTAAGTACTGCTAGTTTCTTCATTTATTTTTTTTCATCCCTCATGCTCCTCTTCCAATTACACATATTTCAGGCTGACTACGCTTCTTCCACAGCTCACTGACACATTTTAAATTTCTTTGATTCTACTTTTTCTGCTTCATTTTGTATAGTTTCTATTGTTGTGTCTCTATGCTTATTAATCTTTGTTTTTCCATAATATTCAATCTGCTATTAATCCCATTGAGTTAATTTCTAATCTCATGTAGTTTTCATATTTGAAAGTTTGACTTAGGTCTTTAAAAATATTTCTACATCTTTATTTAAATTTTTGAACATACAGAATACAATTTATTAACCTCTGCTGTTTTTACAACTTTTAATAACTCTTAATGTCCTATCTGATTATCCTAACTTCTATGTTAGCTCTGGGTTGGTTTTGATTGAATAATTTCTCATTATGGGTCATGCTTTCCCACATCTTTGCATTTCTGCTTTTTTTTGTTTTTGGGCCATGATGGCTCTTCACTGTGGTATGTGGGCTCTCAAGTTGTGGTGCCATAAGCTTAGTTGCTCTATGGCATGTGGGATCTTAGTTTCCTGAACAGGGATCAAACCCACATCCAATGGCAACCCCTGCATTGGAAGGCAAATTCTCAACTGCTGGGACACCAGGGAAGTCCCCTCTGCTAACTTTTGACTGGATGGTAGACAATGTGAATTTTAGTTTGGTGCTGGATGAATTTATATTCCAATAGCTATAACTCAGCTTTGTTTTGGAATGTAGTTACATTTCTTGGAAATAATTTGATCCTTTTGGGTCTCACTTAATTGGGGCTTCCCTGGTGGCTCAGATGGTAAAAATAAAAAATAAAAAATACACCTGCAGTGCAGGAGAATTCCTGGTTCAGCAAGATCCCCTGGAGAAGAGAATGGCTACCCACTCCAGTATTCTTGGCTGGAAAATTCCATGGACAGCTACAGTCCATGGAGTCACAAAGATTCAGACACGACTGAGTGACTAAGATTTTCACTTTTGTCACGGTTTGTTAGGTGTAACCGGGGCAGTTTTTACTCCACAGTTATTTGCCATTACTGAGGCAAGATCCTTCTAGAAATCACACTCAGTACCTTTCCTGTTTGATCTGTTGGTACAGACACCATTCGTGGCTCTGTGTTGGTGGTGGGCACTCTTCCCTTTAATCTTAGTTGGCTCTTTCCCCAGCTGCATGTAACTTCCTCACACACATGCTGAGTAGCAGAGGCAAACCCTTGGTTCATTGCTGGTCTTCTCCCTGTTCATCTCCTCTCTGTATTCCGATCTACTTCACTTCCCTGACTCCCAGCTCTGACTCCTCATGATAGGGAGTTGGCTGGCCTCCATCTTGGATCCTTCTCTTCACACCACATCTGGGAAACTCTCAAGGTTGATAGATCAGCTATCACAGGTAGTAGTACCTTGTATGTTTCCCATCTTTCAGGGACCACTGACCTTCAAGTCTACAGTTTAGGGCCTTATTTCTTACACACTGCTCTCTCCCTTTTTCTCAAGCATGAGGGTAAACCCATTTCCTAACCCATCTTGGCTGGAAGAAGTTTACCAATGCTACTTTTAAACTATTGTTATGGAAAGCTGTATAAGCATATAGAAATACACAGTAGATTATAATGAATTTATTTGCATCTATCACCCAGTTTTTTAAAAATTTTATTTTAATTGGAGGATAATTACTTTACAGTATTGTGAGGGTTTTAGCCATACATCAACATGAATCATCCATAGACATACACGTATCCCCTCTCTCCCAAACTTCCTCCACCTCCCTCCCCAACCTGCCCCTCCAGGTCATCACAGAGCACTGGTTTTGGGTTCCCTGCATCATACATCAAACTTCCACTAGCTATCTATTTCACATATGGTAATATATGTTTCAGTACTTTTTTTTCTCAAATCATCCCACCCTCTCCTTCTTCCACTGAGTCCAAAAGTCTGTTCTTTATGTCTGTGTCTCCTTTGCTTCCCTGCATGTAGGATTGTCAGTACCATCTTTCTAGATTCTACATATATGCATTAATATATGATATTTGTCTTTCTCTTTCTGACTTACTTCACTCTGTGTAATAGGCTCCAGATTCATCCACCTCATTAGAACTGAGTCAAATGTGTTCCTTTTTATAGTGGAGTAATATTCCATTGTGTGTATGTACCACAGCTTCTTTATCCATTCATTGGCCAATGGACATCTAAGTTACTTCCATGTCCAAGCTATTATAAACAGTGCTGCAATGAACATTGCATCACCCAGTTTTAATAAATAATCAACTTGCTAATCTTGCTTCATTTCTAATCTCACCCATTGCACTACTAACTACATCACATACTCCCTTAAGAAGTCCACCCATAAGCTGTGGAGGATACCTCTTCAAAGCAATTCCATTTAGTCCATGTTAATAAATACATGGGGCTGGGAGCCCTGGAAGAATGTGCCTATCAGGGGAGAGAGGTAGAAGACAAAAAGGTGGGGTAGCCCAGGTGGAGATATCCTCCAGAAAGACAGCAATGGATATGGCTGGCTTTCCAGAAAGGAAGCATTTAATTTCAAGCAGCCAGTGATGGTACCTGGGGTTACAATCTTCCTTAAGGGAAAGGAAATGACGAATCTACTTAACTGATTAGCATGCCAAGTGCTCCGGGCTGGTGCACTGGGATGACCCAGAGGGATGGGATGGGGAGGGAGGTGGGAGGGGGGTTCAGGATGGGGAACACATGTAAATCCATGGCTGATTCATGTCAATGTATGGCAAAAACCACTACAATATCGTAAAGTAATTAGCCTCCAAAATAAAAATAAATGAAAAAAAAAAAGAACTCACTATAGACCATCCTACTGGCTTGTTTATTTTCACATGTATTTAAATATACTCACCCATCTAAAGAGAAAATGTTTCCTTTCAAATGGGACCAGGCCAGAGGTGATGTCTTGGAAGTCTGATCCTGGACAGGATTTTTTGGTTATTTTATTTCAAATATGTTTAATCTAATGGCAGAGCTGTACTCCTCTGAGGACAGGACAGTAGTCAGAGGAAACTGTGGTTTCATTTCAGCATTTTTACACTCACAGGTAATCCTGGCTCTGGCCAGAGGCCATCAGGCCTTCTCTTCTAATTCCCAGTCAGATTCACAGCCACCAGGCTGTTTTTTTGCTCCCCCTCAGGGATGTGGGACTTGCTCACATTAGCTCTCTAATCACACAAATTTGAAAAAAATGAGAGCAGTGAATTTTCCTGGTAAATTAGGTGATGTGTGTTTAAGATTGGGCTTCAGATCTAGCTTGACTGAAGAGAAAAGATGTTCTGGGTACATACATGTGGTGAGCTCAGCCTTTTATTTCTTTTATTTCTCACTGTAATTAAAAGAGTGGCCATTCTGGAGCCTATTTCAGTTTCCTGGGTGTTTGGTAAGTTAGGGTGGTTCTTGGAGCCACAGTATCCTGGGCTAGTCACAGCAACTGGTGGGGCTCCAGGCAGAGGGCTTTTGGGCTCCTCCCACTTTGAAATACTCCACCTGTAGCCTTGTGGGTTCTCTGTAGGTAGAACCCATGACCAGCTGTTAGGCTAAGGAGAGACTTCTACTAAACACATGCTCCCCTGAGTTGCTTCCATCTCCTCCCCCATTTCTTGGGTGTATTTTTTTTTGAGCATTACTGCATTTAACCAAGTAAGCAGCTGCTGTCCCCAAATCACAGGAATATTTTCAAAGGCCAAATGTACAGGTTAATGAAATTATCTATCAATATGACTGTCAAGTGATTGGAAGAAGCCTCTCCATAGTAGCTGGACCACCATTTGCAAATTTCCAAACAAAATATATTTTAAACCCAAGGGACTCAGGATTAGAAAAGAATATATTTTCTCATAAACGACTCCAGAAACTTTGCTAATTAAATTACCAAGTCAACTGTTAAACATACATGCATCTTAAAATATGTGCACAGCTTCCCTATGTGTATATATAATTTTGAGAATACAATTTAAATCACTTGTTACCATTTTCCTTAATTTTGCAAATTCCAAAAAGATAATGAAAAATTAGACTAGGGATATGTGAGATGTTAATTTCCAGTTAATGTTTGTTCTAAATGTAATCTGGCTTCTTTACTCAAGGATACTTTCCCCATGGATAGCTATGTAAGTGAGGCATGGGAACACTGAATGAACATCTTGGTAAAGCTGCAAGGCCTGAAACTAACAGCTATTGTGAAAGTGTGAGTCGATTTCTCTTTAAGTATGGAATTGACAGTTTAAAAACAACTCATGTGTTTGGCCTCCCACTCGAAAATTTTTTAAACCAACTTTTAATATATGTCAAGTGACCAGACAGTGTTTGGCACATGAATGTTAGCTATTAGTTCTATTTTTTGAATAGTTTTTGTGGTCTCTTAAAGTGGTATTTTATTTGAAATGCTAATTAGTTACATCATAAAATAGGTTACTCAAACATTCCTCAAGTGACTAGTTTAAACTCTACTGAGTAGACACATACAAAATGCTACTACCTTCTACAAGGACACAGTGGGTACAGGAATAAATGGTAGATGACCCAGTTTTGCAGAAAAAAATCTGGTACTTAGTGTCACAAGTGGGCTCACATGTGGTTCTGCTATGTCCTGACTGCAACTTCAAGGAATTTTCCTTACCTCAGTTTTCTTCTGTATACAATGGGAAAGTTAAGACTTTGTTAATGTGTTGCATAGATTAATAAGACATCACATTTAAAGAACCTAGTGCCTGACATAAAACAATGCACCAAAAAAGTTAACCACTGCTGTCTATGCTATTACCTCTCAGATTGGGAGAAAATAATAGCAAATGAAGCAACAAACAAAGGATTAATCTCAAAAATATACAAGCAACTCCTGCAGCTCAATTCCAGAAAAATAAATGAGCCAATCAAAATATGGGCCAAAGAACTAAACAGACATTTCTCCAAAGAAGACATACAGATGGCTAACAAACACATGAAAAGATGCTCAACATCACTCATTATCAGAGAAATGCAAATCAAAACCACAATGAGGTACCATTACACACCAGTCAGGATGGCTGCTATCCAAAAGTCTACAAGCAATAAATGCTGGAGAGGGTGTGGAGAAAAGGGAACCCTCTTACACTGTTGGTGGGAATGCAAACTAGTACAGCCACTATGGAGAACAGTGTGGAGATTTCTTAAAAAACTGGAAATAGAACTGCCATATGACCCAGCAATCCCACTTCTGGGCATACACACTGAGGAAACCAGATCTGAAAGAGACACGTGCACCCCAATGTTCATCGCAGCACTGTTTATAATAGCCAGGACATGGAAGCAACCTAGATGCCCATCAGCAGATGAATGGATAAGGAAGCTGTGGTACATATACACCATGGAATATTACTCAGCCATTAAAAAGAATTCATTTGAATCAGTTCTAATGAGATGGATGAAACTGGAGCCCATTATACAGAGTGAAGTAAGCCAGAAAGATAAACACCAATACAGTATACTAACGCATATATATGGAATTTAGAAAGATGGTAACAATAACCCTATATGCAAAACAGAAAAAGAGACACAGATGTACAGAACAGACTTTTGGACTCTGTGGGAGAAGGCGAGGGTGGGATGTATCGAGAGAACAGCATCGAAACATATATATTATCAAGAGTGAAACAGATCACCAGCCCAGGTTGGATGCATGAGACAAGTGCTCGGGGCTGGTGCACTGGGAAGACCTAGAGGGATCGGGTGGAGAGGGAGGTGGGAGGGGGGATCGGGATTGGGAATACATGTAAATCCATGGCTGATTCATGTATGGCAAAAACCACTACAATATTGTAAAGTAATTAGCCTCCAACTAATAAAAATAAATGGAAAAAAAAAAGAAAACTGAAATGTAACTTACAATGTTGTGTTAATTTTAAGTGTATAGCAAAGTGGTTTAGTTATACACACATACACACATATATATGTATTATATATAATTTTATTTTTCAGATTCTTTTCCAGAGAACTTCTAATTTAATGAGGAAAAAAAGTATGTAATCAATTGTCAAAGAAGACACAACCAAATATTTGTTATAATAGAAGTCTACAAAGTTCTGAGGAATGGCAAGGAATAGCCAATTCATTCCAACTTCCTAGAAACTTCTTTCCCAGGTATCCACTCTCTTATACCTCAAATCTTTGCTCAAATTTCATTTTTTTTTAAGTTGGGCCTTCTCTGACAACACTAACTTAAAATTGTACCCATACCTGCATCCCCTACTGCTCCCCTTTATAAGGTTTCTCAGTAGCACTAATGACTAAAATGCCATCTAACTCATGCAGTTTATTGTCTGTCTCCATGTACCTGAGGATTTCTATCTGGTTGTCGGTTCCTGGATCCTCAGCAGCCAGATAACACTACAGAGGGGCCAGCATGTGCCTGATGGTGGGGGAACACAGTGGGAAAAACCTGGAGTGGTCCCTTCTATCATGGAGCTTGTGGTCTAACTTGGAAGAGGAGTAGAATCAAGAATGAGATGAGTGTGTGGGAAGTAGTGCACAGCATGAGACATGAGTTTAAACAAAACCACAGAGGTGGATGGTGTCTGGGGAGAAGGATGGTGAAGGGATGCAGTGGGAGATGAGGTGAAAGGGATGGAGCAGGACTGGACGCTGAAGGGACTTGAGTGCCCTGTGGAGAAGTTTATTCTGCAGGCAGAAGGTATATCAGAGGAATCTGGTGAACAAAGTCATCCACCCTGACCTTTGTTTCAGAGGGATCACTTGACCAACAAGCAAAGGGCAGACCTAAGGGAAGCTAGCAGCCAGGTAAGGACACACCCATTGACCTGGAGACTGATTGGTGTCAACTTCCTCTCCGTTGTCTGCCAGATTTCTATCAGCCTCTGCTACTCTTTCCTTCTGTTGTACTGTGATTCCCATCTGAATGCAGAGTTCCAAGAAGAGCAAGGAGAGGTAAGAAAACCTTCCTAAGTGATCAGTGCAAAGAAATAGAGGAAAATAATTGAATGGGAAAGACTAAGAGATCTCTTCAAGAAAATTAGAGATACCAAGGGAACATTTCATGCAAAGATGGGCACAGAAAAGACAGAAATAGTATGGACCTAACAGAAGCGGAAGATATTAAGAAGAGGTGGCAAGAATACACAGAAGAACTACACAAAAGAGATATTCATGACCCAGTTAACCACGATGGTGTGATCACTCACCTAGAGCCAGACATCCTGGAGTGCGAGGTCAAGTGAGCCTTAGGAAGCATCACTATGAACAAAGCTAGTGGAGGTGATAGAATTCCAGTTGAGCTATTTCAAATCATAAAAGACAATGCTGTGAAAGTGCTGTGCTCAATATGCCAGCAAATCTGGAAAACTCAGCAGTTGCCATAAGACTGGAAAAGGTAAGTTTTCATTTCAATCTCAAAGAAAGGCAATGCCAAAGAATGTTCAAACTACCGCACAGTTGCACTCATCTCACATGCTAGCAAAGTAATGCTCAAATTTCTCCAAGCCAGGCTTCAACAGTACATGAACCAAGAACTCCCAGATGTTCAAGCTGGCTTTAGAAAAGGCAGAGGAACAAGAGATCAAATTGCCAACATCCTCTGGATCACAGAAAAAGCAAGAGAATTCCAGAAAAATATCTACTTCTGCTTCATTGACTACACTAAAACCTTTGACTGTGAGGATCACAACAAACTGTGGAAAATTCTTCAAGAGATGGGAATACCAGACCACCTTACCTGCTTCCCGTAAAAAATCCATATAAATATGTATGCAGGTCAAGAAGCAACAGTTTTTTTTTTTCATTTATTTTTATTAATGAAACTGGAGCCTATTATACAGAGTGAAGTAAGCCAGGAAGCAACAGTTTTAACTGGACATGGAACAACAGACTGGTTCCAAATTGGGAAAGGACTATATCGAGGCTGTATATTGTCACCCTGCTTATTTAACTTATACACAGAGTACATCATGTGAAATGCTGGGTTGGATGAAGCATAAGCTGAAATCAAGATTGCCAGGAGAAATATCAATAACCTCAGATATGCAGATGACACCACCCTTATGGCAGAAAGTAAAGAAGAACTGAAGGGCATCTTAATAAAAGTGAAAGAAGAGAGTGAAAAAGCTGGCTTAAAACTCAGCATTCAAAAAATGAAGATCATGGCATCCAGTTCCATCAATTCATGGCAAATAGATGGGGAAAAAATGGAGACAGTGACAGGCTTTATTTTTTTGGGCTTCAAAATCATTGCAGATGGTGACTGCAGCCATGTAATTAAAAGATGCTTGCTCCATGGAAGAAAAGTTATGACCAACCTAGACAGCATATTAAAAAGCAGAGACATTACTTTGCTGACAAAATTCCATATAGTCATAGCTATGGTTTTTCCAGTAGTCATGTATGGATGTGAGAGATGGACCATAAAGAAAGCTGAGCATGGAAGAATCATGCTTTAGAACGGTGACATTGGAGAAGACTTTTGGGAGTCCCTTGAACTGCAAAGAGATCAAACCAGTCCATCCTAAAGGAAATCAGTCCTGAATATTCATTGGAAGGACTGATGCTGAAGCTGAAGCTCCAATACTTTAGCCACTGATGTGAAGAACTGACTCACTGGAAAAGATCCTGATGCCTAGAAAGATCAAAGGCAGGAGCAGAAGGGGACGACAGAGGATGAGATGGTTGGAATGGCATCCCTGACTCGATGGACATGAGTTAGAGCAAGCTCTGGGAGTTGTTAATGGACCGGGAAGCCTGGCGTGCTACAGTCCATGGGGTCACAAAGAGTCGGACACGACTGAGTGACTGAAATGAACTGAACTGCTACTGTTTCCCTCTGTCATTCTGTGATCCCCATTCTTGTATGTTTTTAACTTTTCTTAAGAGATTGTATTTTATTTTTAATTGGAGGATAATTATAATATCATGATGATTTCTGTCATACATCAACATGAATCAGCCACAAAAACATACACATGTCCCCTCCTCTTAAACCTCCCTCCTAGCTCCCTCCCCATCCCACCCCTCTAGGTTGTCATAGAACATCAGCTTTGGACTCCCTGCATCATAGAGCAAATATTCGTGGCTATCTATTTTACATATGGTAATGTATATGTCTCAATGCTACTCTCTTGAGTCTTCCTACCCTCTCTCCCCGCCATGGTGACCAAAAGTCTGTTCTTTATGTCTGTGTCTCCTTTGTTGCCCTGCAAATACAATCATCAGTACCATCTTTCTAGATTCCATATATATGCATTAATATACAATATTTGTCTTTCTTTCTGACTTACTTCACTCTGTATAACAGGCTCTTAGTTCATCAGTCTCATTAGAACTGTGTTCAAATGTATTCTTTTTTATATCTGAGTAATATTCCATGAACTTTTTATTTTGAAATAAATTAATTAAAAACACACAAACAGTTGGCTTTCTTTCACTTACTCTTTTTAAAAATTGAAGGATAGCTGAGTTACAATGTTTTTTGAGCTTCAGGTGTACAGCAAAGTGATTGAACTATACATACATACATACATAGTATGTATTTATATATACATTTTTTTTCAAATGCTTTCCCCTTAAGGTTATTATAAAATACTGAGTAGAGTTCCCTCTGCAATACAGTAGGTCCTTGTTGGTTATCTATTTTATATTAATACATAGTAGTACGTATCTGCTAATGCAAAACTTCTAAATGATCCTTCTCTGACTTTCCCCTCTGGTAATCATAAGTTTGTTTTCTGTGTGTGGGTCTGTTTCTGTTTTCTAAATAAGTTAAATTTTATCACTTGTTTTAGATTCCACATAAAAGTGATATCATATGATATTTGTCTTTCTCTGTCTGACTTATTTCACTCAGTATGATCATCTCTAGGTCCATTTATGTTGTTGCAAATGACATTATTTCATTTTTTTACATGAAAATCTGAGTAATATTCTATTGTTTATATACACCATGCCTTATTTATTCATTCATCTGTTGATGGACTTTTAAGTCATTTCCATGTGCTGTGTGTACTTGGTCGCTCAGTTGTGTCCAACTCTTTGCAACCCCATGGTCTGTAGCCACCAGGTTCCTCTGTCCATCGGGATTCTCTAGGCAAGAATACTGGAGTGGGTTGCCATGCCCTCCTTTAGGGGATCTTCCCAACCAAGAGATTAAACCAGGTCTCTTGCATTGCAGGCAGATTCTTTACCATCTGAGCCATCAGGGAAGCTGATGAATACTGGAGTGGGTAACATTCCTTTTCCAGGGGATCTTCCCAACCCAGGAATCAAACCATGGTCTCCTGCATTGCAGGCAGATTCTTTACCAGCTGAGCTATCAGGGAAGCCCAAGTTGCTTAAAGTCACTTCCATAAAAACATACAAATAGTTTAAAAAGTACTACAGAGAGGGCCCATGTACCTTTCACCCAGCTTCTGCCATCACTGAAAATTTTTTACCCTTAGAAACGTCTGAGACCTCACAATGAAAATAGTTTGTCCTTTGAAACATTGACTTTTAGAAAATTCTTGACCCAAATAATTGACAACTTAAAGAACCCACCATGTGCAGGGAACCTTGGGCTTCCCACTTGTAAAAACAGAAGACAGTTTGCAGGGTATATGATGGAAGGACACTCCATGTGTCTCTCCTACTGAAATCACCTTTTTGCCTGGACAGCATGCCTGGAGCAGCTAGTGAGGATCCAAAGAAGTAAATGTAAGCAGGCAGACTGAGGAAGAAAACCACAGAACTGGTGGTGAGTTTATCACTTTTTATTTCTAGTCTCCCTGATGTGAACTCATGTAGCCCAGAACCCAGAAGTGGGCATTAGCTCCAAGGGAAGACTTCTACTCTGGCTCAATAAGTAAGAAGGAGTATCCAATATTCAGAAAGAGTATAGAAACCTCTTATTTATCTTTTTTTTTTTTTAACAATTTTTTCCCCCTCATTTCTCTTGTGTCCTAGACCTCAAGAAATCCTGTGGAACAATGAGAGATGGCAAGAAATCAGAATAGAAAGGCAGGGAACCTTCCTCTCCCATCAGAAGAGCTGTGGATCCCAGTGGGCATGGTGAGCCCCACTGCTATTACTCTCCCTCTGGCTTCTGCTCAGCTCTGAGATGGGTACAGTCAAATCAAATGTGTAAGAGTGTGGGGCAAACAGAGCTTCAGGGTGCTAGATGTTGGGCTGCAGAGCAGAGTCCCAGGGACCCAGAACTATCAAGGCAATTATGATATGGCAGGGGCTTAGGAAAGCAACCCCTTAAAGTTG